>NC_045560.1:127496711-127825878 GCF_009819795.1 Aythya fuligula | reverse complement strand
CCTTAACTTTTTGCTTGTTAAGTCCATTAAGCAGTTCCTAGTTGAAAGTTCAGAAAAAATTATCATAGTTCTTAAATATTTATACAGCAAAATCTAGATTTTAAATAGGTTTGAAATAAAGAAAATATTATATACCCCTCCAGATTACAAAGCAAAAAGAATACAGACCCTTTAATAAACACCACTAAATTTACTTGACCTACCTTATCTGTAGCAAAATACTAAGTCCCCCGAGAGGCCTTTGACTAATTTTCCTAGTAAATTCTTCAACGACACATAAACAATCAAGATTTCTTTCACAATTCACTCATTTTGCAAACACTATATCATTTCCAACCTTTGAGATTATATTAAAGCTTAGCATACTGAGTAAAGCAGAAATTGTACTTTAAAACAGAACCATCTGCATTTCATTAACAGCTTAACCACCATCTTGTCTACAGATAAATACAGCATTATTAAATCTGTTTTTCAGAAAGTAGTTATTACTCTGAGTTCTTAAGTTGCACCAAATTATATTCCTATAATATTCCAAGGCTGTAATTTAAAGGGTTTAAAAAAAAAAAAAAATAAAGGGAAAGAACATATCCTTCTAAGACAAGTTATTGATGCAGCTTGTAATAATGAGGCATAGTTTGTACCTACTTTGCACAATTTCATTACAGGAAAGAATTGCTCCAAATTTATACCAAAAACAAAAACAAAAACAAACAAACAAAAAAACCCCCGACCCATTCAAAATGATAAAATGTGTTTGTATAGAAATTTTAAAAAAATCAAGGACGTTTGAACGTTAGCTGTCATTATGGTCCAGTTCACTCTTTATTTCTTTGGTATGCATCTCCTGACCTGTATATAAAATTCATAGTTTCAGAAGTGACATGTGCAAGCCTTGGACAACTGGGGAAAAGGCATATTTCCTGACCTTGTAACCATAGCAACCACTTGCTGATTGGTAGCAGGCAGCCTTTCCATCCTTTACCACTGAAGGCAAGTATGTGAGATTGCTGGCTTTGTTTGTGGTTCTTGCTTTATTTACATGCAAACATGAATGTCAGCCTTAAAATCCTTCTTCCTTTTTTGTTCATTTGTATGTTTTTATTGAACATTATGTTCAGAGAGTAGAAAATTAAAGACTGTTTCACAGTTTCACAATCAATTTCTTGCAAATATTAAAGCAGTAAGTGATTCCACTTTAATACATGCACATGCACTTTGAAAAAAGTTAGCAAGATCAACAAAATTCTGCCATTTGCTCCAGTAAGGTGTGCTTACAGCATACGATAATTTTTTTCTAATTGATTCCAGTCTGCCAAAAAATTAAATTATTATTATTATTATTATTATTATTATTATTAATGATTCAATTGAATATGAAGTATAGAATAACATTTCATTGTTTTTCTACCTTTTTCTTCTCTTTGTCATTTTGATATTAAGGAGTAGACTGAAATACACGAGTGTGAACACTGTGTGGTTCTAGAAATAAAATCACAAATTCTCCTCTAAACATCTAAACATCATATTAAATAGGTCAGAGATTTTCTGTCCAGTTGAATTCTTTGTTGAGAGTAACCAAACACATTCCTCCCCAAAGTGTCCATTATGATTACTTTCCCCAACCCCACCAAAAAAACAAAAAAACAAAAAAACAAAAAACAAACAAAAAAAAACAAAACAAAACAAAACAAAAAAAAAAAAAAAAAAAAACAAAAAAAAAAAAAAAAAAAAAAAAAAAAAAGGTGTAATTCAGCTTGATATATGTAATCTGTTCAGGAGTGGCTTAGACTAAGTATGCATGGACAGACTTTCTTCTTATCCTAAAAGAGGCTGCATCTCCAGGTTGGGACTGTTAGTGATAGTGAGGTAAAAGGAAAGTTCACTTAGCCAATATCTTGCTTGCACTATAATATAGTGTATATTAAAGGAAAAAAACTCTTTATGATACTCCATTTCTAAGGCTATTATGCGAGAAAAAAGGGAGAATTAAATTTCTTTACTTTTTGTTTAATCAATAACATCAGCATGGCAAAGTGTTTTTATGTGATTATTATGTGCTTAAATAGCATTTTTACAGGTGTCTTAACCACTTTAATAACTACTTTATTTATAGAATTATTCTTGCTAGCCTTTTTTTCTCCCTAAATAGTTCAGAAATCACTATTCATAATTAAAAACAAAGTAGAACTGATATTAATACATTAAGAACATTTTAAAAATCATTGTTACACAGTTACTAGAATTTAAGAATCCTTTACTTCCTGTACAAGTTTTGCTATAGAATGTTCTAAAGTTTGGATGACTTTCACAGATTTTCTATTTGTTATCTAACACAATTGTTCATGCACACTATTAGATTCCAATACTAAGATGTTAATTGACTATATATATATATATATATATAAACACAGGCATACAAAAATGTTCATTTGTAGATACATGGCAATGTTAAACAGTACATATTATGGGTTTAATTTTCACAAAATATTAAGGGATAAAATCATCAAATCAGATTCGTAAGTAGTGCTAATACATTCACTGTTTCCATTAACATATTTAGGGATTACTTCTGCAAATACACACAAGTTTTCCCACGGTAGTCAAATTTAAGTCAATGGATATTTTGGCAATTTCAGTTTGATTTGCATATACCTTCCTGAAACCAGGTTCTTACATTTGAAATGAGAAACTTAACTTTCATCTTACAATCAAATCTAATGCAAAAAGATTCAAGTGTACAAGCCTCTCTCTGGGACCTATTTAAAAATCCTTCTATTTAAAACTCATTCTTACTTTCTTTCACATGTAAAGGTCATATTTTACTGCACTTAAAAAAATACTCCCCAAAGAAGTCAATCTGAAGGAAAACAACATTTAATTGTTAAATAATTAGTTTTCAGCATATTTAATATTTTAATAATTACATTATTTTAATATTTTAAATATTTTTTATCAAAGAATATAATGATTTAACTCATTAACTCATTAATGTCAAATAAAAATTCCAAATTTTATATTGGAATTTTAACAAACTAGCTTCTACTGGCAAAATAAAATGTTAGACCATTGTCAGAAATAGTGCAAAGCAGAATGAAGATTTAAACGAGGTGTCATTTATCATAAAAGATATGCACAAATTCAGAAAAATAAATAAATAAAAAAGATGTGTACCACTTTTTTGGATGCCCTGAAAATATTGTTGAATCGTACACAAGAGTATCTGGAATTTAGTAGAATAAAAAAAAAAAAAAAAAAAAAAAAGCCACAAAACTCAACAGTTTTAATTGAGACAATAGAAGGTGACTGTATTCATGTTATTAAAGTACTTTGGATATAACAGTTCTGGACTATGACTAATATCCAGTGCTGGAATGTCCTGAATATGATTTTTCCCCATGTACATTCTTTGAATATCTGAGCAAGCATGTTGTATTGTATTAATATCATAATTCAAAGGAGAATTTACTAAACCTCCCCCTTCCAGTATTCTCATCATAGCTAAAAGTTGCAAATTCTATATGGCAGAGCCTAGACAGTAATATCAAATTTTAATAACAATTTCTCTTCTTCAGTCAATGCTATACTGAAGAAAAGCATAAATTGCTGTGACTGACCGTTAGTTGTTAGAGAAGCAATCTGACTTCTCCACACCCTTATTTCAGTGTATCTGTTCTGTCCCTCAGCTGTATTAATGATAGCATGAAAGGTCACATGATAAACGAGTGACAAAAATATCAAAACATATTAGCCTGTAGCTTTGTTATCAGTGTATGGCAGAGATGACAGAAAATTGTATTTTTCCCCTGAATAATTTTGTGCTACATTTTGCTGGCTAGGCAGAGTGAATTAGGGAGAAATTTCTGCCTCTGACTGTTTGTCTCTTTTTCTGACATACTTGAAGTAATAATATACATTAATAATAGGGAGTAGGCACAGGGAAGAGGTAAAAATTCAGGAGCAGACTCTGTTTCAATTCTACAAGGTGCTATCCTTGTTTCTTTCACAATACAAATTTTGTTGAAAAATATGCATAGCATTGAATGTTATTAACGCTACTGATAATGATCTGCTGTATATTATATATATAGCCACTGAAAGACACATGTAAAGGGGAATGGAAAAATAGCTTTATAGCAATGAGGTTGCATTTCCACCCAGTTCTACTCTCACCACTAGAAATGCATAGACTCACTAATTAAATAAAGGCAAACACCAACAATGCCTGATCCAGCTCATTGTGATAGAACCCTAGTAATTACAAATTAGAGACAGATATTACTCCTGCTGGTTTAAAGGCTGGCAGGAGTTGCAGACCCTGGGGAGATGAGGTTAGCAATCTTTGAACGAGAAAATAGAAATTGGCGGGAGCTTAATATCTTATGGCCTATCAGTCTCCATGGTCAGGAGTTAAAGTCAAGCCATATCCAAGCTCCCTTTGCTGCTGGCAAACAACATCACTGGCAACTCAGTCCTTAAGCTCCTGGCAGATCAAAAGGTGTTGAATAGAACCATTCTGAAAGGCAAGAAGAGAGGATCACAAACCAAAAAGAAATGTACATATATATATATATATAATTAAAACCTTAATAAACTGATAGCATGCACATATAGATGGAGTATTAGTGATCTACATCAATACAAGTGAATAAAAAATGAGAGTGCATTACTTTCAATGAGAAAGCTGCACTAAGAAAAAAAAAGTCATTGAATCTTTAAAAAAAAAAAAAAAGATTTTTTAAAACTTTCTAAAATGTTTCATTAACGCTTTATCTCCATTATTATTCATTTGCATGCACCTCCATGCTTCTTATTTTCATGTAAGAACAGAAGTGTAGAAATACTGAAAAAAATTGCTCTTGCAGTATTTATGATCTGACTCAGAGAAGAAAATACCAGAAATCTCATGTAAGGACATTGTTCTCATGAGGTTTCCAACCAATTGTACAGAACAATACAATCTGAATACTTTGAATCTATTCCCAGTCTCCAAACCTTCTGAGGTATTTATCTCACCACAAATGCTTTGTTATACTGTGCAGAAACTCTGTTTGAATAAAAGAGTATGCTATATCCTTCAGAAACTATGAGTAAGGAAGGAGGTAATAAAGCCTGGAAACTTATATAAATTGTCCAATATATTAATTAATCTATTTATTTAACCTTTCTTTCTTTCCTTCCTTCCTTCCTTCCTTCCTTCCTTCCTTCCTTCCTTCCTTCCTTCCTTCCTTCCTTCCTTCCTTCCTTCTTTCCTTCTTTCCTTCTTCCTTCCTGTCTGTCTGTCTCTCTCTCTTTCTCTCTCTCTCATGATTATGCACATATGTATATGCATATAAACTGTAAAGAAATCAATTGCTAATATTTGTGTACAAAGATATGTGATTGTTAGTCAAGGCACTGTGCAAACATAAGGTGAACCAACCTTTGACATGAAGAACTTCTGACCTATATAATTCTTGTGGTTTTAGTGTTCTCCTTCATATTAGATATTTCAGAGAGAGACTACTTCATGTATAAAAAAAGCAAGCAAACAAACAGACCAACAAACCAACCAAAACCAACCAAACAAATAACAACAACAACAAAAACCAACAAAACACACTTCTCTCTACATTCGTTCAATAACTGATACTTTTTCAGCTAGGATTCAAGTTCTTTTTTCTTACAGTTGACATTTTTTTTATACTGCTTGAATATTCATATTCAGTCCATTAGCATTGTTCCAGGATGCAATTTAAGTTTTATACTTGTAGGCAATCCAAAGTCATGTTTTGCTTTGGGACACCTTAGTAAGTCTTTATTTAAACACTTTGTTTACTTCTACTAGCTCAAGTTATGCTCCCTAGAGGTTCAATTTATTTTATTATTTGATTTATTTTATTATTATTAAATAAATCAAATACTTTATTTCTGTACTAGACTGGTTCTAGTCTTCTGCACATCCCAAGTCTCCCTCTCACTATACATACATATATATGCATATATATGTGTATATTCCTCATTTATATTAATTACTTCTTATCAAGCACATCTAAAATTACTATTGCTGGTAGCCTTTGTTTCAAAGTTTATAGTTTCACAAAATCTATAAGATTTTACAGTGACAAGAAAACTGAAAGCTATTGAAAGAATTTTCCCTTTTTTACTATTTTTTTTTCTTTGAATTTGCCGCTGTATGTTTTATATTTTGAACTGGAACCCTTCAGCATTCCCAGACAGCAGCCATATAAAGTACAGTATGAGTACTCTCCTTATGCTACTGCATTTATTTTCATTCACAGCTTCACACAATAGCTTTTAAATCGTTCTATATCTAAAATTAGGCATTTAGCTTTTACTGGAAAATTACTCAACAATTTACTAGGGAAAAAAAAAAAAAAAAAAAAGGAAAATCTCATCGTTATCAGAAAGCATCTGATCATCTGATTCTGCACTACTCAGATACACTGTACTGGCAGAAATATCATTAAAATATAGGAGCTGAAGAAGTGTTCGAGGGATTGACATCAGCATGGGAGACTGAAGAACTGGGATTCAACAAATACACAATCTGAGACTATAATAATCTTTGTCTGGGTTGTCCTGTAAATGGGCAGAATGGCACTTCCAGGCTGCTATATGTCTTATCCCTATAGTAAATATCTAAACTATGTGATAAAATCACCTCAAAAATTTGTATTTCTGTCCACTCCCTACAAGGGAATCCTAGGATGACCAACCAAGATTCTGACGTCTAGAATAAGACAAGACAAATTCTTAGGCTATGAAGTATTTCATTGTCATTATTTTCTTCATATTTGTAATGAGAACAAAATGAATAATAGTAAAAAAAAAAAAAATAGTTTCTCACTGCTGCAACTTATATTTTTCCAAACAGAAAATATTCCAGAGAACAATCTTCACCAAATACAGATATTTTAAAATTTTCTTCTATTATGTAAGTTTTATAATAAACAGATTTTTCAGACTTTTTTTGTTTGTGTGTCTTGTTAGTCAAAAACTGATTTGCAGTATTGAACGATTACTAGTCAATCAAGGGAAACCAGCGGATGTGATCTTTTTGGACTTCAGCAAAGCTTTTGACACAGTTTCCCATAGGATCCTACTGGACAAAATATCCAGCGTACAACTTAACAAAAACATCATACGATGGGTGAGCAACTGGCTAATTGGTAGGGCTCAAAGGATTGAGGTAAATGAGGCCACATCTGGCTGGCAGATGGTCACTACTGGGGTTCCTCAAGGTCACTGGGCTCCATTTTAGGGCCAGTCCTCTTCAGTGTTTTTATAAATGATTTGGATGTAGAACTAGAAGGTGTTTTGAGTAAGTTTGCCAATGACACCAGACTTGGAGGAGTTGTGGACACATATGAGGGAGAAAAGGCCTTGCAGAGAGATCTGGACAGATCAGAGAGCTGGGCAATCGCCAGCCACATGAAGTTTAACAAAAAGCAAGTGCCGGGTCCTGTACCTGGGAAGGGGCAACCTTGGCTTTATGTACAGACTGGGCGACAAGATGCTGGAGAGCAGCCCCACAGAGAGGAATCTGGGGGTTGTGGTTGACAGTAAGTTGAATATGAATATGCCCTGAGAGCCAGGAAGTCCAACCGTATCCTGGGATGCATCAAGCATGGCATTGCTAGTTGATCGAGGGAGGTGATTGTCCTTCTCTACTCTGTACTGGTGCAGCCTCACCTCTAGTACTGTGTGCAGTTCTGGGCACCACAGTACAAAAAGGACATTCTTTACTGTTGGAGAGTGTCCAGAGGAGGGCGATGAAGATGGTGAAGGGCCTAGAGGGGAAGACATATGAGGGCCGGCTGAGGGCACTGGGCCTGTTCGGCCTGGCTGAGGAGGCTGAGGGGGCTATGTCTTTGCAGTCTACAACTTCCTCACGAGGAGGAGTGGAGAGGCAGGTGACCTCTATAATGACTAGTGATAGGACCCACGGTATGGTTTTAAGCTGAGTCAGGGGAAGTTTAGGCTGGACATCAGGAAGAAGTTCTTCACTGAGAGGGTGGTCACACATTGGGACAGGCTCCCCAGTGAAGTAGTCACTGCAGCAAGCCTGTCTGAATTTAAAAAGTGGTTGGACTGTGCACTTAGTCACTTGGTCTAAACTTTTGGGTAGACCTGTGTGGTACCAGATGTTGGACTTGATGATCCTTATGGGTCCCTTCCAACTAGGGATATTCTATGATTCTATGATTTTAATATCTCTCTTTTTATTGACAATGTTTCTCTCAGCAAGACCTAATACTCGTTGTGGCAGAAGCAAATTAAGCCATTTGTGTAACCACGTGATCTCATAGTCCATCCAAAGCCTAAATTGATTCTCAAGGACTTTTAACAGGTTCCAAAAGTTTATTGACTCACAAATATCCATTACCTTCATCCTCTAGGCTACTTAAAAATTACCTGTATCATCACTTTTTATTTAGAGAAATGTTTCTTGTTTAAATACGTCTTTTACCTGTTTTGTGCCCTCCTTGGAAATATATGTGGTCTAGCATGTGAGGTTAAACATCAAAAGTCCTGCTATATATAAATATATATTTTACAAAGATTCTTGACTTTTTTTTTTTTTTTTTTTTCTGACCTTCCCCCAAAATAATCTATATTTGTTATTCACTCTGTAGCTCCATTATTACTGTTTCTGTCTGTTGGAATAAATACTGAACTTATTCTACATGGCCATATAGCCATGTAGAAGAGGGAAATGTCTTTTATAAGCATGAATATAAGCATGATGAATCTTATGATCCATCATAGCTAGATCACAATAAATTTTAATCTCAATCCATACAGTTGTTACTCCAAGTCTTTTGCTGGTCATGTTTCCCTTTAAGTTCCCTTTATAGGGAATACTGCAGTGTGAACAGGCAATATGAGTAGAAAAAAACAGTCTAATGATGCTTGCCATGAACCAGTACATCTCCTCCACTTTCAGCTACTTCTCCTTGTGTCTTTCAGTCAGCTAAACTTCAGTCTCTTTTGACTCTGTTGGACCACAATACAAGTGAACTGATTTGATGGCTTGAGAAATGATTCAAGACAATTTAAGGTAAACTTGGTCAAGTCACTTTATGAAGCTGCTTGGTAAATTATGAAGAGTTTACCATTAAAGTATCATATTTATTTGGAAAATTGATAGATCTAGTGCCTAATGAAAGTGTTCAGAATTTCACATGTTACACGAGTGAACTGACATATTAAGAGACATGAGCCCATACTTGACCTCAGGATTCATATGATTAGTTCAAAATATTGCCAAATGATTTCAAATTTTGCAGGTCTTTCCCTTATTCTCACATTTTTTCCTGTTTCATGTTATTTGCATTCTGAAAGAAAATTACATATGCTTATTAAAAAATGTCAAATAGTCCTTTTCTCCTCACATGTCCAAAACACAAATAAAATCTATTTAGAATATGGAAAACCTGATTTAATGTTTTATGTCTGTCTTTTTGTATGTTAGGAGAGCATTTAAATACATTCATATTTATATTCATATAATAAATTCACTTTACACTTTTCAGTTAAAACTAATTTAATCACACCCCTTTTTTTTTTTTTCAATCTGATAAAGTGATATGAAATCTTTCCAACACATCATTCAAGCAATATAATGTTTTCTTGTCATTTTATGCTACAGAATTCCTTATCAATAATAATACTTTACAACCTAAAACAAATTCTATTTTTCATTTTTTTTTCACAATCTCAGTTAGATTTTGCTAAAATTTTCTTGACCAAATGATTAAGTACCACCTCCAATTCTCTTGGATGCGCAGGCCTCACTTATAACCAAAAAGTGACCAGGAGGTCACTTTTTTCCTCCACTGACACATTTTTCCTCCAACTCTTTTCAGTCTATCTAAACAGTTTATTTTTTACAATTCTTACTCTCTGGTTCTGTCTTCTATTCACCAAAGGAACACATAGTATAAAAAGTACCCTTTGATTAAATACAATTTCCTTAGTGCTATTGAGATTATACTATTCAATGTTTTAATTGATTATTACAGGAAAGCAGGCAGTATCTTATGACAGTTAACAGTTCTTAGTCTAAAAAATTCATAGGTATACTTTTAATCTTGAATACCATCCACTGTTTGAACCTAGACTTTGAAATTTGGTGAAGGTATTTACTTTACCCAATAAAAATATATCCAAGTAAAGCTAAATTGTAAGCCTAAAGAATCTTTATTTCCTGTTTCTTACTTAAATTCCTCATTTTAACATCATACTAAAATGATAAATGAACCTAGTAGAGCTCACTGGTCTTCTGGGAGAATAGCAATACTATCTCTGTTGAAATTATGTGGTAGCTGTCAGAATGTCTAGCAGCTAGATTTTGCCCAGTTCTTTGCGTGATATTTTACGTAACAATGAATTAATTTCTATGTCATTAGATACAGCTTGCTGGGACCAGAACTCTTGCCTCAGCCAGCCTAATAGACAATTAAAATTTGTGGGGCTACTCAATGCAGGATCACTTTATTGAATTCACTATCTGTTATTCTTATTTATATTACACAAGAAAATATTCACCATAGTCATATACCTTCCTTTGAAGGCTTTCCAAACCTCTGGTTCTGCCATATGAAACTCTGATCTCTTCCCTGCTCATATCTGATCATACTTACTTTTAACACATTCAGTCTTATGCATAGTATTCACAAACAGTCCCTGGACCTGTCTATAGTTACAATAATTACTCCAGGAATATGTCTACCTATTTAACCATATGCAAGAACGTCCCCTGATCTCTTTACAATTCAAAAATCTCCAGTTCAGAATTATGAAAATAGGCTTAGTTAAAATTTGCACTGTGGAGAGCTTGATACATAGTACCTCTTCTTCATCTCAGTACCTCCTCTACCTCTCAGTTCATTCTCCTTGCTCCACACCTAGGACGTGGAATGTGAGAAGCCTCATAAATTAGTTAAAAGCAGCAGTTGATGATGGGTCAAGCTGAGGAGAGAGTCATTTTAAGTGCATGGCTTCCTCAAACTATCCTAGAACTGTAAATGAATGCATGTACTGACAGAGGAAACTGAGATCCAGACTAGTGTTTATGGCTCTCCAGGGCGGCCTAATCTGTGATGGAGGTATTTTGGCTCCATAAAAATAATTGACATTTCATATGTTTATGTCTGTTTGAAGGAGGACTCTGAATAAGTAGAATGTGACACATCTCATGGGCAAATCCACTGACACTTAAACACACAGTAGATACATACTAGATCCTCCCCATGTCCTTGTTTTCAGCTCCTTCTGAATTTTTTGTCATAGGTTCAGAAAGTCATCATCTTGGTTGCTGGTCTGGAAGAAAATGAGAATAATAAGAAAGAATGTAAGGTAACAATGCACATGGGCATGATGACTAATGTTTTCATTTAAATCTGATTAATACCTAGATGCTGAGATATATCAGTTTGTCTCTGCTGACTACTCTCCTAGAATATCAAACCATCACTATGTGTTGTGAAGATATCCTAGAATGACTTCCTTGGTTAGGTTATTATAATTTTTTTATAAAAAGTACTGCCCCTTGATCCCACAGAGGTTACCTGGAGTGCAGAAAAACAGATCTCTTTTGGTAGTGTCACATGCCTCTAAATTAGTCTTTCTACTGGTAAACTTAACGCTCATGTCAAGTAGGCCTACAGATGATGTTTGCAGTATGGTGTTGTGTTTATGTCTTTTACCTCAGCAATAGCTCCCAGGGAGCTACAGAAGCTGAGTGGTCACAGTCCAATGAGCAAGAAGACAGCTGTTTTCTTTTATCAGACAACATCACAGGTGAACTTTATATCAGAAAATTCTTTACGTTTTATTGATCACTCAAGGATTTGAGATTAATGTATCCCAATGGACAACAAGCACCTTGCCTCAGATGCATCATGATGTGAGAAAAACATAGGGAACACCCTGAACAGGATGTTTTGTGTGGGCAGGGAGCCAGTGTAGGCTGAAAAATTACTGTGTAACAAATCTGGAAGAGATGCTGAGGTGCTAAGACATATATCAGTGACACTACAATACTAACAGGTAAGGAGAAGAGAATACTAACAGCAATGGAGAAGAGATTACAGGATATTCTTACAGCCAACCAACAAGAGCACGACTAGATTGGTAATAAAATGATATGCTACAGTGGAACATAAAAGCAGATGGAATACATGGAAATACGAGGTTTGTACCTACTTAAGTGGTGCTACATAAGGCAGAAATGATCTAAAGCCTACAGATCAGACAATACTATCTTAAGGATACAGGTTTATTCAAACTCAGGTACGCCCCACTACCAAAACCTTGATATACTGCAAACTATTAAAGACAACATCGAATGCAGCCAGAGGTCTCACAAACTTATCAGCAATGTCTCTAGACATGCAGCTCTCTAACAATATTACACATTCAAGAAGAAAGCTTGTTTTCTGGGAAGGTAAGTTTATTAAATCAAGTTCTGACCTTTTGAAGCTTACATAAGTACAGTCCTCCACTTCCCACACAAACAAGCAACATCTCCAACACACAGCTCTATCATCTTCATTACCATATTATACGATGCCAAATTCTTAAAAAGGCAGTTGTCACCAAGTAGAACTGCTAAATATCATCACTATAACTATTATGTAGATAGTAAATGTGTCCATAAGTACATTTTGCAGTCAGGTTATTACATAAACATTTCCTGGGTTCTCATCTTAATTTATTCTTATTTTCCTAAGTGATTCTAAGGTGAGCTCTACCCCTAAGGGTCAGAATTCAGACCTCTAGCACTTCTGCTAAGGGAATAATTCCTACTTATGTTTTTATATTTTATAAGGTGCTTTCTGCAGAGGAAAAAGCAATGTCTCTGTCACTGTATTATGCATCTGTTTCTGAAAGTGCCTGAGTGTTGGCAGCAACATTTCCAAGCCAAGAAGACAAGTCAACCTTGTGTCCCTGACAGGGACTAAACCTGGAACTCTGTAGTTAAAAACAACAGCTCATCACTCACAGGCTGAAGAGAAATGAATATTACTGCTGAGGCAGTTACAGATCCATACACTTCTGTGCATTGTCTAACTACCAGAGAAGAACAAATAGTGACACTCCAATCAACACTCTTTAGAGAAGTACCGAATTTCACCCATTTTATCTAAAAGACAGAGAGAGGCAGGATCAGCAAGCACTTTGTATTTGTCATAGGGACCAAGTTTTTTTCTGTCTTGGGGTTCATTCAACCTTCTCAGACTTCAACACATAAACTGAATGGATAGATATCACTTTTTCTGATGAGAAGTTTAATGCATAAATTCTAAGGAAACATATAATAGAAAATACAGTATTATAATTCATATGTGACATTTCAGATCACAAGTAGACTTGGACATTTAAAGATGTCAACTATCCTTCAAAATCTTCAGGAATCTCAGACTGAAGAAATAAGGACGTTACCTTCTTTATGTTTGTGGTATATTACACTAGAAATTAAAATCAAGAACCTAATGTATGCTATTATTTTTTAGATTCTGACTTTATTGTATAGGTTTCTAACTTGAGGATCAGTTGTTAAGCTGACACTGAAGTAGGAAGAATGTTGGCACAGTAAGTGTACCTCTATGCCTTGAATTATTGCTTGCAAACTTTGTAAAACTTTGGGTTTTCCAAAATTAAAGGTAATAAAATGGTAGCAGGAAATTTCCTTGGATATGTTGACAGTCACCAGTAACACATCTCTATAATAAACCATTTTAAGATTTCCTAAAAATCTTTATTTCAATTTTAATTTTGTTCAAGTCCATTAAAAATTCAAACTCTCAAAACAACTAAGCTCATCCAACCTAAATAATGAATTAATACATTATTTCTTCTGAACAGTGTGCAATCATTTTGAAGATCATCACTTTTAAAATCTCCCTTGAGTTTTCCTAATTGAGAAGGTATATAAGCTCACACACTCTCATCCTGGTGGGGGACTTGAACCACTTGGCCTGGATATCTTCTGGCAAAACTACACAGCAGGCTGTAAGCAATCCAGGAGATTCCTAGAGTACATTGAGGATAACTTCTTGGTCCAGGTATTAGGCAAACAAAACAGAGGGGAATCATTACTTGACCTGGTGCTCACCAATGCAGAAGAGTTCATTAAAGAGGTCAAGATTGGAGGCAGTCTGGGCTGCAGTTACCGTGCCCTGGTTGAGTTCGTGATCTTGAGGAATACAGGCCTAGCAAAAGACAAGGTTAGGACCCCAAGCTTCCAAAGAATGAGCTTCAAGTTATTTAAAGACCTAGTAGATGAGATCCCCTGGGACACCATCCTTAGGGACAAAGGAGCTGAATATAGATGGAGACTCTTTAAGGATGTTTTCCACCCACTGTAATTGAAGAGCAGGTTCAAGACCACCTGATGAAACTAAACATGTATAAGTCTATGGGGACTGATGACATGCACCCCAGGGTCCTAAAGGTATTGGCTGAAGTGGTTGCCAAGCCTCTCTCCATCATATTTGGAAAATCCTGGCAGTCAGGCAAAGTCTCTGGTGACTGAAAAAAAGGGAAATATCACCCCCAATTTTTAAAAAGTTAGAAAGTTAGAAAGGAGGACCCGGGTCAATGTCAAGACACATGCAAGACAACGAGATGATACAAGACAGCCAGTACGGCTTCACCAAGGGTAAATCTTGCCTGTATATCTATGGTGGCTTTCTACAATGGAGTGACTATATCAGTTGACAAGGGAAGACCCACTGATGTTATCTACCTGGACTTCTGTAAGGACCTTGACACGATCCCACATGACATCCTGGTCTCCAAATTGGACGTATATGGATTTGATGGACAGACCATTCAGTGGATAAAAAGTTAGCTTGAAAGTCACACCCAGATATTGTAAGTCAATGGCCCTATGTGACAAGTGTTGTACTTCAATGGTTTGTCATCAGACTGATACTGTTTAATATATTTATCAGCCACATAGACAGTGGGATCAAGTGCACCCTCAGCAAGTTTGCAGATGACACCAAGCTGAGTGGTGTGGTTGACACAGTAGAAGGAATGGATGCCATCCAAAGGGACCTGAATAAAGCTTGAGAATTGGGGCCACATGAACCTAATGAGGTTCAACAAGTCATATTGCAAGGTGTTACACCTGTTTCAGGGCAATCCCACACATAAGTACAGACTGGGAGAACTACAGGCCTGTCAACCTGACCTCGGTGCCAGGAAAGGTGATAGAACAGGTCATCTTGAATGCAATCACACATCTGGACAACCAAGGGATCAGGTCCAGTCAGCATGTTAGACTTGCCTGATCAACCTCATCAGCTTCTATGACCAGGTAACCCACCTGGTGGATGAGGGAAAGCCTGGCGTAGTCTACCTAGACTCCAGCAAGACTTTTGACATGGCCTCCCATAGCATTCTAGCATTCTCCTGGAGAAGCTGGAAGCCTATGGCTTGGACAGGTATACTCTTTGCTGGGTTAAAAACTACCTGGATGGACAAGCCCAGACAGTAGTGGTGAATGGAGTGAAATACATCTGGTGACCGGTCACAAGAGGCCAATAGGATGAGGTTCAACATGGCTAAGTGCCAGGTCCTGCACTTTGGCCACAATAACACCATGCAGCGCTACAGGCTTGGGGCAGAGTGGCTCAAAAGCTGTGCAGAAGAAAAGGACCTGGGGGTTCTGATTGATGCTCACCTGAACATGAACTGTCAGTGTGCCCAGGTGGCCAAGAAGGCCAATTGCATTCTGGCTTGTATCAGGAATAATGAAGCCAGCAGGACCAGGGAGGCAATCGTTCCCCTGTACTCTGCTTTGGTGAGGCCGCATCTCAAGAATGGTGTTCAGTTTGGGGCCCCTCACTACAAGAAAGACACTGAGGCCCTGCAACACGTCCAGACAAGGGCTACAAATCTGGTGAAGGGCCAGAAACACAGGGCTTATGAGGAGCAGCTGAGGGAACTGGGGCTGTTTAGTCTGGAGAAGAGGAGGCTCAGTGAAGACCTTATTGGTATCTATAACTAGCTGAAAGAAAGGTGTGGAGAGCTGAGGATTGGCCTCTTCTCACAGTGATAGGGCTAGATGGAATGGCCTCAAGTTGCAACAGGGTTGTTATGTTTTTAAATTAGGAGACATTTCTTCTCAGAAAGAGTAGCCAGGCATTGGAACAGGTTGCCCAGGGAAGTGATGGCATCATTGACCCTGGGGGTTTTCAAAGAAAGGTTGGGAGTGATGCTTAGGGACATGGTTTAGCGTGTGACATTGGTAGTAGTGTCATGGTTGGACCAGATGATCTTGAAGGTCCTTCCTAACCTTAACCTATGGGTCATGGACAGCAACACTGCAGAGGACTTGTCATTCTGGTGGACAAAAGGCTAGACCTGAGACAGCAGTGAGCACTTGCAGCCCATATGACCCATTGAGCTGCATCAAAAGAGGAGTGGCCACCAAGAGAGGTGATTGTCCCCCTCTACTCTGTCCTTATGAGGCTTGGAATACTGTGTCCAGGTCTGAAGCCCCCAGCACAAGAAGGATGTGGATCTGTTAGAATGGGTCCAGAGGAGGGCCAGAAAGACAATCAAGGGGCTGGAGCACCTCTTCCATGAAGAAAGGCTGAGAGAGTTGGGCACGTTCAGCCTATGGAAGAGAAGGCTCTGTGATGACTTAATTGAGGCTTTTCAGCACTTAAAGGGGACTTATAAAAAAGATGGAACTTGACTCTTTGCTCAGTCAGATAATATTAGGGCAAGGGGGAATGGTTTTCAAACTAAAAGAGGGGAGATTTAGATTAGAGACTAGGAGGAAATTTTTCAGTCAGAGGGTAGTGAGTCACTGGAAGAGGTTGCCCAGAGAGGCTGTGGATGCCCCATCCCTGGAGGTGTTCAAGGTCAGGTTAGGTGAGGTCCTGAACAACCTGGTATCCCTGGCAGAGGGATTGGAAATAGATGATCTTTTAGGTCCCTTCCAATCCAAGCCATTCTCTAATATGATTGTATGATATGATTCTATGGTGTATGACTAATTCTGACCATTTTCATCATGGATGAAGATCTAATTACAGCAATAATTTAACTTTTCCAGTTGTAATCTTTCCACTTCTTTCAGGCATTAAAATTTTCTGTACAGTCAATGGAAAGAGAAATACTCCAGAACGTAATCTAAAGGGTAAAAAGAGATCCTATTCTGACTTTCTTGAGATGGTTTATATAGAAGTTTAGGAGACAAATCTGACAGCTTTTTCCAATCCAAGTCCAATGTCTACAGTACATAATGACAACATTCCTAGATACATAAATTACGTTTAAAATTACACATTTTATATAACTGAGTCTAACATACCATCAGTGAATGAGAATCAACATGATTTTCTTGATGTAATTGTTTGTTTGTTCGCTTGTTTGTTTGTTATTAATTTCTTTAAGGCAAGTTCTTCCAATCTAACACTTCAGTTCAGACTTGCATTCATGTGATACTTCACGATATGCTAAACCAACTATTAACTATTTTTTTTTTTTTTTCAGAAAAATGCACTGCCTGTATGGTCATCAAATTTCATGTTATTCTTTATTCCCTATGGTTTTCAATACATTAAGCCACTGCATTTGTCTAACAATGCTCCTGTATAAAGAAGTCACAAATTCAGATGCTTAAGCCAAAATCAGAATTTAGTCTTAAATACCTAAATAATGGCTTCCTTATTTTCTTGACTCCTGCACCACATGACAAGTTGAATTGCAAGATATACTACTAATTTTGATAAATCATGACTATATTTACTCACACTACAATTATTTAAAGAACACATTCTTATATAAATAAATGAATAAATAAATAAAAATAAAAAGTTTTCAGAAGTTGAAGATCATATTTTTTTATTAGAGCTGTGTTCATATTTTTGTATTTTTTTCATCTACAATCGTTTATGTATGTCATAATATTATCAATACACTATCAACAGCGTCAGTAACAGACACCTTATTATCTATGACACACAGACAAAACAAGAGAAATGCAATTTTGTTCAGTTAAATTGGACATCAAAGAAGTTTTGTAAACACACAAAACTGTTCTGGCAGACAATTTTCTCTACATTTATTCTGATTTCATTATTGTCTTTTTTTTTTTATTATCAAAGGTTATCAAACTTATTCATCATCTGTACACATCCAGAAATGAAATCCAAAAACTTTATTGTCTACTTTTTAGGACCTTAAAACGAGCTGAAGGCTTGAATGCTGAACAAAAAGAGGTTTTAAAGTTGGTCAGGAAAAATTTATTTGCAATGGGTGAAATATGATAGGGATATTAAGATCCAACTAACAGCTCAGTCTAATGCAAAAATCCCACAAGAAAAGAGGATCTACACTCCATCTGTAAATGTGAAGAAATGTATACACTTTCTGCTGTAGCATCACAGGAATGGCAGTGTTATCCCATTGTCTCTACAATTCAGAATAGATGAAACATAGTATAAGATCTATTGACTATTATAAACACTATTGACTGGAATAGTGTTTATAATAAGATTCCACAGTGGCCTGACCCAGCATTGGAAACAAATTTTATATTCCAGTCTTCTTAAAACATGAGATGTTACTCGGAAAAAAATATATATATATATCTTCATCTTCACACAATGCATCAACCTCAAGTTTGAACAGAGACAGAAATTCTATAGACAGAAAAAAAAAAAAAAAAAAATTTAGATAATTGGAAATAATTACATAACTAAAGACCCAAAAAATGAGAGTAGGTTGAGCACACAGTTTGTATACAATTGAGCTAGGATTCACTGGGGATTTATCTCAGGTGATGTATAAGAGGTCAGTTTAGATGATCTATTGAACCTTCATGCCTTAAACCATATGAAAGAATGAAAGCTTTTATTATATCCAGCCTTGTTCTTCCATCTCTAACTGCAACATTATAAATTATTAAATACAATAATAATTCCTAGATATTTCATAGCTTTTTTTGCCTTTTTTTTTTTTTTTTTTTTTTTTTTTTAAGAAATAAATAAATAGCCCTGGAAAATGACATCAAACTTTATATTAAACTGAGTTTTCATATCACTGAATAATTAATGAATTGCTTAAGTTATAGCTAATATTGAAAAAATAAAAATCAATGTCCTTATAATTTAAAGTTTTGCTGAAAGTTATGCTATTTATATTATAAAAAAATAAATCAGTTTTGCATGATTTAAATGAATTTCTGCTTTTAAAGATAAAAAATTACATTCTGTCACTCGAAAATTGTCATCACTTCATTCTAAAGTTCTCAATGATTTAACTGAAGATGCAGTACGGTTGACATAATTTTTGAATTAAATTTTCTGTTTACCAAGATTTCTTAAGTACACCAAATAATTCTAATATTTTAGCAAGTCCTTGAACATGGTTATTTTGCAATAATAAAAAATGATCCTGTGTGACAGATGAGATTAAATAACCTTATTATATTGTCTCAGATTGTACTGTTTACTCATTATTATTATCTATATCTGTAATTTATTGTCAGTTATGCAATAAAAATAATCCATAATGATTTTTATTTTTTTTTTTATGATGGTATATAACCTGAAATCAATTTGCAACTAAATACATTTTTTGTTTTGTTTTGTTTTGTTTTTGTTTGCTTGTTTGTTTTGTTTTGTTTTGATGGTGGTGGTGGTGGAGGGGTATTAAGGTGAGACATTCAAAAAGATACTTCAGTGAGTGTATTTTAGGCATGAATTTACAGTTTATGGTATTTGGATGGTATTTAAATCAAATAGCATTGGATTCATATATATATATACAACTTAACATCAGAAAGGACCATTACTCTGGCCTAAGGTACATGAATTAGTCTAGCCTAAAGAACATGAATTCTTTTAGTTTTCACCTGTTTCATTAAAGGATAAGGAAGTTTGTCAGGGCTTAAACCCCCTCGCATTCCAGCTGGTCCTCAGATATCTGAGGGGCTGGGAGTGGCTGGGCTTAGATTCTGAGTGATGTCCCAAAAGTCTGGCCACATTCAATATATATTGAATTATCACGACAATGGATGCACAAATAACGCAATCAGCACTATAAATCCAGTCGCATTAATCTCAATCATAGATTCACAAATAGCACAATACACTTTCAGTCTGGTATAGTTTATGGAAATAACAGGAGTAAAAAGTTCTTTAAATTGATGGTGACAAATACACTGTCTGCAAAGCATGAGCAAATACCAAGAATATGAGTAACACAACCAACTACACATGTGCTAACTTATGAAACAACCCCAACAGAGAATGTTAGGTTTCCCGAGGAAGCACTTGGTATAACCAAACGTTCAAATCTCACCCAATAGGGGGTGGAGAGGAGAGAGGCTTAGCCTGTTGACTGACCCCAGAAGTCAGCAAAATTCTTCCAACTGGTCTGAAGCGGTGTCTTCCCATGTTTTCTTTCTCTTGGGTCATTTACTACTTTCTTACTTTTAGGTGGAGATAGAGGGACTCTAGTCATACATGTGTTATACATTTGTGTATACATACATTGTGTTATAAATTTTTCTTGCATTTGTTTGAAGGCAAAGACTCAGAGAAATTGAGAGATCATGCTCAGTGAGGGGTGGTTGCAGCTTGGAGGCAGGTAGCCTTTGGGATGGGGGTGTGTTTTGGCATTAAAATGGGATTATAGTGAGCAAAATTCCCCCAAAGGACATGATTGGGTTATCAGTTCAGTTATTCAGCTTATTCATTCTTTCTGAAGCATTTTTTTTCTGTAGATTAAAGCATTCAAGCATTTACAAATTGTCATGGCATGCTATCCCTATAACCATTTTTTTTTCCTGAAATAAAATGAAATTTATGATTTATTTAGCACCTTAAAAACATTTTCGCCCACCCTAAAATTATTTTTATTTTCATTTTTTCACCAACTACCAAAATTTTCAATTGCAGATATTTCTAGGGTATGATGTATTTTATATTCTTCTCATAATGATTGTATACATAAGGAAATCTCTTCCCTGCTCCCTGCTGCCCTGCTTTTACATTCCAGGGATCATATAATGCCAGATCTGAGTACATGACAGTAATGAACGTTCCTCTTGAATTGTAGTCCACAGAAATCACTCTAAGGTCTCGTGAGGAGGATGATCAGTATGAATAAATTAGGTCATAATTCTTCTGTTTGCTGTTATTAGCAAGGAAAGAAATGTGGGAAACCAGTAGAAGTTACAGGTAATTCGTTAGGATTTTTTTTTTTCTTTTTTTTGTATGTTGCCCCATATCATGCTATCTTAGCAGATTGTTCATCTCTTGTTCAGTTCATTGTGCTCACTTATACTTATAAACTTATAGTCAATATACACACAAGGATATCCCAAAATCAAGAGGCAGCTTACCATTTACTCGTGTTTTAGTCACTAAAGCCCATTACTAATCTCTTTCCTCTGTCAAGGAAAATGCATAAATCCAGAGCCTTTCATTATTCCATCCATGCAATTTTTTTTACAAGGAATAATTGGTATATATAGCATCGCACTTATTAAAACTAATTTTGAAGACATAATGCATATAAACAAACAAACAAACAAAAAAACCACCATCAAAACACTCCCTCCTACTCTGAGGGAGTGAGTCTTCTTCCCTCATAGTATTGTAATGAGTGATAGGTGTTATTAATGTAACTACAATATATGAGGGGAAAGTCTTGCCATTTTAAGTTGGGCTGCCACTGCAGGAGACCTTATGAGAGTAACTTTGATCATTACAAAGCACAGCTAGAAGTGAAGTTACTATATGCCATATTCCTGATTATTGCTGCTGTATAGTATTATACAGCAATGTGGCTATGTAGGAAACTATTTTCCTGAAATCTTGCAAGTAAATAACAACCAGTTTGATATTAAGTGAGTTACTAAAAAGATTCTCATGAATAGATGTAATTAATTATATGAGTTCAAATACACCAGTACACCTTCCTTTATATGTGATAGAATCAACCATGCTCATTGCAGTGGTTTACTATCTTCCATACATGCAGTACAGAAGGACTGATATGGAGGACCTCCTCTATGAAGGACTAAGCACAAGGAGAATTTTGCAGTTTTACTGCTTTTCATTTGGACAGGTGAACTGTGCCTTTAAAGGTGAACTGTGCCTTTCTTCTTTCCTGCTTTTAACTTATGGCCACATTTCTGCATATAGATGTAAACTCAAATGAGAAGCTGTTTAAACAGAAGACAGATCAACTCTTCCCAACTTTAAGAAAAGTCTAAAAGAAGTGAACACTGTATATTTTATGTTAGTCAAACCTCTGTACATGTATGTATGCAAACAGTTCTAAAATTTAATAAAATAAGATAAAAGACTTTACCAACGGGCAGTTCAGGTACATGGAATTGGAGAAGTCCCTTTCTTTTTTTTTTTTTTCTTTTTTTTTTTTTTTTTCTTTTTCTTATATATACACTTATATTATACACTTTTATATATACACATATATATTATATATATATATTATATATATATAAGTGTATAATAGGAAAGACAGATTTTTATAGGCTACATATTTCGTATCTGTATTCCCTAACACAGGCACCAATTCTGCAGAGTTGTCATCTTCATTCTCACAAGATGATGATTTAAATCTTGTCTGAAATTTTTCAGGAGATAAATGTGGGGGAAGAATAAGGACAGAACAAACCAAAGTCTGTCACAAATATGAAAAAAGACTTCCTCATTTTTTCCTTAAAAAAATAAAAATAAAAAATCTGGTGCATAATATGAGCTTTGCTAGTTAATTAACAAAAATACATTTGTTCATATTTTGCTATAATAGAATAAAACAGAACATGCAAATGCACAGCAGAATATACAAAAATATTGGCCTGACAGACTAATATACTTGGTACATATGTTGGCATGTTTTATAGGCCTGAGTCTGAAATTGATGCATCTTAGACTGTGCACTGAAGGAATGCATGAGTAACATTTAAGTCTTGTAAAGGGTGTGAAAATTCTCAACATGTTGATAATTAGAAACAGTACATGTAGTAATGTGAACACTGGAAGAGAACTACACGAACAGTGATATCAAGTCACAGATCTAATTCATAAAGCACAACTTTCAGACAAATCAAAAAGAGATTATTATTATTATTACTGTTATTATTATTTTTCAAAAATAAGTCTTTCATTTTCCTTCACTGTATGAAGGAAACAGCCTGTGAGCAACCAAACAAGTTTTCCTTAAGGTAATGGCCTTCCTACTTTGTGGTCTTTGTGGTCTGCATGCCTCAACTTCAGTAAGTGTTTTATGTTTTTGACTCCAGAAGATAATAAGGAGATAAAAAACAAAAAAATAAAAAAAAAATAAAAAAATAAATAAAAACACAGGTAGAAAACAAGAAAACCCAAAGCTCATCTTGAGTTTACATTCAATTTGACTTCACATTAGTCAGACAACAAAAAAGGCTTTTTCCAAATAAGTCAGCAGCAAAAGGAATTCAAAGGAAAATACTGGACTGCTAGATGGAGTGGATAGTCATCTAACAAGTAAGGATGGGGAAAAGGCAGAGGCATTTAATGACTTTTTTGCCTTAGTACTTAACAGTAACAACACATTTTGGGCTTCCTAGTCCCCAGAGTTGGTGGATTAAGACTTGGAGAGCAGTGACTTTCCATCTGTGGTCACTGAAATTGTAAAGTAACAGCTCAATGTTCATAAGTCCATGGGACCTAATGGGATTCACCCCAGAGTGCTGAATGAATTAATGGACGTTAGAGCTGGAACCCTCTCAACAATCTAACAAAGGTAGTGGGAGTCTGGAGAGGTCCCTACTGACTGGAAGCTAGCCAACATTATACCCATCTACAAAAAGGACATGAGAAAAAAAAAAAAACAGGAGGCTACAGACCTAACAGGAGGCTACAGTCTAACCTCAGTCTCCGGAAAAGTTATGGAGATTATCCTTGGGCATCCTGAAAGTCTGTTAAAGAGCAAAGCTATTATCAGTCATAGTCAACATGGGTTCATCAAGGAAAAATCCTGCCTTAGTAATTTGACCTGCTGCTATGATAAGGTCATCTGCTTGGTGGATGAAGGGAAGGCAGCAGACATAATCTTTACGGATTTTAGTAAATCCTTTTATACTGTCCTTCACAGCATCCCTCTGGACAAACTGTGAGATAAACAGGGACAAACTGTGAGATAAACAGGGTGGTGAACTGGCTCAATGGTAGAGCTCAAAGGGTTGTAGTGAATGGGTCTACACCTGGCTGGTGGAAAGTCACCGAAGGGTTCACTAGTTCTAGAGCCAGTCTACATTTTTATCAAAAATCTGGATGCAGGAGTGGAAATTTGCTGATGGAGGTGGGAGGTGCTTTTGATTCTGTGGAGGGATGAAAGTCCTCTAGGAGGGAAGTAGTGAGATTAGAGCATTGGGCAATCATCAATGGCATGAAGTTCAACAAAGACAAATGACAGGTTCTGCACCTGGGATGGAGTAATGCCAGACACAGGTAAGCACTGGGAGATGAGTGGCTGGAGAGAAGCTCAGCAGAAAGAAACTTGGTCGACAGCCAGCTTAACATGAGCCAGCAGCATGCCCTGGCAGCCAGAGGGCAAACCACATTTTGGGGTGCATTAAACGCAGCACCATGGGCAGGTCAAAAGAGGTGATTATCCTGCTGTATTTAGATTTGCTGCAGCCTCACCTTTAATATTATGTATAGTTCTGGTCTCCAATTAGGTTGTCTCATCTTGAATAAAGAAGGCTGAAAAGTGATGTCATTGCTCTCTACAGCTTCCTGAGGTGGGGAAGCAGAGAGAGGTGCTGGTCTCCTCTCCTTGGTAACTGATGACATCATGTGTTGGAACAGCACAAACCGATGCTAGGGGAGGTTCAAGCTGGATGTCGGGAAAAATTTCTTTACTGTGAAGGTGGTCAAACATATGAACAGGCTTCCTAGAGAGGTAACTGATGCCTCACATTTATCAAGAGGCATTTGGATAATATCTTCAAAAATATGCTTTAATATTTCTTTAGTCCAAAAGTGGTCAGGCAGTTGGTCTTTGAAGGTCCCTTCCAACTAAAGTAAACTATTGTAATCTAGCCAGTCTGTGCTACTTGTACAAATCATTTAATTTCCTATTGCATTTATGGGATGACTGAGAACAACATTTCTGGACTTCAACTGGGTTTATTCTTGCTAGTAACTTGTGAGAAAATGCTAAGGACCTCTGTATATTTTGTATTATAAGGTAGGAAAAGCTAATTATACCTATTTGTATGGACATTTGTATTCAGGAGTGGATGAGTCTTATGTTGTTTTATGATTCAGAAGTAAGAAATAGAAAACATTATCCCCAGGTATTTAGACTTCTCCAAGGCAATGGGCAGTCTAATATTTTAATGTAAGGTAGTTTTTACTCATTGCTACACCTTGCTTTCATAACGCTAACTTAGAAGAGGATAGTACTCCGACATTGAAAATTTTCTTCACAGAAAGGTTTGTTTTTTTCTAGGTTGTATAATGACCTGATGAGTGAGCAACATTAACTTTAAAATAGGACAGAGTGAACTTTGTATTTTACAAAGTGAATCAGATTTATCATCAGAATTTAGTTGCTTACAAATTTACAAATCTTAAAATGTAATAAAAAAATAAAAATAACAAAATAAATAATAAAAAAAAGCAGAGAACCATCTTCTGTGGCCTACTGTTAAGTGTAGAAATATCTTACTCTGTCAATGTGATTTCATAGCAAGATGAAAGATGTCAAAAGTGGGGATGACAAATCAGTCTAGTGAGGAAAAATGACTCTCAGACAAGAGATGTCATTTGTCATGATTGCCATTTGACTGCACTTTCTCCTGTCTTCTCTTTCAGATGAATGTTACTTTGCCATTAATTTAAAATTATCTTAAATCAACGATGGGTTGAACATGGAAAGCAAAAGTACTTGTCTTTTAAAGTTTTGCAATATGCAGAAACCTATTCATATGTAAACTTACTGAAAACTGACATACACATTATAAAAGAGGTTATCATCATGAATTGTTAACTTAGAAAATACTTTAGTAGTTCTTTAGTTCAAAAGTCCATTTTTTCCTAAATACAGGCAACAGCATGGCTTTTGTTCAAAACTGACACAGCTGAGCACAGCCCTCTGAGCCACTGCATAATACTGGTGGTAATTAAGCCACAGCTTCAAGGTTGCATGGGCACAAGACAATTCAGTCTAATGAAGTATCGATTGGCTGCAGTCGAAGTAAAACAAGTTGACATTCATTTAGAGGTAGCAAAGCGAATATACCACAAAGCCACCAAAGAAATAAGGGAAAAAAACAATGAGACTGAATTTTAATCTTGCAAACACAATTAAGACTCTTATTTACAGCATGTTGCTATCACTTAAACTAAAGCTAATTGCATACATACTGCCCTGACATCAGATTCTTAAATCAGCAGAAATTATATTCATAGGCTGGTGGAAAAAACACATAAAATTCAGTTTTTCAATTAGAACCTATCCTAACACTACTGAAGTCCAACTGAAATAAAATAAAATAAAATAAAATTTAAAAAAATACAGATTTCCACGTTAGTTAATCATACAGTGGATTTTATTTTAGAATGCTTTAAAATGGTATGACAAAAAACTTTTCAACAGAAGTTTAAATTATGTAATTTCTGAAGACAATACTCTTCTCTCTTAAGAGAGAATATTTGCAACTAGGTTTCTATGCATTATCACATTATGCAAATATTCAATAATTTCTTAACCTTTTTTTTTTTTTTTTTTTTTTTTTTTTGTCTCACAGGCCAAAAGCTTTTTTTCATGTATTCATAGGCTTGTATGTGTTTGTTTCATGTCCACATAAATATATAAATATATATGAAATTATCATATGCAAGTAATGCAAATAGTAATATATAAACATACATATTTGAAACTACTATTTTGTAAGTATTTTGTTCCTAACCACCAAAGCCAATTTCCTCAGAAGAAGTTAGGTATTCACAAACAACACAACATAAGTGCAGAATTTTCAGAATTAATGCCAGCATAATTTCCAATGAAACAAGAGGATTACTTTTTGGTCCTACTAGAGACATAAGATGTGGGTAAAAGTATGAAATTACTAAACTATTCCTGTGTATTAATATGTTTAATTTAAAGTCCTGGAATTTTATTTGTGTACTTTAACTATTAGAATGTAATAAATACTTTAAAAAAAATACAATAAAATATGTCTAAGAGAACAAAATCAACTTAAAAAAGAACCCCAAGAATGTAAAATAATCAACTCTTTCCAAATTGTATTATTGGCTACAAAGAATGATATATGAATGTTTTCATGTTTCTCAATAATTCCTTTAAATTTGGATAGCTGATTTTAATTTTAAATAATTAGTAACATATATGTTCAAAATTGTTTGTTCTATTAATCACAATTTCTTTCCTGAGGTTGTGCCTTAAAATAAAATTTGAAGCTCATAACCCTTTAAACTATTGTAGATGTCAGCCTGAATTCTTACATCTTGCAAACAGATACTATGAAACCGCAACAAATGTATTACATAACACCATTCTAACAAAACCCTCCTTATAAATCTGAAGTGCTTTATAAGCTGAAATATATTACAACTTCTCATCTTCTAAAAGTGCAAACATTTTACAGCTTGCTCCAATCACATTTTCTCATGAAAAATCCCCCCAAATGACAGAGAAGGTGCTAATGTGTCTAATTGCATTATAGACCCCTCCGGCAGACAGACATTTCTTTAAAAAGTAACTCATTAAATCACTCTGATTGCCAGATGTTGGGATTCACATCAATTGCCCTACTGAATTAAGGCAGTATGAGCACTGAAGCAAGTCTTAAACTATTTTAGCTAATTAAAGTATTATCATAAACATTCAGAAAATTAAGATCTGTAAATATGAATATGTTTACTGCACCTGAATTCTGACAGGCATAAGTATATTTTCATCATGTATAAACTGATTTTATGTTAATTTTGGAAGCTAAAATAACAAATCCCGAATACAATTAAACAATATTTCAGAACAAAACAAACAGAAAAAAAAAAGCCTGGACTTTTTGTGATCACAGTGTACCTTGTCAACTATCTTCATTTTATGTGGAAATCATATAAAAGCAACTTCATATAACATTTTCATGGTACCCTACAAGATTCTTTCAAACTAAAAAGCTGTCACATTTCATCTTTTACTGGTGGAGTTTTATGTGGTCTAGTGAAAGAAGGTCAACACACTGCATAACAGGAGAAGAAATAATACTCCAAAGCAGACATCCTACCTGCCTATAAATTTTCCTGTTTTTTTGTTTGTTTGTTTGTTTGTTTGTTTTTTGTTTTTGTTTTTGTTTTTGTTTTTGTTTTTTCAGATCTAACCACTTCCCCAATTCATCTGTGAGGTCTACAGTTTATATGGAAGTGGCAGGTAGAATTTGTGACTGTTGGTACTTTTGTTAAAACTAAATATTTATCTTGGCAAGACCTCTTCTGATCTCACATCTCAATTGTGAAGTAATAATGAGAGTTATTCAACCCAGTATCAGTGCAATGGGGATTCCTGAGTTAGAAATGTTCGGTACAGCAAACTTCAATCCTTTTTCCCAACTGACCACAGAAAGAATCTCTGTCCATTGGAGATAAGCATTTTGGACTTAATTGCCATTTAAAAATGCTTTACTTTTGGCAGACTACCTGACAGACCAATAGTAAAGAAGCTGTGCCCAAGTAAAGGGATTAGGGAAAAGCACAGATCACTTTTGAGAGAACCCATCAGACCACTTGCTATAATTGGTCTGGACAGATTATACACTCCACAGGAAGAAATAAGGCCTAAAATTATTCTTCTAAAAAACTTAATTTCCTTTTCAGAAGAAAAGTTCACTCTTCATATTGAGAATACATATTCTTTACTACTCATTCAGGACAAAGGATATGACTTATTTTTGTATGCAGTTCTATGAGAAACAAAAGGGATTTGCTTAAGCATTCAAGCCAATGCTAGAAATATGGGTTTGGTCAACATATTTACACACATTTCTTCAAAATGATTAAAAACTGGCTGTCACAGTTTTGGCTGGGATATAGTTAATTTTCTTTGTAGAGGTTCATGTGATGTTATGTTTTGGATTTTTGATGAAAAGAATGGTGATAAAACACCTACATTTTAAATTGCTTCAGGGCAGTGCTTATACAGAGTCAAGGACTTTTCTGATTCTCTTGCTGCCCTGCTAATGAGGAAGTTGGGGTACACAAGAAACTGGGAACAGACACAGCAAGGACAAAAAATCCAAACTGGCCAAGGGGATATTCCATAGCATATGGGGGACACAACGTAAGGAGTAATGACATTTGTCTTCCCAATAAACTTATGTATGATGAGCTCAGCTTTCCTGGAAGTAGCTGAACATCTGCTTGCCAATGAGAAACACTGAATGAATTCCTTGGTTTACTTGGCTTGCATATGCAGTGTTTGTTTTAACTAGTGATCTGTCTTTATATCAACCCATGAGCTCTCACAGATTTACCTTCTAATTCTTTTCCCCATCCACCCAGGGGAGAGTGAGTGGGTGGCTGTGTGGTACTCAGCTGCCTGCTGGGTTTAAACCACTCTAACTCAAAATAAAATTTATCATCACTGAATTCTTTGAAGAGATATTCAAAAAGGACAAAAGGCTGACAATACCTTCAAAGGTACAATAAAAGTTGAGTTCAGTATATCAGTTGTTTACTTGTGTACTGCTGTTTATGTCATCAACATCTTAATAATCTTTTGTTTCTGATTTAAGTAAGTTATTTTCCAATATATGTAAAATAACTTAATTTTGCAGATAATTTTAACCTTTCCCAGTGCAAGAACGTGGTCTCACAATATACTTGTACTGGTGTTATATAGTGTTATGATATTAATTTATTTTTTTTTTGTGTGAAAATAAGTGTAAATGAGAAATAAAAATGTAGCTGCTGGTGTGTCAGCTAATTTTCTGAACTTCATCAAAATAATTAGAAACAGTTCTCAGGAACCTTGCAGACTCTAACATACTCTCTCTACAGCTAATGTCATCTCACACATTATTTATACTCATTTCATCTTTCTGCTTCAAACCCCAGTATACTTCAATTTAATGTAAAAAAACAAGCAAACAAACTAATAATAAGACCCACATTCTATCGAGAGAAATGCAATTTCAAAATAGATCATTCTTATGATATTTAGAAAAAGTAATGTATTTAGCAACCATACATACTGCCTATCCACAGTAAGTTTTACCTCACTGAAAATAGTGTAAACAATTTTGCTAGTCAATTGCTAGTTTGCACTTAAAAATAAAAAATAAAAAAAAAATCAATAGAAATATGATTCAATGACCAAACTATGCCCAAAAGTTTTTTAATACATTCAGTGTATCTAATACATTCAAATATATTTACTGTATCTGTTATTCTATTTGACTTTTGAAAGTTTCTAAATCTCTCCTATTTCATGTATATATTTCATATATCATGTATGTGATATATTTCATATATCACGATTTATTATGATTTAAATGTCTTACAAAGGTAAATAATGATTCTTTTCACGAAAAAGATACTTTCCAGTTAAAATTTTTGTAAACTTTAGTGTAATAAGGCATCTTCATATCCACAGTAACTATGGTATTCAAAAGCTATATTATCTTGACTGCATTTATAAAACACAGAAGAGGACGAGGACTAAAATTATTTAGAGTTGAAAATAATAATAATAATAAAAAAAAATTAACAAATAAAAGCTAATAGTCATAGCTATTGATAAAAAGAGGTTTTTTTTGTTTGTTTGTTTGTTTTTCTCAATAATTTATAAAACTTTTCTCAAATAAAATAGTCCAGATGTTCCATGTATTTCTATCACCCGGTCAAACAAGCTTTGCCATTCTAAACTGCACAGGGAGTTGAAATGATTTGTTTGAAGAGCTAGGCTTTCTAATTCCACAATTCTAAGTACATGCTTTGCTCATTTAACCACAGGTTTATATCATTTGATATAATATCTATTCATTCCTAAGAGAAAAGAAGAGAAGCCAAACACTGGCTCTGAGAAATAAAGTAAACATACAAATAAATAAATAAATAAATAAATAAATAGGTAGGTTGTTAAAGATAATTACTGATATCTATACCTTATTCAAATTTAATCAAGTAAAATCTGCCAGAGAGGTATATTTTTTGTCCATAAACTGAGAAAATAAAAAATCCAAGGTCTATATAGCACCATGATTATAATCTTGGAATAGCATTTTTTTTTTTTTTTTAATATTTGTTTTTGCCTATATTGCATAAGAATCTGTATATCAGAAGTATATCTATAAGAAAATGCTTTAACTAAAACTTACAAGTAATGTAAGTGTCTCAAAGGTCTAATAATAAGATAAATGCATTTTTCCAAGAGGTCATCAATTGAGATTCCACCAAAAATCAGCAATGCTTTGTCTTTTAAAAAATGTTATTCCAATTCATATTAAAATATTGCCTAATTTAAAAGCATCAAAGTCATTGTTTAAAGCAGTCTTCATGTTTATTAACTCTAAAGCTGAAGTTAAAGAATTGATTGGACCCTCACCAGATTTTTGTATTTTTAAGGGATGCCTTTTTTTTTTTTCTTTTTGCAAATGAAATCTATGTTGTAGGAAATATTCATGATATTTTCGATGTGCTTAACATTAAAAAAACATTGGCTTCTAGGTAGAGAAGTTATTTTATAAACATATTAAGTTTAGCCTCTACTCAAGCACTAGGACAGAAGTACATGTCACAGAAGATGATTGAAATTGGGAGGATCTTTTTAATCACAGATACAGCATAAACTATACCATATTTTCTCTTGAATTAATTGATCAATCTTCATCTGAAAAGTAATTAGTCTATTCTTCTCCCCAGTGAAAGGACTGTTCCAGTTCTTCATTCCTCAGATGGGCAGATATTTTGTTCTAGTTTTTAATAAAAACTTAATTGTGACTATATAAATATTCAGAACTATTTGTTCACCATGTACAAAACTGTACCTTAATTTTTTCATTCTATAGAGCCCGTTTCATTCATACAAAGTTAGCATTGCCACAATCTCATCACAATGTCAAGAGAAGACTATAGAGATTGCATTATGATGTCAAAATGCAATTGCAAGGAATTTTTATTACTATCTATGGTCACCACATTTACAATATCAAATTATGATGAAAAGTGTTTCAATGCTTCTCTAGAGATGAAATTATAATGTCAAGCTGATGACATGATGAGGTCAGTACAAATCTTCATAGACCCAATTGCAATGTTCATGCAATGGGAAATGTATGGAGACTATCATACAAAAACTACTGGGAAAAAAAAAAAAAAAAAAAATGTACAAAAACTTCTGAATGCTTCAGTAAATGGTAAAAAAAAGTTGGCATAGCCTTCAGAAAACATTGTGTCAAAAGAATTGTAGAAGTTCATAGGAAATGCTAGACTGACTTTAAATCTTTTTTTTTATCTTAATAGTTACCATCTTCTAAGAAGATACTCTCTCTTCTGGCAATCCTTCCAACAACAGTATCTGTATATAGTCCTACTCTTAATCCCAGTTTTAGTCCTACCCCTTAATCCCAAACCCTACTCTTGCTTTTTCTTCTGCTTCTTTTTTTTAAGTCCATTCCTTCTTTACTCCTATGCAAAAAGGCCATGACAATATGTATTCTTTCTCAGAAGACAGGATGCAATTTCTTCTTTCAATATTCCAGTCCATGCAAGGTCTATTCATATTCTTCATGGATGGATATAAGACAACTTTTATTAAAAAAAAATAAATTCCCTCTCACTTTATTTTCCAAACAGCTATAAAATAAACTTCTCAAATATACACTCAAAAATTGTCACAAGTTTTCTTTAGCTTTTCCTGGTGCTCTTATTTTATATGTATACACTCTTTCATTTTATTCTTCACTTCTAGCTACTGATAAACTCTACATTCTTATCTTTATTTCTCTGTAATAGATTTCTTACTGGTGGATTTGATTTCTCCATAATATCTACACTGTTTTCAGGTAAAGGTTAAAATGTTAAAAATGTTTTGGACAATGTTACTTCTATATAGTCCCTTTATTTCAGTTACTCTACAATATTTCATGTTTACAATGACTTAATCGTACCTAATTAAAGAATGAGACATTCATTTTGAGTTTTGGCAGCACTGTTGTATGTTGTATTTTTAATTATTATTATTTTTTAACTATACCCTTTTTGCTCTGTAGTGCATTCTTTTCTAAATTCTGTGTTCATGACTCCCAGACATTTTGACTGTTCCCAACCTTTGTCCAGTCTTTGTTTTACCTAATTCCCAGTTCATTGCATTTTCTGCCATTATTGAAAACAGCATGCATTTAATTTTATTTATTTATTTATTTATTTATTTATTTATTTATTTATTTATTTATTTATTTATTTATTTATTTATTTTTACCTTTAAGGCTTTTGATCCCTCTACTGATGACATTACCATTTTGCAACTGCAAAATGCTCCTCTCACTTAAGGCTTGAAACCTGCCTTTCAATGAACTGTCTGCTGCTGATAGGTTTTGTTACTTTTTACAGTCTTGATGGTTTTCTTTTCTGTCTGTATCATAAATACACACATATATATATGTTGCACATCCCCCAGTCACTTCATGAATCTCTGATCTTGTTAAAACTTTCAATTTCTAAATTTTCAAGTTGCATTTTCCCCTACTTTGTCTTAGCACACAATTTTATCTCAAATGGCTTTCTTATTTCCTTCATCTCTCTTTTAACAGTTTGCATATCACAAACTGCTTTCACTCCTTTTGTGTATTCAGATCAGATTTTGTGCAAATTTATTTCATAAGCTCGTTCTTCAATAACTACCCAGCAGTAAAATAACATTTAAAAAGAGGAGAATTGTGAAAATTTACTTTTCTCTCGACATTGCTATAAATTTGATAAATGTTATGTTCATTTAGATAAGCTTTAGTTCATAACCTAGAGTTCAGATCTTCTTTCTATATTTGTATAGGTAAAAACAAGTACATTGTGGTTGTTAATATCATATTTTAAAAATACATGTGTAACTAACAATAATAGTCCAAACACTTGAAGGACCATTTATCCACTTGGGGCTAATCTGACTGACCTGGTGCCAATACATTGATGCATCAGTGATAGACTACACTTTGATAATGTCTGCAGGGCACACCCATGTCTTTTTGTAGATTTTAATCCTTCTCTTTTTTGAGTGTCCAATTCTAAATTAAAAGGTATTTAAAATTATAAAATTGTTACAGTTTTCTAAATTGAGAATGTACAAAGACTTAACTTTTTTTTTTTTTTTTTTTTTTTTTTTTACCCATTTGTTTAAAGCTGAAATTCATCAGAATGGCATGAATAACATTATTATCTTCACTGAGGTAGATTATTCTCTCTTCTTCTTAAATAATAAATTATATTGATGTAATTCATCCAGAACACGTGTCATAAATATTTTAACCTAATGCTAATACCAATCAGCTGGAATGTTAAATGAAAATGCAAAAGAATATATTTATCATCACTTCCTTACATTAGGATTTACCTCCTTCTATTTTCCAGCACTAGCATTTACATGACCTTATTCTCTTAACTACAATAACAGAACAAGATTGTAAGTTCTCTTCCACAGAGTCCACAACATGTGTGTTCATTGGCATTAGGTCACTAATTTTTTCCCTTTGATTTTCAATCTCCTTCTCATTTGTATAAAAAAAAATGAATAATTTTACTCAGCTACTGTAAGTTTTAATTTACTGTTACCACTCTGGATTAAACATAGAAAGCTTGTAAATTCTATATTAAAAAAGCACGTTTTAAATATCTTTCAAAAAACAGGATGAAAACCATTATCAAATATAATTTCATATTCAGTTCTAAGGAAAAGTCCTACTTGACGTTAATTATATCCCAGCTATAATGAATCATGTATTTTGTTTTGGGAAAAAAAAAAAAGAAAAAGTAAAAAGTAGAACAAACAATATTAAGAATAAAAAGGAAGCAGAGCATGTATGTTCTCAGTAATGGCGAGCAGACTGACAAGTTTTCGTCACAAATTCAAGACAGCATTTATGACAAACAAATTGTAAAGGCAAGGAATGTAAATAAGTAGGGTGTAACTAAGTAGTAGTATATATATCTTAAGATAAAATATACAGTACTTTTAAAAAGTACTGTAAATTTTTAAAAAGGAAGGTAGGTTTTACTAGCACTTAATATTTATGTAAATCATCATCAATTGACCTAGATTGAGGGCCAGTTATGCTTTATTTCATATGGACACAGAAACTGATCTATTGTGCAGAGAAGTGAGAAGCCTTCCAGAACTTCACAAATTGTACATACTCTGACCTCCACTGCTTTAATACATTGCTATTTTACTTATATCCATTTGCTGGTGTAGCAAATTACCAATACTCTCTTCACAAAAGCATCATAGAAATATTTGCAAGGTTCTGCACAGTCATCTTTAAATGATACCTGTTATTCAGAGCTATGGCAAAGACAATAATGCATATGTATAAAATATGTATCTGAATGTGTCATAATCATGGAAAAAGAAACAATTTCCTTTTAAAACAACCCGTAAATATATATATATATATATATATTCATGTATATATTTAAAGTTATGAAATGCTAATATATGTGCTAATCCTGCTGCAGAATATTACTACAGAGAGTTTGCTGATAACACACCAATGTTTTAGTTGTTACTGAACAGCATTTAAACTAATTCAAGGACTTTCATGTTCTCATACTGCACTGCCAGCAAAGGAGCTTGGGGTGCACAAGCTAGAATTCTTTAATCCACTTTGCACCATTTGGAAAAAAAATCAGAATTTTTTTTATAAAATACATAAAGAAAATACAGATGAAAATTGCCATCTATATGCATAAGCTAAGTTCCATTAATTGCAATGAGAAAAATTATTTGGTATATTCACAGTAGACAGACTTGCACTTGGATGTATGTTACTGATGCAAGACTACTTGCACCAGTAGTCTTGGATTTCCCTGTATCATGACAAGGCTTTAGTCAGAACACATGTAGATACAATGGTAAATGCTACAAAATTCTTAGCAGGGGTTGTTAGGTAGTAACTCAAAATATAATGTAGGCCAATTTTTTCCATTTGTTTGAGCTACGATTTGAGAAAGGGAACAAACTGTCCATATCTCACTGACTTTCGCTGGGAAACTTAAAAAAAACACTGCAGCTTTTATTGAAAATTCTCATGGTCACTTTGAGAACCATCCTCGTGTGTGTCAGGTGCACTTTAACTGGATTTGAAGACTGTTACCCCTCCCCTCTCTGGACTCAGAGGTACTCCTTTGTGAGCTGTAATGTGGGCTCTTCAATACGTTTAGTTCTATGAATAATTAATGTGTCTCCTGCTCTCACCACTTGATTTCCAGTTATTTGTGTTGCATGCAATATGCTGAGCCAGTTTCATAGCTCCTAGACTCAGAAGTAGGTTTCCAATCTCATTAAGTGTAATGGGATATGAAATATATATATATATTATATTTTATATATTTATTTATATTTATATATATTTTATATATCTATATATATATATAAAAAAATGTCTCACATTTCTTAAAAGTACTAGAAGTAGGACCTCCAAGAAAGAAAATATAGGTGTTGCCTAAAGAAGCACTAGATGATTCTATACAGAAAGCCAATGTTATTTTTTGTTGTTGTTGTTGTTTTGTTATTTATATGTATGAAAAAAAAATCTTCTTTTTCAAAAAAAAATCTGTTATTTTCATTCAATTTCTAAATATAGCTTGGAAAGAGTTAGGAAAAGCTAAGTTGTTATTTAATATATATTAATATTACTTAATATATATTAATTAACATCCGCTATAACTAGTGGATGACTGAAAAGATCTTCAAGAGTTAACCAAAAATATTGACACAGTGAATACTATGTGAACTACTATGTACTTACATAGTAAACAGAGGACAAAAAGCAGTTGGATGTCCTTCTAAGACAAAGTAGATCAAATTCATTGCTTCCATAAAGTATTAGATGAATATGAATGGACAGAAGAATTGTTGGGAGCAATTATATCAGAACAGATACAATAAAAAGAGTAACCACAAGAAAGAAGACTAATAGTCAAACAGAACAGAAAAAAAAAAAAAAAAAAAAAAAAAAAAAAAAAAATCTAGTCCATTCTTGAAGCAAGTAGAAGATTCAAGGAACTTTATATTTCTGAGGTACTGAATTAAAATGGTATCTGTGAAAACATTTAACAAATGTTAACAGATTATATGTTTTCATTTACTATTTTAAAAATATTTCCTCAGTTTCAATGAACCATCTATATGAGGAAAGTTTTCCTGTAAGTGATCTGATGAAACCTGTTAATTTGATTTATTCATTACAGTTTAATCAATGAACTTGAGTTAATTTTATATATCTATATCTATATCTATCTATCTATCTATTTGCAAACAAGAGAAGGAATATCTGATTTTGTTCCTAGAGATGTAAATTTAAAATCATTGCTCTGGTTTCACTGACTTCTAGTTTACAGTTGTCTTGGCTTCATCTGAGATAGGGTGAATGATCTTCATAATAGCTTGTATAGTGCTGTGTTTTATATTTAAGAGAAAAATAATGGTGATAACACACTGATGTTTAATTTGTTCTTGGGCAATGCTTACATTAAGTCAGGGACTTTTCAGCTTCTCATACCACCCTGACAGCAAAGAGGCTGGGGGTGCACATGAAGCAGGGAAAGGACACAACAAGAACAGCTGACTCAAACTGGGCAAAGGGATATTTCACACCTTTTGATGTTATGTGGTGAAATAAAATTGAGAGGGTTGGCCGGGGAACTGTTGCTAATCTGGCTGGGCATCCATTGGAGGGTAGCAAGCAGTTGTGTTGTGCTTCACTTGTTTTGTATAATCGTTACTACTACTACTACTACTATTACTACTACTAGTACTCCTAATTACATTCCCTTCATTTTCTGTTCTAATATGCTGACTTTATCTTAATCCTCAAGCTTTACCTTTTTGTAACTCTCTCCTCCATAACAAAGTGGGGAGATTGGGTGAACAACTACGTGGTGCCTGCTGGGTTAAAACACAACAGACTCTAATTTTGTTTTGTTTTGTCTTTTCCACACCTTTTTCATCAGAGACTGTTCAAATTATTTCAATAACTAATTACTATACTACTCATGTTGGTGAATTGACAAAACTTACTTAATGGAAAGTTCAACCTACTAGAATTATCAAATTAGTTCAGGGAAAACAAACCAACCAACAAAAACATATCCATGAAAATTTTTATTTTCAACAGAAATATTTTTTAATTCAATACCATAGTATGGCATTATTATTTACTTTTTATTTCTTCATGGTTAAAATTCAGGACTCATTACTTTTTTGATCTTAAGCAACATTCAACTTCCTTTCTAAAGATGTGAGCAGTAAAAAAACCTTGATCAAAGACTGCAGTCTTTACCTTTCAACTTAAAGCCTGAGAAATTTGACCTTAGTGCTACTCATTTAAATTTCCGGGTTCATACACCAGTGATGTATAGTGAAATTATAGTTTTGTGGGTGAGTGGAAGTGATAGGTCCATCTCCAGAGCTGAAAGAAGGATGGAAAAAACAGTGGGTGTATGACAACTTCTCTTCCCTAAAAGGGGACCTGCCATCTCAGATTCTTGCTTCTTAATGGCATCTCAAAGTCTTTTGGAAGACAGTGCAAAGCCAGCATGAATCCTAAGATGTGAATATTAAACCTAGGATCCATCCAGCCCATTCTCCCACCTCCACCAGTGATAGCAGTTGCCAAAAAAGAAAATAAATAAATAAGGTGCAAAAACAGAGTATGACAGAACTAGAGAGCAAGCAGTTAGTGATATTCTCATAGAACATTCTCTCAAGTTCTAGGAAACAATGTACGTGATTACATACACACGTATAAATGAATTCCACACAGAAATATGACTCAACATATATTTATTCTGAAATATGGGAAAAGCATATACATATGAATGGATTGAAAGTCAGAATATGCAATAAACATTTAATCCTAAATGTAAAATGGCATAGATGTACTTTGTCGTTGTTGTTTTTGAAAACTTATTATATGCTTTCTAATCTATTCTCAATTATGTAAATACATGTATTAATAATAACTGAACATATAGATAAAACAAATTGTGTACTTTTTTTTTTCCTTTGGTTGCTTGTAAATGCAGGATGAAATCCTGGTTTACCTTAGCCTCTCTTGAAGGTCTCAGAGATCAAGATAAAATACTCTTTAATTTCATTATAAAGTATAAGATAATCCTAACATAGCACCATATATGTCAACAGAACTACTTGTGAGTAGAAGCATCAGGATTCGTTACATGTTTTGTCTGCATCTCCAAGAATACAGAGATGCTCCAGGTATTGCCACACTGAAAGCATTACTTAATTCTTCTATTTCTACTTAGCTAATTTCTGTTACATCAATGTATACATGCCATTTTGTAAAAATGGTAAATGAATCGTAACATCAGGAAGTACATTTCACATTTTTGGTTCTGCGTTAGGAGACACAATATGTTTTAAAAATTTTACAATTTTTTTTCACTTTAAAAGTAAAAATAAAGGATTTCCTATAATTCTTATTTATAACATAATAAGGTGACAAAGTTTTACTCAGTCATTAATCAGAAAAAGTCTGCATGAAAAGTAGCAGAAAATTGTGTAACGTATTAAGGTCAATGCAAATCGGAACACCTTCATTATCTCCATAGTAATGCATACAGGTTTTAAGAAAATGACATTTAATTAAATCTTCAGCTTTTGTAATGTCATTATGCATATGTACTCTGGAAAGAAGAAGCAAAAGTTCTTCAGAAACTCTGCTCTTGTGAGGACAATCTCCTGATCTTCTTCTATGACTAGGTGACCTGCTTAGTGAATAAGGGAAAAGCTGTGGATATTGTCTACCTAGACTTCAGAAAAGCTTTTGACACTGATTCCCACAGTATTCTCTTGGAGAAACTGGCTCTTCATGGCTTGGATGGAAACATTTTTGATGGGTTTAAAGAAATGGCTGTGTGGCTGTGTGAGGAATGTTTTAACAATTCGTGTCCATAAAGAACAATTCTGTTTGAAATGTTTGAATCCTGTCTGCCTCTGGGCCCTGCACTGGCAATTCAATGCTTGAACCACAGCTGCAGTGTGTCCCAGTCTCCCCCTCATTCCTCATTCTAGCCAATTTATCACTTCTTAAATTTATGAACCTGTTTGCTTTTGTTATTCCGGACTTCTATTTCTAACACTGCTATAGATGTGTCTGTGAATGGCTGGGGAAGAATGTTTTAATTACCCGTGTGTCTGGGAGTTTCAGAACAACTGATAACAACTAGTGACTGTTATGGGATACTATGTGGATCTTTGGTATCTGGTTAGGGGGGGGGCTGAGAAAGAAGCTGAAAGGCGGCTGGGAGACAAGATTTGAAGAAGGTGTTTTGAAGAAGGTGTTCCGTAAACTTGGGATGGTGCCCAGTAAGTACAAAGGGGAAGAGGAAGACTGCGAGCCTTCAGCATGGAAGACCCCTAGAGACCCCCAGAAGAGACCCCAGAGGAGACTGCGCATGCTCCAGTAGGAGGGACTGCACCCCGGAAGCTAATTTTAATAATCTATTTTTTTTAGAAGTAGTAATGAATATGTATTAGTCTAGGAGCATAAAAATCAGTTGCTTGATGTAATTGGGGTGCATCCTGGTGGAGCGGAGACTCCCGGTGCACCCAGCGCTGTTTGCTTACCTCTATTCCTTTATATCCTTTAATAAATCCTATTTTTCATTTAATTCTAATTTGAATCCTGAGCCATTTATAACAGCTGGGTCCAAAAAGTCATGGTGAGTGGAGTTAAATCCAGATGATGGCCAGTCACAAGTGGTGCTTCCTAGGGCCCATTACTGGGTCCAGTTCTCTTTAGTATCTGTACCAATGATCTGGATGAGGGAATCAAGCACACCCTCAGTAAGTTTGCAGATGACACCCAGTGAGGCATTGAGCTACAGAAGGAACTGGATAGGCTAGATGTACGGGCCCAATTGTCTGAGATTCAGCAAGGCTAAGTGTCAGGTTCTGCACTTGGGGTGCAACAACCCCATGCAATCCTACAGGCTGGGGAAGGAATGGCTGCAAAACTGCCTGGTAGAAAGGGACCTGGGGGCATTACTTCTCAGGTGGCCAAGAAGGCCAGCCTGGCTTGTATCAGAAACAGTGTGGTCAGCAGGACTAGGGAAGTGATTGTTCCTCTGTACTCAGCACTGGTGAGGCTGCACCTTGAATACTGTGTTCAGTTTTGGGCTCCTCACTACAAGGACATTGAGGTGCTTGAGCATGTCCACAGAGGAGCAATGAAGCTGGTGAAGGATCTAGAGGACAAGTCTTTTGAGGACCAGCTGATGGAAGTGGGGTTATTTAGCCTAAAGAAAAAAAAAAAAAAAAAGCCGCAGAGGAGATGTTAGTGTTCTCAACAACTACCTCAAAGAAGGTTGTAGGGGGATGGGGGTCCGCCTCTTCTGTCTCTTTTCCCGAGCAACAAGCAATAGGACAAGAGGAAATGTCCTCAGGTTGCACCAGTGGAAGTTTAAGTTTGATATTAGGAGAAATTTATCTACTGAAAGGGTTATAAAGCATTGGAACAGTCTATCCAGGTAAGTGGTTAAGTCCTCACCCCTGAAGGTATAAAGTCATGTGTAGGGACATGGTTCAGTGGTAGATTTGGAAGTGCTAGGTTAACAGTTGGACTCAATGATCTTGGAGATCTTTTCCAACCTAATTGATTCTATGATTCTGTTCAACAATTATGACAACAATGTAGCATCTGAAAAGGGATATGAATGAAAGGAGAAACATCTTATTGATTTTTGACTGTAGGGTTCTGCTTAAATACACTTCCTCTAGGAACAAAAAAAAAAAAACAAAACAAAAAAAAAAAAACAACCAAACAAAAAACAGTTGAATAGAACATTATTAACATATCTGTAGCCATTATAAAGTAGAATACTTGAATTATGCACTTGGGCTCAGACAACGATGCAAGGAGCTCATACACTTATTACAGGTTTAAGTAGTTGACCACATCTTGTTGAGATATGTAGAATCACCTCCATTGTATGCTCATCATTGGGTCTTCTAGAAGAGAAAAGGAGCAATTCAGATGTAAGAGTCTTAATTGCTTTTGTATATCTTAAAACCTAACAAATTTCCCTTAAGTTCAGTGGCATTCTACACAGCCACAAGAAATAAATGTAAGGAATACCTATTTCGGAAGTATTTTTTTTTCTCTTCATTTTTCTTTTTTTCCCCTACTTCATCTCTGAAAGAAGTACTATAATATAGAATCATAGAATCATAGAATCATTATGGCTGGAAAAGACCTTCAAGATCATCTGGTCCAAGCATCACCCTACTAACAATGTCACCCACTAAACCATGTCCCTAAGCACAACACCCAACCTTTCCTTGAACACTCCCAGGAACAGTGATGCCACCACTTCCCTGGGCAACCTGTTCCAATGCCTGGCTACTCTTTCTGAGAAGAAATGTCTCCTTATTTCTAACCAAAACCTCCCCTGGTGCAACTTGAGGCCAATTGTTCTAGTCCTATTGCTAGTTATCTGAGAAAAAAGGCCAACCCCCAGCTCCCCACAACTTCCAGGGCCTCAATATCCTTCTTGTAGTGAGGGGCCCCAAACTGAACACCGTTCTTGAGATGCGGCCTCACCAAAGCAGAGTACAGGGGAACGATTGCCTCCCTGGTCCTGCTGGCTTCATTATTCCTGATACAAGCCAGGATGCAATTGGCCTTCTTGGCCACCTGGGCACACTGACAGTTCATGTTCAGGTGAGCATCAATCAGAACCCCCAGGTCCTTTTCTTCTGCACAGCTTTTGAGCCGCTCTGCCCCAAGCCTGTAGCGCTGCATGGTGTTATTGTGGCCAAAGTGCAGGACCTGGCACTTAGCCATGTTGAACCTCATCCCACTGGCTTCTGTCCATCAACCCATCCTGTCCAGGTCCCTCTGCAGGGTCTTCCTACATCCAGCAGATCAACACTTCCCCCCAACTTGGCATCATTCATCTGCAAACTTACTGAGGGTGCACTCAAATCTCTCATCCAAATCATCAATAAAGATATTAAAGAGGGTGAGGCCCAACACTGACCCCTGGGGAACACCACTGATGACTGGTCACCAGCTGGATTTCACTCTTCACCACTACTCTCTGGGCCTGGTAATCCAGCCAGTTTTTACCTCAGCAGAGTGTACCCGTCAAAGCCATGGGCTGCCAGTTTCTCCAGGAGAATACTATGGGAGACCATGTCAAAGGCCTTGATGAAGTCTAGGTAGACTATGTCAACAGGCTTTCCTTCATCCACGAGGTGGGTCACCCAGTCATAGAAGAATATGATATTGGTCAGGCAGGACTTGCCTTTCATGAACCCATGCTTGATGAGCCTGATCCCCTGGTTGTCCCGCATACATTGCATAATTATATTCAAGATGACCTGTTCCATCACCTTTCCTGGCACCCAGGTCAGGCTGTAGTTTCCCGGGTCCTCCTTATGACCCCTTTTATAGAAGGGCATCACATTAGCAAGTCACCAGTCATCTGGGATCTCTCCAGATGACCAAGACTGCTATAGAATCATAGAATCATAGAATATCCTGACTTGGAAGGGACCCAAAAGGAACATCAAGTCCAACTCCTGGCACTGCACAGGTCTACCCAAAAGTTTAGACCAAGTGACTAAGTGCACAGTCTAATCACTTCTTAAATTCAGATAGGCTTGGTGAAGTGACTACTTCACTGGGAAGCCTGTTCCAGCGTACAACCACCCTCTCAGTGAGGAACCTCTTCCTGATGTCAAGCCTAAACCTCCCCTGCTTCAGCTTAACACCATTCCCATGGGTCCTATCACTGACATTTATAGAGAATGGGTCACCAGCCTCTCCACTCCCCCTCATGAAGAAGCTGTATGCAGTGATGAGGTCTCCTCTCAGCCCCCTCTTTTCCAGGCTGAACAAACCAAGTGACCTCAACTGCTCCTCATACATCTTCCCTTCTAGGCCCTTCACCTCTGTACACTAGTAGCCCTCCTTTGGACACTATATTAATATTATTTTAAAATAATAAATTAAAATTAAAATATCATTTAATTTATTAATTTAAAATTAATAAATTAAAATTCAAATATCATTGTAAATGATATATCTTGAATATCTTTAAGGAACAGAAGTTCTTTAAGGTAAGTTTATAATTATTTCAACAGCTAGTGAGTTTCTACTACTGTCTACTCTAAATATGTGCTTCATGTAGTCTTTGTCCACTGTCATGAACTAAGAATTGCTTGGCTAAGTGACTTGTCCAAATGTTTCTTCCTATTTTGCTTACTTTCACAATAGGAAACAACTCTCAATAGTATGTTGTTGAAATAGTGCAGGAAAGGGGGAAGGAGAGAATACTAGCTTAAAATAAATAAATAAAAGTAATAAACCTAAACATAATAATAATAATAATAATAATAATAATAATAATAATAATAATAATAATAATAATAATAATAATAATAATAATAATAATAATAATAATAATAATAATAATAATAATAATATTCCTCCTTTAAATTCTTCAAGTTCAAAAATGTTTACAAAACATTAAAAAAAAAATCACAATTTCAGTGCATTTTAAAGTATTTAAAGCTCATCTTACCTTCTTTATCTTTATACAGAAATAATGTTGGACAGTGAATTCTCATCAATTTTTATTTTTTTTTTAAGGCTCCACCACCTATAATCAAATTTTGTATGTACCATAACATGTCTGTTCTCTGTTTTGTTTAACCTAATATCTAGCAGCTTCATTTTTCTGACTTTCTTTTAAGGCTTCTGATGTATTTTAAAACTATTTGTGCAGTGTGTGCTGAGATATTTTTCTTTATTATTTATTTTATTTTATTTTATTTTATTTTATTTTATTTTATTTTATTTTATTTTATTTTATTTTATTTTATTTTATTTTATTTTATTTTATTTTATTTTATTTTATTTTATTTTATTTTAATCTTCCCTAGAGCACCAGTTCTTGATTATTTCTTCACTTGTCTTTAAAAATGCTTTTGTTCTTCCTGTGTGTTTGTGTCTCCTTACTTGTGACATTCCTTCTAACTATGTTTCCCTTAATTGGCAGGTTTGCATTTGAGTTTCCTACGTTGAATGACCCCTTGTTCCTCATTCTGCAGTGTCAGGAAACAGAAATGTCATTGCTGATTAGGGGCCTTAACCCTCTGCTCCTCCTTCCCATACAGTAGGCAATCTTGTTCTGTACACACTCTAGCTGCAGGGTCAGCCTTAGGGGAACTCTAAACAAGTGTCCACATGGGATACCAAAATGGAAGGGGCACTGATAAGGGCAAGTATTCTTTGAGCTCATTTGTCTACTACAGAAAGTCACTTCTGTCCCTTTAAATGTAAAATGTCCACTGGCATTGCCCAAGTGTCTACACTTTAACCACATGGAAGCACTTTTGTGCCTCTGGCTTGTGCATCAGTGATGCTAATAACATCTCTGCCTAACAAGGTGTCACTGGGACGTACTTCTAATGGTTGTCTTTCCTCTGAACAGAGAAACAAAAGCTTTCATTTTTGGTTCTGAAACCCTCTTTTAAACCAACTCTGACCTCATCCAGGGCACTATTATCTAGTCTTGCTTGGGGCACCAGAAACTGGTTGAAAATCTCTCTGCTCAGGGTACAGAGTGCATCCTACTTTACAACTGAGTGGAAACCTCTGCTTTTTCCACTTTTGCTGTTCACCTAGGGAAGTGGAACAAGCCAGAAGAGGAAGGAAGAGAGACTACACAGAAAAGATCAGAAGGTAGGGCCTTCAAGTAGCAGGGAACATGCACAAAAACAGACCTTCTTCCTAAACCAAAGGATATTGCAAAACAGACAGAAACTACAAAGAAGGAAGAGGGAATAACACTTCACCTCCTACTATATAGCCTAAAGGAAGTCCATAGACAATCTTCAAGGATGAGGGAATGAAAGTGAAACACAAAGGAGATACACGTTTATCTCCTTTTGCAACAATGGAGAAAACTGATTTTGCTTAGAATATTTCCAGGGTAGTGCTGGCCACAGAGCAGTTGTATAGCCACAAGATTAACATAGTTGTATAGTCACAGACATAACTTGTCATCTGCAGGAATGCCGTATCCAAAACAAAACTATCAATTTCTCACATAAGGTGTAGCATATTAATCTGATTTTCAGTTTAATTATTTAAATAATATTTAAAATATAATGGATTAAAAACAAAACAAAGAAAACAAAACAAACAAACAAACAAGCAAAACACAATCACATTTTTTTTAAAGGTGAATTTCCGTGTGTCTATTTTGCCATAGGCCTATTAAGGTCTATTGTTCCACAAATCTGTTACTAAGATATACTTGCAATCAATTTACTAAATATATATATACATTTTAATACATTTTGAGATAGAGATAAGAGAAAAAAGAAAATGAAAGATCGTTTGCTGTTTGATTTTTTTAATAGGTAAAATGCTATATACAATGTACAGGTGCCAGAGAGCCATTTGTGTACAAATTGTTTTAGTAAAAATCCTTAACCGATTTCATGAAACTGTCCTTTGCAAGCCACATAAAAATCAGCCCTTCTTTACTAGCTTGTCGTTAAAAATCCCATGACACTTTTCACAAAAGAATGGCTATTAACTACAGCATTCTGGCCAAAGTCCAAATCACTTTGTGGCTGTTGGAAAAAAATATTCTGCACTTTCCTCAAAACCTTTCTACATAGTGCATCAGATTGTATCTAACAGGCAGTATATTTTTGATAAGGGTTATATGATCTTATAAGATATCAAAATGATTTTGTATCAATAAAATTGTCCTTGAAATAAAAGTTAAGATAATATCAAATTATCCATACAGAAAAGCATTTTAAAATTTGAGATTTGAAAAAAAATCATTGGGCTATTGACATGTCCTTTTCATTATTTTTTTTTTTCTCCTTGAGTATTTTTGGTAATAAGCTTATACTTAATATTGTGATATTTGTTACCCAATATATCCTCAGTACCTGAAAAACACGGGAAGGTAATTAATCAAGAAATCAGTCCAAGAGTTCTTCCTTGTATTAAGTAATTATTTTAATTAACTTCAGTTAAAACAAAACAAAACAAAACAAAACAAAACAAAACAAAAAAGACTTTTATTATAACTTGTTTAGATAAGAGGCTTTGAGAATATTTGCTTATTAAAAATGTTATCTTACTATGGAATGTATGCTTTATCAACTATAGCTAACTAGGTCATCTGTAAGAGTTAAAAGAGTTTTTTCTTCTACTTCATATGGTTCAAATGTATGTACTGTGATCTATGTTGTGTCTCCATGACATGTTCATAACACTGGTTGACAAATAGTCTACAAGTGTCTCAGACCAAGACAGATCCAGAAGAATAGCCATTCCAAGAAGCTTTCCATATTTTTTCAGCTGCATAATTAACTCTTCATTTTCTTGAACACTAATGTGTCTAGAAATGATTTACATGTATTCCTTTAATGTTTGCTTCCTAATGTTACTTAACACATTCATCAAGATGAGTTGAACTCACATGGATGTAGAATGGGCTGATATTCTTGTAAATAGTAGGTAGTGAGCAATCCTAATCATCTAAGGCTGTTTCTAAGAGTTTCAGTAGGGGTTCATATTAGGCCTGACACCCTCCAATATTTATCAATTGCCTGGGAAGCAAATATAAAATCAGTGCTGCTAAAATGTATAGGATAGCACAAAGATTGGCACAGTAGTGCCAATAAAGACAGACACTCATGGAAAGTGATCTGTATCACTTGATGACTGAACCAATTCAGAAAATGTACATTCTAATATAGCCAAAGTCAAAAATGTATTTACAGGAATGAAGAACTTAAAATAGGGCAGACTTTAATAAAGTTAAGGTTGATAATTTCAGTGTGCTATAGTGTAGAAACACATAGTGTAGAAAAGATGTGTGTGAACGTTTTTATGGGAGAGCAAAAGAGAGGAAAATAATGTTCCTCTGTTTTCTCCCGTGTCTGCCAACTTTAAGAACTGACTGATTTTTGAGACTTTTGTTTATATATGTGTCTTTTATTTACATTTGTGATTCTGAGTTTCCAGTTTTTAGGAGAAAACTGAATATAGTCCCATCTCAAGATGTCACCATATTTGGGTCCCATTTCAAGAAAATCATAAACTGTCCACTGGGGGAAAAAAATAAAAATAAAATAAATAAAAAATCACCAAAAATCCAAAAATAAAAACAAAGCTTTCACCGTTGGCAAGTAATCCAATATAAGCCTCCAGCTAAATGTTGTGGCAAAAAATGACAGGCTGGTCTGTTGACATCTAAAGGGAGAATGTTGAGTAAGATTAGAGAGGCAATTTTATCTTTGTTGTTCCAGTCAGCATTTAAAAAAAATAAAAATAAAAAAATATTGAAAATTTTGAAATGGTACAGAATAAAAATGATTTAAGGTCAGGAAAAAAAGGTCACACGTGGGAAACTTAAATAACTTCATGCTTAGATCACCCCCCCCCCAAAAAAAAAAAAAAAAAAAAAAAAGAGAGAGAGACATACAGAGTACTTTATAACTTGGTTAAAAATGGGAATAGACTCTTAAAGTCTTTGCAATCTGGCAATGAAAAGCTAGGGATAATTATTATAAATATTTATGAACAAACAAACAAAAACAAAAACAAAAAACAAACAAACAAACAAAATTAAAAAGAATATGGATTAAGTTCCCTCAGTTCACTGATGAGGGAAATAGATGTAAATAAATTAATGACTTAGTTCTTGCTGCTTTTTTTTTTTTTTTTGGGGCGGGGGGGGGGGATGGGAGGTGTTGTGCATGCACACTGTATTTTGGTGAAGATGTGCTGCTTTGCTGGGAAATTCAAATTGTTGTGTTCAGTGCAGCAATAGCTAAGTGAAAATCTAGAAGTTGCTTTACACAGGGGATTACACTGGAGGTCTCATGGTCCTTTTTTGGCCTTAAAATGTACTGAAAAAAATATGTCAAACTGAGTTAATAAGCCTGAAAATTTTGTTTCATTTTTTTTTTTTTCCATTTGAATTCTCACCAGTTATGAGGCTTTTCTGGAGCAAGTAGCTATAATTTCTCAAGAAATCCTTTATTCAGGGATATCCCATAATATGTGATTTTGTAATAACAGGCAGCATAAAGCAATACCAAATGTGAAGTTTCCAAGAGTAGCATGAAAGGACAGTGTCAATGCAAGCATGAAATGTGAAAACGAAACAAAACAAAACAAAACAAAATAAACAAACAAACAAAAACCACGATATAGTCAGTCTTGGGAGGAGAAGGAAGAAAGATGTGGAAGAGGAAGGTGAGAGACCTCCAAGGATTAGTTTGAATAAATCTGAGATTAGTATCCAAACTTCTTGGTATTTCTCCAGACTAAATTTCTAAGCCTTTAGAGCTTCATCCACCCATCACAATTCTAGCTGCTCTTGAAGACACAAGCTGCCAAGGTCATGAGAGTTAAGGGGCAGAGGAGGAGGCTATTAAAAAATCCCAAAGCTTTTAAATAGTAATTTATGCTAATTATGTTTGTGCAATAATTTTGTGCTGTATGTCTGAACATGGAATGTCTCCATAGTCTCCATCTGTTTATCATCTAAGATTTGTTAGCAAGATGTGACTGCTCATCATGCAGCTCTCCCACAGCATGTAACAGTCACTGTAATAACATGTACAATAGAAATAAACTACTTGATCCCTCATTAGAAAATAAATTATACTGCCCTCATACATTTACTTTACTTGTAAAACATTCTAATAGTGCTCATGAAAACATTTACCCACAAGAAAATCACATAGTTAAATATGATCCAATGCATACATTGCTACCTAAAGCTCCTTGGAATAATTCCTTTAGCCTGTAGATAGAAGGTTTATAAATCCATCTTTGGCATTTTTCCAGTAATGTTATTAAGCTCTTGGAATCCCCCCTTTTCTGTGGTTCCTTTATGTGTTTCTTGTCATTCCAGTATCTCCAAGTTCCTCAATTTTCACCCAATAAACAGATACTGGCACAATTTTGACCAACTATTATATAATGGGGTTTATCATGTATTAAGTTACCATTTTTATTAACTTTCTCTTAATCTTTCTTCTTTAACTGAAATTTTATTTCATAATAGTATAGTGAACAACATTTTTGGCCATTTATATTTTCTATCAGAACCAATTTCTTTCAGCATCTTAGCATGTAACCTTTATAACAACACTGCCATCATAATTCTGGATCTCAGAATTATGAGCATTTTATAATCTCACAAATGAAACCTTCCTTCAAATATTTATAGGAAAACAAACAGACAACACCAATAAAAAATACTACCATTAAAAAAAACAGATAGTCTGTCAAGATTATGGTGCTCCATTGCTCTATGTCAATGGAATTATTCCTTGAGTTACATGAGAAAAATATGCATTCATTTGGAAGCAGGAGTGAAAGTCTCCAAATAATCTCAGCAAATAATTGCAGCAGCAAATTAAGTTTGTTAAATAATGATTATTATTCATACTTCTCCAAAATCTATTGATCGAACACTTTAAGCTTAAAAAGTTCAATGAGAAGGCTGGTGTTTTGGACAAAAGACTTGCCACAGTCACAGAAAACCTCTTACTCTTTTCTCTCCTTATGCATCCTTAGATGCATTCCCCTTTGCCACAGAGGACAAACAAGCAAACAAAAACTCCAAATCTAAAATCTTTATTATTTATTGGCTAAATGCATCTTATTTTAAATAATGTGAGTCACATTACCATGAATATGAATAAAGACTGACCTTTATGTCTCAAGAATTTGCTCAGTAACTTAAAAGCATTATTTACTATTTCTAGCTCTTACCATTTAAAATAGACTTCACAAGGTATATCATTGCATTTATTCAGTCAGCAGCCCCAAAATTGGCAAAAGAGGTATAAATGTTGTCCACTGATTTTAATGTGGTGTTAACTTTAAAGCATTAACTTTGAAACTTAATTACATGTACAATAACTACAACTAACCACTTTAACTAATCACTTTGGTGCCAAATGACGAATATGTTCAGCTAAACCTGTCCAGTACGCCTAAATTGTATTGAAGGAATCAACTGCCTATTCATTTTAATGGAGGCTGCAAGGAACTATGAAAAAAACATGCTATACATAAAGCACAGTATTCTTCCATTCTATTTCAAAAGACTAAAACAAATACACATATGAAATTTGCCAGGGGAGTTTTAGGTCAGATGTTAGGAAGAACTTCTTTACCAAAAGGGTTGTTAGACATTGGAACGGGCTGCCCAGGGAAGTGGTGGAGTCACCATCCCTGGAGGTCTTTAAAAGACGTTTAGATGTAGAGCTTAGGGATATGGTTTAGTGGAGGACTTGTTAGTGTTAGGTCAGAGGTTGGACTCGATGACCTTGAGGTCTCTTCCAGCCTAGAAATTCTGTGATTCTGTGATTCTGTGATTCTGTGAAATATAATGCTTTTCTACAGATTTCAGTACAAATAAATGATTTTTAAATGATTTTTTTTTTCTGTCTACCTTTAGACAGTTATTTACAATAACGTAACATTTAAATTCTGTCTAAAACTAAAAACTACTAGAAGGGTTAGAATGCTAAAAAAAAAAAAAAAAAAAAAAAACTAAAACTAAAGCAAAAAAAACTAAAACTAAAACTAAAACTAAAACTAAGCAAACCAACCAACTATCCCACCCCAAATTTCTATTCAAATTAATTTATTCCATCCTGAATAATAAAAACGAATTGTCTGACAGGCACTTACACAACCCTTTTTCATATAAGTTTTATCCACAGACTTTTAATTTCAACAAGATTTAGATAAGATCTGGGAAGTCATAACTCGCTTCCCAAATAGTTCATTTAAATCACATATTTAGTATTAAGTAACAGCAGTATTGTTAAGGGCAATCAGTACATTGCAATGAGTGCTCCCATATCCTGGAGTTAAAAACAAACAAACAAACATACACAGTAGTAATGCAAATCTGTTTTCTCAAAAAATTTAAATTAATTTTGCTATTTGTTTATCAGATAACTTACATGGAACTCTTTATTCTCAAAAACTTGAGAGTGCTTCACCAGCATTAGAATTTATAAATAAGTATTCTATCCATTTCTGAAATTATTTCAGTACTTGCACAGAATAACGGTGATTCTTTAACGGGAATACTACATGCAGTTTGGCATTTCATTCAATTAAAACTAAAGGAGATGTTAAGTAGAGAAAATATAATTTACCAGAATAGAAAATATTGTTGGATAAAAGTACCGTAACTAGTACAACAAGAAAAATGTATTTCCTGAAATAATTTCAGGTCGTAAGGAAATATATTTTTCTCTGTTCTGGGACACAGAAGAGTATCTTTCAGCTCCACACGTTGTAGTTAGAATACCTATTGGTCAACATCAACCCTTCCACCAGCCTTTCTCTTTTCTACATCCATAGGTTGTTGAAATTATTATTATTATTATTATTATTATTATTATTATTATTATTATTATTATTACTGTTCTGCAGCAAGTGACAAATACTTAAGTCCTCTGTATAACAGAACTACAATATTTTACATCGATTAAGCCTGTTGTTACCTTGTGAGGGTAAAGCACAATCCAGTACTGGAGGGGGGTGAGGGTGATGGTGGGGAAATCACAAAGTTATACAAAATAGGTCTTCAACTAATGTTGATTTGCTGAGTGCTAGTCCAAAAATCTTTCATACATACTGAAGTCTTCTGTATAAATATTTAATTGTTACTTTAATTCCAGTAGCAGTACAGATGTCCAGTCAATACAGGAAGAAGGAAAAAAATATGGTCAATGAAGGAGGTTAATGAAGGAGTTGTATGATTTACAGAGCTAGGTAAATCATCAATATATACTGACCCCAAATTTCTCACACACATTGAGTGACAAACCTCATAACATAGAAAAGATATGATCCTGGAGAGGTGGAGAAGGCAAGGTTCTTTGTGGTTTTTTGGATCAAGACAAGGAGCACAGGTCTTTCAAACAGGTAACATGGAGGAATTTATGTACCACATTGTATTCAAATCAGTAAGCAATTTGTTATTTGGGTGTAGTAATGAAACAAAACATAAGCATGAAAGAAGAAAAAGACTAAATCTTACGTGAAGAGGAAACTGTTGTAGAGAAGGAGTCATTAGTGATATTTTCTCCTAATTATCTCATAAATCCTATCCTATCAGAATTTATTTTTTTGCTAATGTTGTTGAGGTTTTCTGTTATGTATCTACTCTATCAGGGAAGGTCAGGGGATCAATACAAAAAGCAAAAGGCCTCTTACACCACCAGTTGCATAAGCAGTAATGAGAATACTAGTGTAAGAGGGCAAAGTTTTATTTCACTTCAATCAATTTTCATAGCTTCATGAGTTTACACTTTCACTACAAATGTAAAAAACAAACAAACAAACAAACAAAAAAAAACAGCACAAACAAAAAACCAAGTTGTTGCTATTAAATGTAGATCCTACTATGTTTTGCTAAAGGTGTGAGTCACTTTACTACACATAATTAAAACTCCTTCGTTCTATGATCATCTTCATCATTCATGTAGTTGACCCCACTGAAACAAGCTGAAATCAGTGTTCTGTTGTTCTAATATTACATATACTTAATTACATGACAGCAGTGCAGGAGTGAAATAATAAGGAAAATTAAATTAAATTAAACTAAATTAAAGTAAAATAAAAAATAAAATAAAATAAAATAAAATAAAATAAAATAAAATAAAATAAAATAAAATAAAATAAAATAAAATAAAATAAAATAAAATAAAATAAAATAATAAAATAAATCCACAATTATTTTCCTATGAAGTCAATCAAAAATAATGCAGTGTTCACAGTCTTCAATTTTCCTGTTGTTCTTATAGTATTATATCACTTTTTGCAATGACATTTTCTAATTTTATCTCAAAGTGAAAGAATAGGGAGAGCAAAACCAGCAGTGGTTTTACTGGAAACTTCTTTTTCTCCTATGTTTTACGAAACCTATGCAATGTTGTAGACTACTTTTCACATCTCATCAACTCCTGTTGAGGTTTAACCTGTCCGACAGCCAAGCACCACATAGCTGCTTACTCCCCCTCCTCCTCCCCCATCCCTCTCTGGGATGGGGGAGAGAATCAGAAAAATGAAGCCTGTGGGTTGAGATAGAGACATTTTATTAGGACAGAAAAGAAAGGACAATAATAATAATGATAATAGTTCTACTAATAATAATGTGTACAAAACAAGTGATGCGCAATACGATTGCTCATCACCCATTTACTGATGCCCAGCCTATCCCCAAGCAGTCGGTCCCCCCGTCCTGGATAGCCATCCCATATTATTTTTTCTGCATGATATGACATGGTATGGACATTTTGGCCAGTTTGGGTTTGCTGTCCTGGTTCTGTCCCCTCCCAGCTCCTGCTGAACCCCCAGCCTGCCTGCCGGCAGGACAGTGTAAGAAGCTGAAAAGTCCTTGGCTTAGCATAAGCACTGCTCTGCAACAATTAAAACATCAGTGTGTTGTCAAAATTATTCTCATCCTAAATCCAAAACACAGCACCATACTTGCTACTAGGAGGAAAATTAACTCAATCCTAGCTGAAACCAGGACACATTCTTATTCATTCAATTTCAATACTTTTAAAGCTGATGGTACTGCTCCAGAACAGTGAAGCAAGAAATATACATACATTATTTTCCTCTTTCTTCCACTACAAGCTTACTTACTTTTTCTCTCTACACCAACTCTCCTATTTTTTTTTTTTCCTAACCCTAGTATTATATTATGAATAAATATTTCATGATGTATGAGACTTAGTCTTAAATACCAACATTAAATTTTATCTGCCAGGAAGTTTACTATTGGGAGAATTATTTTGCCAAATATATAAAGATTTTAAAATCTTACTTCTATGGATTAAATGAGAAATGACTTTTGAAAATCTGTATTTGAAGTTATTTGTGCCTCAGTCTCCTATCTCTAAAATGATTCCTACTGAAATTAAGATAGTGAGGCTCTTGGCTGTTTTGTATAATGATCCAAATTTTGAGAATGTAATAATGCTTTAAAGCACAAAATCTACAATAATCTGGGTTTGTTTTGAGCTATGAGAGGCTATCTAAAGGCCTGGATGACAACTGTTCTGCTGCAGTTCCATAGGTAATGTGTTTGCCTTGTCCTGAACAACATAGAGATCATTTTTGCAGAGAGATTGTTCTTCAGATAACACTTCTCTACATGTAGCTGCCCATGTGTACTGAGTATCTTCTCTTGGCTGACTCGAAATCTCGTATTTAAAATCCATACTAAAAAACAAAACAAAACAGTTAATAGTAAAGATGGATGGTCACTGAGGTCTGACTGGCAATTCTGTTTTGGTCAAACATAAAACTTATCTCTAGACTTAAATGATTTGGAAAATACAAGTTAAGAAAATACTGTGGTTCAATAGTATTGATTGTGATACTAACTTTGGTGCCTGCTGCAGATTCATAGCTCTGCTTTGCCATCTTCTTTCAGACATGTAAAATGTCGCCCCTAATCTTGACTGATAGGCTCAATTACAATGGTAAGATAACTCCATTATTAAGAAGAACTCTAATATAATAAATCAAACTATAAATAACCTTTTCCACACACAGCTGTACTTAACATATGCTTTATTAAGTAGAGTTTATAAATTATACATTTAGTCTCATTCTCAACATCTCAATTTCACCTTCTGAGGCCCATTTCAAACACTAGTATAATGTCAACCTAATCAAAAAAGTCTCATGAAATATATAAAATTATATATTTCATAAGTATGTGATTCAAATTCCCTTTAGAAACTTAAAATGTAATTATCTCCCAAATATTAAGTTATTCAACAGCAAACCACACAGCACAGGGCAAGCCATCTATATTTTTCTGTGTAATTAAAAATGTGATAATCATCTATTACTTTATTATTATTATTAAGAAACAAGGTTCTCTTAGGAAAGTATGCTGCTTATTTTGAATAAAGATGCTCTGTAAAAGAAGACTCAAATTCCAACCTTCACCCTTGAGAGTTAATACAAATGAGGTTTTATTATCCGAATCTTTGGAATTGAGTTATCTCCTGTGTCTTTGGCTCACATTTCCCAGATCACAGTTTAATTATCTGAGTTTATATTCTGTATCTTTATCAGTGTATTAAAGCATCTTAGATATCTGCTAAAGAGAAAACAAGAAGTTCTCTGTTTCTTTCTGTCCATCTCCCAACAGCAGGAATTGATTGGCTTATTTTTTGGCTTTGGTACTGTTAGGTGAGAGAAGTGGGTTCCACTGTTTTATTGTGAAGGTACTGAAATTTATGGTCACTTAGATTTACTCCAGATGTTGTTCCACAGTTGTGGACAGCTGCCAAAAAACCTTTAGCAGCTGTGCAAATGCTTATGACCATGCAGGGAGAACTCTCAGGAAGTTTCAGTAAATCTCACAGAGCATGGAAGCTTTGAATTTAACACAATATTCATTGGAAATCAACTTAGTACTGTGATCTCAGGCACTGTTAGCTCAAATGCCTTTTTAAAGTTTTTCTTTTGGATGAACTTCAGATCATTATTCATGATAACAGAGTTTTCAATGGAATCAACACTGGTATTTATTGTAGCCAAAAATCTTAAAAATTTGGATACTATACCTGTCCAAGCTGAGCACAAACTGAACTGCTGCTTGTCTATTAACCTTATTTTTGCAGATGAAGGTTCAGTATCTCAATTTTCTGGCAAATTGAGGAGCTCATATTTTGATATTAATAACTTTAATATTATATATCAACCTTTGTGTGTGTGTGTGTGTGTGTGTATGTGTGAGTGTGTGTTATTTTGTTGAACATATAACATATATAACACAAGAAAGAGAATTTCTTTCCACTTCATCTGTAAATCGGATATTTCAGTCTGGTAGCTGCTACAATTAATAAATAATTTAAGAGCTCAAAGATGGACAAGATGGATGCCACAGGTTGCCATAGAGGGGACAATATAATATAGCAATTATTTCCTTATACTAAAAAAAAGGTAATTTAATAATGTTGTTGTGATCCAATAATGTCTTTTAAAATGATGTAATTTAAATTGTAATTGAAAACCTAAAAATCAAGATTTTGCAAAGATTAAGACAAGCCCGAATACAAAATGTTCTCCTAACCTTTGCCTCTCTACTTTGACTTATGCCTATCTGGGAATTCTTTGGAATAAAATAGGGGATTCTTTGTTGCATGAGAGAGAAAAGCACCAGACTGCAGATCAGTTTTCTTCACTCTTGCTGAGATTCCTTGGCTGGGTTTCTCACTTGTGTCTCTGACATGTATCTGGCCTTTTGTCTTCATTTGCAGCCATAGCATTTTTGTTTGCAAACCTTCTACTTGGGCTTAAGTCAGAGAAAGGCTTTGGTCACACAGGCAACCACCTCTTCAAAACAAGGAACCTTCTTGATCAACAGTCCATACATGTCTTCTACAAGACTGAACAGATTCTGTAAAGTTGAACTGGAACTGAACGCCCACAGCTACACTCCATGGGGTGCTCTGATCTGATGCTTTCTCCTAGTCAAGGTACAGATGAAAAAAAAAAAAAAAAAAAAGAAAAAGAAAAGAAAAAAAAAGGAAAAAAAAGAAAAAAAAAGAAAAGTCTTTACCACTGGCAGAAGCATTGTAGTCAAGATCAGGACTCCCCTTCCTCAGCTTACTTTCTATTCCTTCTTAGAGGTAACACAGTGGTGGTAAGCATCCTTCTTGTAAATGGATGTATGGCAGTCATAACATGGAGAGAAGAGCTTCCATTAAGGAGTAAAGATTGAAGTTGAAGTTAGGTTTTAGAAGGAGGAAAGAAAATGACCACAGTTACTGAGGACACACTGAGGCTGAGGCCAAAATGAAGTAGAAATAGGATTAGAAAAATTAGAAAATAAAAGAGGGAACAGAGAAAATCATAGAATCACAGAAAAGGCTACATTGGAAGGGACCTCTGGAAAGCACTTTTTCCAAACTTCTGTTGAAGGCAGGGCCTTTGATTAGATTATTGAGGGCCCTGCCCAAGACAAATCCTGAATATTTTCAGTGAGGAATATTCCACCACTTCCCTGGGTAACCTATTTCAATGTTAAATTGTCCTCACAATTTTTTGTCCTGTCAATTTTTTTTTTTTTCTTATGTTAGTTGCTATTTTCCCTCAAGCAATCTGCACCTATTGGATCTTGTCTTATTCATCCTTGTGAAGAGAGGACCTCCATCTTCTTTGTACTTAAATTCTGCAGTATTAGAAAGCTGTGATTTCCCCTTAGAGTTCACTTTTCTAGGCCAATACTTCAATCTTTTCTCACATGTCAAGTTATCCAACAGCATAACTATCTTGGTGTTTCTTCACTGGACACTCTCCATTTTTTGTTTCTCACTTGAAGTGTGGGTAACATGAGCTGGACATAATATCCGAAGGAGCCTAACAAGCACCAATTAGAGTGGAATAATCACATCCCTTGAACTTCTGGCCAGACTTACTTGGAAGCATCCCAGTCCATAGTTTGCCTTCATTGTTGCAAGGACATTCTGCTGACTCACATTCACCTTGCTGTCCACTGGAACTACCCATCTCCTTTTCAGCAGAGCTACACTGCAGTCAGACCTCTGGCAGTTCTGCTGCTTGGGATTGTTCAGTTCCAAGCCCAGGAATGAACATTTACCTTTGCTAAAACTCACATCATTCCTGGCGTGCTTAGTCCTCCAGACTGTCCAAGGCTTTTCCTTGAAGAACATATACCTCTCCTCACAGTTTGGTGTCACCCATGAACTTGATGAGGGTGCATTCAACCCCTTTAAACACATCTTCTGTAAAGATATTGAATAATATTGAACCTACTATCACCTTGTGATCAATTCCAACCCTAACAGGCAATAAGTTTGATATTGAGCCATTAACTACCACCTGTAGAACTCAGAAGTTGATGTGGTTTTCCACCCATTTTGGGGCCCTTCAGTCCAGTTGCTATCTTCTTGGTTTGTTCCCAATAACGTTGTGGAAAACAGCACCAAACAACTTAATAAAATCAAGATAAATGATATCTGCATTTCTCTCTTTATCTACTGAGCAAGTTAGTTCATTGTAGAACACAATCTGGTTGGTTAAGTGTGATTTATTCTTTAAAAATGTATTTCCTTTCCCCATAAATCTTCTTACCCTTCATGTGCCTGGAAATAGCATCCATTATTATGGACCTGCTCCATAATTTTCCCAGGGAATAAATCATGGATGCCTGCATTTAAATGCAGGGGAAAAGCAGACAGGATGAATTTGGGATGAAAGAATGTGTACAAAAGCAAAAGGGGGATGGTGGGGAGAATGCACGATAGTAAGGAGGAAGCACATGTGGAGCTGGAGAAAAGTGGAAGCAGCAAATAGTACTGCTGTAGAACTACAGAAACCTCCATTTTATTCATGAATGCTGAAGTCCTTTTCATAGCTGTGTGTAGTGGAGAATCTTGGGCAATGGGCACTGTGGCTCTGGGTGACGTGTGGGTCATATTGCACCAAATGTTATAGAGTGCACCTGTCCTCAGAGTCCTCAGATCCTGCAGCGCAGACAAAACAGAGCCACAGTCCAGGAACTTGTGGTGTAAAAGTGAGGGGTAATAGGTTCACTGCACTCATGGCTGCAGCAGTGAATGCTTCAGCAATGATGGTGGTGGTTTCTCTACCTCTTTTTCCTCACTTGGGCAAAGGAGAAAGAGAAGTTTACTGGAGTTCTGGCTGCCCCTGTACTCAGCATACCCTACCCTGACTAACAAACTATCCTCTCTTCTCTTCACTGACAAATGTCAGAATAGAAATTATGTGACAAAAATGTATATTCAGGTGACTGGAGAAGTTATGCTTTAAGATGAACTGAATATGGAAACACATCAGGCTTCAGGGATCATGGTATAGCAGAGAAAACATGATGGAAGAACCTACCTTCTACCTTGCTTTTGATATGATAGGCTTCTAAAACAACAGTTTGAATTCATACTCTTAATAGAGCCAGTCAGACCATTTCTATGGAAAGACCTCATTAAAAGCAGTTGTCACAGTTACCAAATATTTTCTATCTCAGATTCCTCTTAATCTCCTTTTTTAATCTGTTCCCGTGGGGCAAAAGATGTAACCTGGGGAGAAACTTGGGCTTCTCCAATTCAAACTGCATTTAGATTCCAGTCTCCTGTTCCCCAATCAGGAGATCAAATTTCATTTGTTGCCTTTATGATTGTTTTCTCTGTGAGCTATCATAAAATCCTGATGTTTTAATCCTGATATTCCAACATATTTCTGTCTGGGAAAAGAAAAATAAATAAAGGGAGGAGGGGAGGAAGGAAGGGGGGAAGGAAGGAAGGAGGAAAAGGAAGGAAGCCAAAAGGAAAAGAAGGAAAGAAGGAAAGAAGGAAAGAGAAAGAGAGAGAGAGAGAGAGAGAGAGAGAGAGAGAGAGAGAGAGAGAGAGACAGAAAGAAAGAAAGAAAGAAAGAAAGAAAGAAAGAAAGAAAGAAAGAAAGAAAGAAAGAAAGAAAAAAAGAAAGAAAGAAAGAGAAAGAAAGAAAGAAAGAAAGAAAGAAAGAAAGAAAGAAAGAAAGAAAGAAAGAAAGAAAGAAAGAAAGAAAGAAAGAAAAAGAAAGAAATAAATAAAAGGCTGTTTTATTTGTAACTTAATAGTATGCATTCTTCAAGCCTTTGTCATTTCACATGGATTTGGGTTTGGCTTCATGTCGTCCAATAAACATGACAAACTTTATCTAGGCCTGAGTTCTTCTGACAAACATCTTTTTATCCTGGTACTCTGAGAATAACAGATATCACCAAACTAGCTGAAGTCATAGCCTCAGTCAGTAGCTTCTAATTTATTCCCTGCAGTAACAGTTTATAAGTTTTCCTCTTTTTCTTTTAACATCCTTACCTCTCTCAATTCAGGCAGACAACATTAGAAACAGACAAACTAAGAGGCAAGTGATATCCATATAGTGAAAACATGCTACTCCTTCATACTGACCAACAGCCAAGAGAGGGAGAAAGATTTTAAAGTTTAGATTAATTTCAAAATAGTGAATAGTGGATACTCTGCAATGTTAATGGACATATGGACATGTTTATAGGATGATTTCACACAATTTGCTGAATCAGATGTAGCAGGTTTACAAGGAGTACAAGTGAGCTACAGCAATGGTAGGAAGTCTAAGGAAACATTATTTGTTCTTTTATTTCTTTTTTAGCCTTGATGGTATTTTAGGATTTTAAAGGCATTAACATTATATTTAATTTGTCTCATGAAGTTTGCAGTTGAATTGGAACCCTTGCATTAAATCTAGAAGAGGGGGAAAAGGACACATAGCTGTATGGGTTATATATTACAGGAGTAGGGGGCATTTCAATACTGTTTTTCCCCACAGACTGGATCAAAGACTGTGGGGCTGCCAAACCATTTCCACTTTATCTCAGCTACTAAAGTGTTCAAAAGGAAAAGCCATGTTTAAGGTTACTAAGATGCAATACTTCCAAGCAGCTGCCTGTCAGGCTGTCTGCACTGAGCTTTAAGATCAATTACAAATGCAGTAGCGATAACAATTTCAAACATGGTTTGGTTGGTCAGATGACAATGTCAAAGTTTCCAAAACTCTTTTCAGGCACGATATTTGCGCTTCAATCATATGTAATAATGACTTTTGAAAAATGTGTTTAAAACATTATATCCTACTTAAACTGGAATTACATGTCAAGCAAGTTCAAATTTGTTATTTAAATGTGGCTCAAAGCTCACAGTACACTGAAGGAGACAGGTTGTCCCATAGTAATAGTATGGAACACTTTCTTTATATTTATAAATTATGAAGATGAGACAAAAGAAGACTCATCGTGTATTTTGAAATATATATTTATTTCAAAATAATAATTAATTCACAGTATATTTTCCAGCCTTTGAGAAGTAAAGAATTTGATACAGATCTGTTTTTCTGTTCTTTTCTATCTCAGTAGAGTGTGTGTCATTCATATGTCCAAAAATATCAAATCTAAGAACATCTAAATGTCTTTTCTGGTTAGTTTCATGTTCTATTAGGACACTAAATGGTTTGAAGAGGCATAAGCAATAGTAAAGGTGGATTCTTTGGTTCCCTCATAACTGGTCTAGGCAATGATTTATTATTTGTAAGAGTACAATTAAGAGTACAATTCAGTATAACTGAATTTCTTTAAAAGCATTGAAATATTTACTTGCTGTAAGTCTCCCATTGTTTTTGATTACCTTCTGAAGATTCAAAAGAACTTGTGATTTTAGTACTCAAGATTCAGTTCATTTTCCAAAAATAATTATGTGTAGCGAGCAATGTCTTATTTAAAAATTAACAAAGTATCTGAAAGCTTTGTTATAATGCTATTCCAAAAAATATTTTGTGTATTTTATCAGTCACATGTTAGGTAAGTTAGATAGCTGGCATCTTACATTTTATTTGTCAATGAAGTGAAGGACTTAAAAGATGTCTATATCATTGAGTTTGAATTTGTAGCATATTTTAGCCATGACTACTTTATAGTGCTATGAATAGATTTTTAACTAGACCTATATTTTAAATACAGTTCCTCTATATGTGCTGGTATTTTTATAGAATTTGTATATTTGGCTATTTTTTTTTATTTTTTTTTTTAATCATGAAATGCTGTCTAGAGCTCAAAACAATCATTATATATATGGAGACTATAATATAGACATTAACAATAAGTTTTTATTTAGTTGTTTATTGTATAAGAGAATTTCTAGATTAAAAGGTTAAAACTGCCAAGTTATGTCCTTCCAACAACTTTTCCTTGAATTCCAAAAATCTTGAAGAAGGGCAATAACATGTCGTCGTGTTATTATTCACATCACAATTTGCCTTCTGGAAGAAATTATTTATTTTTTCCTGATATATATATATATATATATATATATTTCCTGATATATATATATATATATATATATATATATATATAAACACACAGAGTTATTTAGCATGTAACAGTTACATGTCTGTTTTCACTGTGGCAGTTGCCTGCAGGGTGAAGAGCCTCAATAGATGTTGGATTGAGAAGTCATTGCTCAAGGGAATGGAGAAAGAAGGCATGATCGTAAAGAAGTTAATCAAAAATATGAATGTGTTGTTCTTTTCAGACTATAAATGTAAATGCTATTACTTAAAATTTAGAACTATAATCAAACAGAGCTTTACAGTTGAAGGGTTGTATCACCTGTTAAGAAACGTCTCTGTGCACATTAAAGTTATCGTCAAGACCCTTGGAACAACTGTGGCACCTCAGACCAAATATACGTAGCTATCCATCCTACACCAAGTATGCAGTACAGTAAATTATGAGGCAGTGTCAATTGCCTGGAAAATCATGTGTTTGGCTGTGTATTTTCAAAGCTACAAGAGGTAGAATAAGAGACATCTGTCCTTTACTTACAATACAAGTGGACCATTAAATATTAGCTTGAATCTATAGTCTGGTTCTCATTTTCAAAAGTCTTTGGCCTAGCTCTCTTGAGTATTTCTCCCACCACTCCACCTGTATCACAACTCCCAAGATTGATTCACAAAATTAAAAAATGTGTCAGTAACAGGAATCCTTTAGCTAGAGACTGCAGCTACTTAAGGGTAGCAATTAAGCAATATTTTGAAACAACCATATTTGAAACTGAAAGAATTCCTGGAGAAGTGACACGTAGTAGATATAGCAAAACTAAGCTACAATAGGAGTTATTATAATGTTTTATGTCATTCTTGAGAAGATCACATTAAGAAGTAGGAGAAGGGAAATATATACATTTTCACCAGAAATGTGTCTACTATGTATAATTCCTAAGTACAGGAAATATCAGAGCTTGGTCCTGTTCTGATTATTCTTCTGGCCAACCTTTGCTTGAGGCAGTGATGACATGCAGTGTTTGGAAACACTGACAGTGATGTTTTGGATGCGGATCCTGGCCTAAGTTCAGGTGAAGATAGGTATAATGTCATGCTTTCTGTTTTCAAAAGGAAGCTGTGAACTATATAGGAGAGACATTCAGTAACTTTTTTACTCTATCCTAGATAACAAGTTGAAGAACTTACAGGACTTGTCAGTACATCAGAAGGATTTTTACTCAGTAGAAGACTAGCAGCAAAGAAAGAGTAAGGTAATGTGGATCCCCATGAGATAGCAACACACTAGGACAGAAAAGAGGAGATATACAAAATTTTAGTTAAAAGATTTTACACTAGCATTTAAAACATATCACCAGTTCAAAACAGTGATGTTCTACTGCTGATGTCCACTCTTAAAGACAGAGCTTATGAAATTCTGAAAAGCTGAAATCAGATAAAGTGACAGTACACAGAAATAATTATCTGATTGTATCAGACAAATCAAACCTGAGCTTTGATCAAAGATCTGACTCAGCCACTGCAATTGATACATTATGAGGCATATTCAAATATGGTCGCCTACTATTGTGTCAAATATGTTTGGAAGAAAAAGAAATGCAAAATCCAGTAAAAAGAAATCTTGTTTCATCACATCTGCTCTAATTTGAACTTCAAAATTTCAGTTGGTGTTACTGTGAACACAGTCAACACAAGCAGCTCCATTAGCACATAAGTGACTTATACTGGAAGTATAAGTATTTTTGTGCCTTCTGTCAGGCATTACTTGTAATTACAGTAGCAGCATGTAGGAATATTGTTTGCAACATTATGAAGCTGAACCTGCTACTTAGGTCAGGAAGAAGATTTTCAACTGAAGTTCTTAATTAATTTTTTTTTTTTCTTATTCAGAAAAGAAATATTTTCACAATGATACCCACAAGAAAGCATATCAGGAAGATGAAATCTTTATTTGGTCTTCTTTTACAAAACATCTACAGCATGATTTCAGATCTCCACTTTAGGGAAGAAAAAGAAATAAAAATGTATGGGTGTCAGGACCTATATATCTATATATAAGCATATGTGTAAATATTTTTATTATATATATTTTATTATATATCAGAAGATATATATATATATTCAAATAAAAATAAAATCCCCAAGCTCCCTTAAAACTGAATATAGCTGGATAACTGTAAATTACAATTCAACACCTGAAAATTATAGATCAGATTTTACAAAAAAAAAATTATATACATCAATTGACAATTGAAAATGAAATCCTTCAAAAGGTAATGTAATAAAGATATTTGTTTACTTTTTATTGGATTTCACTCATTTTCAACAATTAAACAGTAAGTTGGATCATGCTGAATTTCTTTTTAGCCAAATATTTTTTTTACTTGTCATTGTCATTACATGTGTAAATATTCAGAATTTGACAAAAATAAGTGGCAAACAATGGCAATATCACCAAATTTCCATGATATCACTTTGCAAATGTCTAAATTTCTAACCTTTAAAAACAAAATGAAATGAAATGAAATAAAATAAATAAAATAAAATAAAATAAAATAAAATAAAATAAAATAAAATAAAATAAAATAAAATAAAAATCCCATTTAAGGTTAAATGAAATGGCTTTTTCCTCTGACACCTCCTGCTGGACTCTGAAGTAAATATCAGTTCTGAGTAATAGCTGTGTAGTGAATTATTTGCCCAGTTACCAAGTTGGTAGAAATATTTTAGACACACTACTATGGGCAATAATTTTTATACTGTTGTCAATGAAAACATACCAAAATTAATCAAAACATTCCTGCTCTTGTAGAAGATGCAGAGCTTTGTCAAATCCCAAATATAAACTCCCTTGACATTTGACATCATAAAAAAAAAAAAAAAAGAAAGAAAAAAAAGGAAGGAAAGAAAACGATCAAGAGGCCATCACTATCATAAGCTGCTTAGAGATAAGGAGGTATTAAAAAATAGAGTTCCATGACCTGGGGTCATTAATTGATTGTTAGACCAAAAATGAATCTGTGAATAACTACTTTGATTCCCTGTATCATCACAAAAGCATCCTTCCCACATAACGAGTATACTGATAGGAAAGTTTTCATAGCCGTTTTATCACTCCTTTTACCTCTAGCACTACAGGTTTTGGGCTAACATGAGGTACAGTTCACTAATACAGCCTGTATCAATGCATTGACCTTTTACTGTGACTCTCAGCTCCAGGAAGAACTCACACTTACAATAAGAGTTTAAATTTGAGAGAGGTTATTTTCCAGATCTCTCTTGTTGCTGTTTGGAGGTCAATTGGTTGCAATGGGGAGAGTAAAGGATATTTCTAATCATTCTTAGAGCAATATATTCTGTTAGAGGGCAGTGATATTAAGAAGGAATGTAGGGAAACAGATAAAATATAATGAAAGTTGTACAGCATAAAGATTTTAAAGATTTTTAACTAAATGTCTACTACTACTGGACTGTTGAAATGGCTTAACAAGCTATGGGTTGACCTGTGAAACCTGACATTCCAAGGTACTGAGATTGGCAGTTGGGTTGGGAACGGTAACCCTGTTAACCCAATGAGGTTTTCATTTCTGAAGCGCACAGCAAAGAAACAGTCCTTTTTTTTCTGGGTGGAAGTAGCAAAAAAGAGAGCACCCAAGTCTGAGAAGCCTTTACCATTAAAGAAAAATATAAAATTGGTGCATAATGATGAACATCTATCAGCAAGGGAAATATGCAGTAGATATATGGGATGACATTCCTTACCGAGAACACTTTTGTTGAACACCTTACACAAAAGCTGTGCTATGTAACAGAAAAGAATAGCTTTGTTTTTCCATGGAGATTCCAGAGATGGTTATGAATCACCTACTTACTAAATATTGGAAAACCATTTGAACCTTTCACCTACTGTCATAAATAATCACTTGATTTTTATTAAATTTATAATGATTTTCCCCTGACATGAGCATATTCAAGATTTGTAATATCCCAAGCAGTTTTCCGGGAGTACTAGTCTAAAAAGTGAACTGGAAGTTCAGTTTTGTTTGTAGATGGCAGCATTCACCCCTGCACTCAGATTAAGTCACTCCTTCATGTACAGAAGCACAACGAAGGCCTGACCAAAACTAGCTGTGATATAAATACAAAGACAAGCAGCTCAACTCATCATGTATATTTAGGGAATCAATGTGATACTGAAGTATATGCCAACTGATTGACTATGTGAAGCCTCATATTTCAAGATGACTGGTCAAACGATGATCTGGGAAACCTCTGTCCTGCACAGGTGAAATAACAGACAAATAGATGTATTTCTACTGAGGCCAACAGAGTTATGCGATTTATAGCTGAGAATCTCATTACAGAACCACTACATCTCTATTTTTCTGGCAGGAACACAGAAACACAACTGCTGTTTCTTTGCTCCTTTGGGACAAAACATTCTGTTGCCTAAAGATACTTTTATTTTCTCCATCTCCTAGGCTTCTCTCCTGAATATCTTCCTCACACAACAAACAGCCAGTAATCATCACTCTACATTTTGTGTGTTGGCACAAAGGAAGGAGAGGAATGAAGTCAAATTAAGAACAGAATTGAAACTGTGATTTTTGTTTTGTTTCATTTTGTTTTTTAAATTTTCAACTTTTTTTGCCTTTCTGAGGCTTGATCAGAATAATTCAATCAAACACAAGCAAGGAAATGATGGGTGACCCCAATTCAGAAGATAAAAAAATATTTCTCAGTTCCCAGATAAGCAGTGAGGCATCAAATGTTTCTAGCCACAGATTATAAACCTTATTCAAACTGATTGTTTCAGCATCTGTAGACCAGTTCATCATAGAAGTACATTCTTTTCTAGAATCAGACTTGCACTATAAAGACCATCTGCCTGTTCAGATCCCTCTGGACAGCAGTACAACTCTGCCATGTCAATCTATCCTCCCAGTTTTGTGTCATCTGCAAATTTGCTGAGAATACACTCTGCCCCATCATCCAGGTCATTAATGAAGATGTTAAACTGGCTTGGACACTGTTTTGGCCCTGGTGTGCACTGCAAATAGCCACCAAATTATGCATGAGGCAATGCCTCTCAGAACTAAATAAAATAAAAAATATATGTAGATATAGATATATATGCTTCTGGAAGAATTTAGAGCCTGGGAAGTCTGGCTTCAAAATGAACAGTCTCTCACATCAGATTACTTTGACCTAAGATTTTATTTTTTATCACTAGGCAACTGAGGGTAAAAAATAAACCAAGGACAGCAATGGCAGAATGCAACTAATTGGTGCCACTGACAAAAATGAGTGTTAACTAAGGACTTTCTGCTCCTTAGGCCAGGAAGATGAAAGTGCAAGTATGAAGAGGATACATACATGTATATACCCATATATGTAACAGACATTACAAATAATTTGAGTAATTCAGTGTATTGCTGTCTAGATCCCTCCTGTGTGCTTGCATAAGTACATATATTCAAAAAGTTATATGTACTTGCCCAATTTGAACAATCCTTTCCATACCAGCTGTCTACAGTTTCTACCATTCACTCCCTTCTAAGCAGTTGAACAATTAAATTTGAATATCATTATTCTTCAGTTCTGATTGCTAAAACCAAATTTATAAATCTTTGGAAATTCAACCTGACATAACGAAGGAGTATGTGCTGAACAGTACAACACATCACTGCAAATGATTATAAAGGTAAGTATACCAAATAGTTATATTCCACATTTCATGTTCCATTACTTTCTGCTTGGTCAAACATGTAAGAAAAACATATCCTTACTTTTTCTTTTTTTGACTGTTACCATGAAAAAGAACTCACAAAATACCAAAAAAAAAAAAAGCCCAAACATTACTTTTAAGAATGTTTTATTTCTATTTGACAAAAATATGGTTTACACTTTTTTGAAGCTGAGTTCAATTTACACGACTTCATTCCGCTTCTCCTCATCTTTGGAAGGTAATCACAAGGTCCAGATGCCAAACTATGAAAGATCTTCTCTTTTCACTTTCATCAAGAATTAAATTAGATTTTGACTTGAGAAATATGACCACATTATCTGTTTGAACATAAGGAAACTGCACAAATCCTTCATAAGACATATGTAAAACTCCTTTTATGATTAAGAAGGGGCAATTTTCTCATGTCTATATTTCTTGGAGGGGAATCTATACTGCCCTTTAAGGAACTTGCATTCCAGTGCATATTTTTTTTGGTGTGAGTTGAACTTGGGAATCAGCAGTGAAATACACAACCAATTGGTTATGCAGCCTGACAATTAGATCAAGTTTTGTGAAGACACCCATTGCAAAAGCAATGCCATAGTACAGTTAAGGAGCCACAGAAAATGCCGTAGATATAGCTGGGACTATACTTTTTTAGTAAAAAATATGTAGGGCATATCAATTATAAATTATATTTCTTCAAAAAAAAATGAGCTATTTTATCTTTTTTGTTGTTGTTACTCATTTGTTCTTACCAGTTTGGTAAACAAATCTACCTGATATGACTGAAAACTGCTTTCCAAGTATTGTGTATATAATTCCTTTAAAACATTATTTTTATTTCCTTTTTGTTTGATTTCATTCAGTACTTCTCATTTTCTACCTACACATTTCAATAATTTTTAATGATGTGACACCTATTCCCCAGTACAACAGTATATAGATGAAGATAAAAAAAAAAAAAAAAAAAAGAGCAAGAATGAGCACTGGGCTTTGTTATCCATGATCCAATAAAGGTTCAAATAAGATGTGAAGGTGAGCATTATAGTCTTATGAGCCAGCAGGAGTACTGCCAAGAATAGTTCATGGAGCACTGAGCAGCTGGCTGAAAATCACCACTTTTTTAGAAGCTTTGGACACATTTCTAGGCCAAAGGCTCAAAAGCAACCCTACCACTGCCCTTAGTCTTTGTTTCTTTGAACTACAGTTCATAAACATAAATCAGCTGCTACTTAAGTTGGCAACTGCAACAACTCAAATCCTAGATATACTGTTGCACACAATACGCATTCACTTATTGGCATTTAAAAATGCATTAACTGTCCATTTCCTCTTGGGAAGGGGCTGTTTGGTGGAGGAGATTCACATAACCATTTTCCCCTTGCTTCCCAGTGCATTGCATACTACAGGCAAAAATGTTAGTTCCCACTGATCACCTAGCCACTTCTCTGCACCAAGAGTCTGGCATGCTATGGAAGTCATTAGCTAAATTCCGTAACCTACTACAAAGCATTTGTGCTTTTTCTAACAGTGTCCAATAGGTCTGATGGAGAAGGTAAGAACTCAGACCTTCACCCTTATCAAATTAAACAAAAATGTTTGTAGAATTAATGTGCGAAAGGAGAAGGTAAATTTCAGCATCCATTTCCTAAAGTTAGTACCCATCTAACTGTCCACACAAAACAAAGTATCACTTTAGAAGACAGAATCAAACAAAAATACTGCAAATTGGAAAGTTAAATTCTAGTTATATTTAGAAGTTCAATAAAGAAGTTCAATATATATATGTATATATTTAAAACATCTCTTAGTCTTATAAAATTAACAAACTAGAGACCAAAACCTTTGAAGAAGTCTATTTATAGGACTTCTGAAAAGGTCTCAGAGGATTAATTATCCAAGGAAGAATTTTCAGAAATGGGCCTTCAGAACTTTGGCATTTAAAACCCAAATTATATAGCAGATGTTTATATCAGGATGGCAATATGTAATCTGTAATAGAGTACATATAGATAATTTAAATCAAAATTTAGTTAGTTTGGGGAATTTGTCATGTTTTCTTTTCAGTTTTGTTTGTAGGATGTGACGATGATCAATGTGTGGCTGTACAGCTTCTGTGTTGCTTGAAGCCCAGTATGAGATAAACAACAAGTATGTCAACGAGGAAACAGTAGAGGATGGTAGAATGACTGTCAAAGAAAGACTGAAGGCGCACTACTTTACAATGCTTCCTGGTTCCTCCTGACTTTTTTGCCAAACTGGTGAATTTCTGTTCTAGGAAAATTCATTAGGAAATGTTCAAGAACTTCTATAGAGTAACTTTACAACCCAAGCTGTCAGTACTTCAGAGTAGCACCTTGGGGAAAGCTTCATCTGTTAGAGCTGTCATCTTCAAGGCATGATTTTCACAACAATCAACAATATTGCCAATATATGCACAAGAATCCAGCTCTCCAAACAAGCTAAAGAAAACAAACAAACAAAACAAATCTGCCCCCCCCCCCCCCCAACAAAATCTAACAATAAACAAAACTCTTTTCCAATATTAGCTGATATAATTTTAAAAGAAAAATCAGTGACTATAAATCCATATTTAAATTTTATTCACACTCACGGAATCATAAAATATCTTGAGTTGGAAGGGACCCACAAGGATCATCAAATCCATCTCCTGGCTCTATCCAAGGACCACTCAAAAACCAAACCATATGTCTGAGAGCACTGTCCAAATACTTCAACTCTGGCACCTTAGGTGTTGTGATCATTTCCCTGGGGAGCCTGTTCCAGTGCCCAACCACCCTCTCAGTGAAGAACCTTTTCCTAACACCCAGCCTGACCCTCCCCTGTCACAGCTGCATGCCATTCCCTCAAATCCTGTTGCTGTCCCCAGAGAGCAGAGATCAGTGCCTGCCCCCGCCTCTCCCCTCATGAGAAATCTGTAGGCCACCATGAGGTCTTAGTGCTTCTCCCTCTTAGCCTATCCCTTCTGAAGAGTTTCTAGACATCCATTGCATTTCTCCAGTCATTTGAGCCATCCCACCATGTTTTGGTGATAGCAGCTATGTCACTGTTTTCATACTGTACAATGTCTTCCAGCTCCTCCTGTTTCTTGCCCATACTACATGCATTGGTGTAGATGCACTTCAGGTGGGCTAGCAATCCTGCCACTTTTCTGGGGGGAGAAGCCCTAAATCCCGCATGACCACTCCTAGGCACTTTTGTGATTTCTAACCCATCAATGTCCCTTGTGCCTTTGCTTCTGCATGGCTCTCCATCCCCTACCTCAACAAGGGTGGCAGACCTTGCTAGCACGCCATCCTGTAACCACTGTTTTACCACACTCAGGCTTGCCTCTGTCTAGCCTGGTTTTATCACTTTCCCCCTTCAAATCTAGTTTAAAACCCTATCAATGAGCCCAGATATCTCCTGAGCAAAGACCCTTTTTCCCCTTAAAGACAGGTGAACCTTGTCCATTGCCAGCAGGCCTGCCAGCAGGCCTGCTGTCTTGTTGTCTTGTAAAATGACTCATGATTAAAATATATATATGCCTGTGACACCAGACTTGTAGCCTGAAATTGATTTTGCTGGCTCTTTCTGTTCCTTGCCTTGTCAATCCCTAAAACTGGAGGGATACATGAAAACACCACCTGTGCTCCTGACCCTTTAACTAGTTGTTCCAAGGCCCTGAAGTCTCTTTTGATTGCCCTTGGACTTCATCTTGAAGCTCCACCACTGTCTACCTGAAAAATCAATAACAGCCCAATGGCAGGACCAGAAGAGGAATCTTTCTCTTCACGTCCCTAATCCAGGCCTCAGGGAGGCAGCAGACCTCTCTATGACCTCTCTATGAAGTGGGTCCAGTCTGTATATTGGGCCTTCTGTTCCCTTCAGAAGAGAGTCTCCCATGACAATGACACATCTTTTAATCTTGGTGGGAGCTGTTTTAATGAAGAGTGTAGGTTGATGTGACTTTGGAGTCACCTCCAAGCCAGAGGTATCATGTTCCTCAATATTGTTCAGATCAACCTGCAAAGCTTAATACTTACTGTGCACAGGCACCTGGGAAGGTGGGGGATCCCCTGAGGGGATGCATCTACTGTGCTGGGCAGAGACTTGTCATTACCCCTTATCCCCTAGGTCAGTGTTTTCAGTTACTTGGAGAGAGGATAGGGAAACCCATCTATTGCCAGCTGGGCCTGTCTCAGGGAAGGTAGGGAGAGACTCCAATGGTCTATCTCCTTCTTGGACTACCAAATACTCCTCAGTCTATTCACCTCTTCGTGGAGTTGGAGGAGTGCTTCCACCTGGACACACCTCCCACAGGTGTGTTCACTCCTGCCATCCTGACCTGGTGTAAGAGTAGGACATACCCTTCAGCCTGACACCTGGGTGGCAGCGTGTTCCCACTGGAGCTCTGTCTGTGAGGCTGAATCACTTGTGGAGTGATTCAGAGGCCATGGCACTCTGATTCAAGAGTCCATGGCACTCTGCTGAGTGGATGCTGTTGCTCTCTGATCAAGCTGGTCAAGCTTCCAGGCCCTCCAAAAGCCTTCCCACACAAACTGCCATGCAAACTGCTGTGCCACTCCCTGACTGCCACACCATGTCCTGTTAGGTCACCCAGGGCTCTCGTGTTCCCTAGAATATGCCTTTGTACAAGAAGGAGGGGCCCTCTCCTGGTTCTGCCCAAGTCTCATCTGCCACTCTTGCAATGGCTGTTGTCTCCTAGTGGCTTGATCAGGTGCCTCAAGTTGCCTTGATGCAGAAAACCCACTGCACGCCATTATCCCCTGATCCTTGCAGAACATCTCTGCCCCAGAACTGATCATCTCGGTGATATTTTTTCCCTTTTTAAACATGGGCAAAAAAAAAAAAAAAAAAGTAATTTTGGTTACTTTACTGGCTTTTATGGCTACATCACATCACTCAGATTTTGAGCATCCTTTCTAACTTCCTGCTAAATGCAGTTCTATAAGATAGATGTTCTTAGGAACCTTTCTAATATTTTGAATTAACTGTGGTTTATACAGAAATTCAAATTCATTATAATTCCTTCCCTCTTCCTATCATTATGGTATTCTAGTTACATATAGTATGCTGATATGCCCCTTCCTGGTAACAACTACATCAGATGAAAAAACTCCTATTACCTTACTCCCCCCTCATCTCTTTGGTACCATATCCCCTTTCTGGAGATTACCACAGTCTGAAGTCTGCTGGATGAGCTGTGCATATGATTGCTTCCTCACACATTTCAATTAAAATAAGGTGGTTTAGCCCATAGAGTTTAAATAGTCACTCTGTGCTTGCCCATCAAATTTGGATCAAAATGGATTAGGAAGAAATCACACAAACATTTCAGCTAGCATAGCTGATGAGGCAGTAAACCTATTCAGACAGCCCAGCTGCAGGTACAAGAATATGTGGCAGTATTCTTGAGAGTCTGAGAAATTTCTACAACATAAATCATGGATTAAGTCATTCCTATTCTCTTAGAAAACACTTCAAACCTACCTAAAAGCACCAGACACCTATAATACAAGAAAAGAAGTGCCAGATTCTGATCCTGTTTACATTCAGGCAAATCCAAAAGATTAAACATTTTAAATAGTACCTCATTGAATAACAATAAATCAGATTCTGCAGTACAAAAGCCTGTACATGGATGGCTTCCTACATATTACAAATATATGAACAGCAGTCAAAAGACTTCTTGGAAACTTCAAATGACTGAAAGGTTTTTGCAACTGCTTTAAAAGTCTGATTAACTCTATGAAATGAATAATCCTTACAGATTTCAATAGTCTCATGGGACAAAAAAAAAAAAAAAAAAAAAAATGTTTTGATGTTTAATGCCTTCATAGCAGAGATGATAAATATATGAGACAATACAGCAACTTAAGATCTTATGCCAGTTCAAATGGTGTAATTTAATATTCCAGAATTTGTGAAACATGTTTTTAAATGTTAACAATAATAGAGCTTGAGTTAGTAGCGCACAATGTGTTCAATTCCTATAATAAAAAGCTTTAATCTGAAAATAAAATACATTACATTGCGGTAAATACTTGTCTTGACAAACTTTCACCAGCACAACAGAAATAAGAAAATAATCAATGGACAGGAAAATTCACTGATGGAAAAGGAATATAATCCCCAATTATGGGATTTCTAAACCTACATTAAATCTTTAAATCTTAACTTGCATTAACTAAGTTGCTGTGATTATACTTGAAACTGATCTCAGAAAACTCCATATATCCAGCTATTTATTGAATGCACTTTTTCCCCAAGATCAAATAGGTATATTTTCATGAATAAGCATGTTATTTTATTTTATTTTATTTTATTTTATTTTATTTTATTTTATTTTATTTTATTTTATTTTATTTTAGGTTCCACAGACAGAATTATAAATACTACCCTTGACTAAAAATCAATTCACACCTTTTTTTTTTTTTTTTTTTTTCATTCAGAATCACTACATGTGATGTACTAAATCCACACTTCTGATTTCATTAAGAAATTTTCATCTGGTTAAGTCAAATATCAGGACTCCCACTAGAGGTTATCATAGTCAGGATTTCGTTTTCAACCTCTGTATATTAAAATAAATAAATAAAATAAATTTAGAGGGATAAGCAATAGAATAAGCATTTTGATGTAGTAATATTGAAGGGACTGTGAAAGTGTTTTATCACTCATTCCATTTTTGTGGCCTTTGAACCAAAAGCTGGGAAAGGAATAAACTATGCTGTCACATTTGGAGGCTGCTTAAACTTTGTTTCCCAGATGCATTTGTACCTGGTGCGGCTTTCTGTCCTTCCAGAATACATATATATGTATATATGTATATATATTAATGATATAAGAGTTTAAAATTTGAAGAAGCAAAAAATATTAATAATTTAAAAAAAGATACACCACATTTTCTCCTTAAACATGTATCTTAAACCTTTCTTTTTAGTGCTTAACATATTAATATTTGACAGTCTATTTGGACAGAAGGTATCGTGATATTTTGAGAACATAGTGTACACCTTCTCTTTATAAGGACAAAATACGGGTTACAATTGGATATATCTGCATTGTATCATTTCATATTGACATTTACCAATTTATGGCAAGTTGCATTTTCTGATCTTTGCCTGAAAAGTTATTCCTAAATAAAGAACTGTCTCATCTGTCATACAGAAGCAGGGGTGAAATTTCAATATTTCCATATGGAATGTTCTGTTCTTTCAGGCAAGTTAAGGAAATAGTAGTGGTTTTATCATCTTTCTTATCTCTATACTCTGTTACACCACTGTAACATACCCAACATAATTGGGTATGTTACGTAATTGTAACATAATTAATATATAATAATAAAATAATAATTGTAACATAATTGATACCCAATTGAGCATCATAATTGTGGAATTAATTGAAATGTGGGGAATTCTGCTGCTTCTGATTAGATCCTGTTAACCTAATATATGACACCCTAAGCATTGCATACAAAATGGAGCTTGCCTCAGTGCTCTCATCTTCTCTTGCTTCTGATTTTAGGAAATGGCGAATCATATTGTAAAACGACTCCTTGTTTCTAAAATCTCTACTGTCTTTAATTAAGATGTATAAAATGAAATTTTGCACAGAAGCTGTCCTCTGCCTACCCTTCTCCCCATCATTTGTTTTCCTCTCACAAACTCCAAATAATATAATTTTCAGATTAACCATTAATCCCATCTCTTTGGCCATAAGTACCAAAGTGGTGATTTGTTATCTCATTTTATACCTCACTAGCAAGTACAAAACAGGAAAAACTCGTTTTATTGCATGTTTTGTGACTCTGAACTGAAATGTACTAGACCACTATTAATTATCACATGAAGAAAACTACAGTTGGAATTATCAGACACCCCAAATTAGTAAATTCTCACATTGCCAATAAGTAGTGGTAAGTCTTATCACTGAGAGTTACAGAAATCAATATAAGTAGATTCAGGCAAATATTTTACAAAGCCACAGAGACAGGTACCTGGATGAATAGTGTATATAATAGTACAGATAAATCAACATCTCTGAAAACTCCATCTCTAAATGGATGGTAACTAGAAGCTAGGAAGGTCTGCCAGGGTAAGGACTATTCTATACCCATCTTGTTTCTTATGTACTAAACATGTACTACAGATCAGTATCAAAGATGATACCTTTGTTCAGACAAGAATGGCAGGTCTAACTTCTCAAGAAAAACGAGGAGGTAGTATGATGTTAGCATAACCAGCATATATTTCCAGGATTGATGCATTCACTGTGAAATTAACATTACAACTCTACCAATACTTAACTAATTACATACCAATACTTAACTAATTACATTAGTTGTCTTCTGCATGCATTACAAATCTTAATGAAAAGACATATTTAAAACCTGATAGCAAAAAAAAATGATAATTTGGTTATAATTCTCAATGGCTGGAGAGAACTGTGTGAAGGAGGCTTCTGTGTCAAGAAGCATTCCCTTGGAAATTGTCTTTTTAATTGTCTTTTAAAAAGCAACTGTTACTGTCAATATTGTGATCTTTCCTCAAACAGAGATGCCATATGTACTCTGAATATTCTTAATTATAAAAGTGCACTTGTTTGTTTACTCTAATAAGAGACTATAACATTTTCCCCAAATTACAAAAATAAACATATAGATATACAGAAACTATTTTGAAAATTCTGATACTCATATACAAAAATGCACGTTCTTTTTCTCCAATGGCCCAAGCTGCAACTTGATTTACATTGTCCTACCATTTGGAAACAATTCCAAGCTGCATTTGTTCCAAATTTTATTTCTTGCCTTCATGAATCTGCCTTTAAACAATCAAATGATCCCTTGACTACTAGAGATGTTTTTTGTATGCTGTTTTAGATAATTCCAGTGATTAGAGAAATTCAACTTCTATTTAACAGTAAACACTCATAAGAAGAAAAAATTTGCACTCACTACAAATAGGTTCAACAACCATTAAACCAAGCAACTCTGTATGCAGTGATGCCAGAAACACATAACTGCTTATTTATTAGGAGTAGGATGACCAGCTCATTAAGTTGTAGTGACTTGTGAAAATGTTCATACAGGTGCAAGAAACTCTCCCTTTTCAATTTATCATTTCTCAAAAACCTAAGAATGAAATTAGTATCCTTTTCTTTGATACTTTTGGGCATTGGAAACCTAGAAAATATTATTTATAAATATATTTATATAAAATACACATATCCAAATACTGGAATTTCAATTATGTGGCAATGTAGTCTTCAAAACATCCAGCTTTAGCTTTGTCCTGAGAAAGAAAGGGAAACTTGATTCTGACTGAGGCCTAGAAAATTCATGTAATTCATGTAAGGTGACAATTTTATAAAATAATACTATTTTATTCAGGTCTTAACATCTTTAACCCCATCTTCCCTTCTAGCAATCTCTCTTGCCCTATTTCAGAATAACAACATTATATCAACCATTAGCTATGTCACAAGAATCAGCAAATAAAAGTGGAAAGGAATTGTAAAGAAACTCAGAAGCTATGTTATTCTGGAGGTAAGATGTGTCTAACAATTAAGCATACCAGTTACCTCTTACGGAAGATTGAACCACTTAAATTTCTTTTCAAATCACTGATAGTTCTTTCATTCAAAACCTGCCTTAAATCTAAATCACTGCAACTACTTTTCCTAAATCTTCCTTGCCAGTACGAGGTTTATCTTCAGTGCAGCTGAGTATATTATTTACATGTTTTAGGAAAACTACATATTCCAGAAAAAATTTTGAGGTAAAGTTGTTTGGTTTTTTTCTTCTTCTTTGTTCTCACAAATTAATTTTTGAATTAATCAATATTGTAATATATTTACATAAGTTAAATCAGAAAACATTGATTTTCTGAAAGACAAAATTTCCAGTTTTCAGTCTAAGGAATTTACACAGTATTCTCTGAAAGTGTGCGCACACACACACACATGAACACATGAGAGGGGAGGGGAGACAAGGGCTTTCCCAAAGCAAAAAAGTTTGTGCCCTCTTTTTTTACCCCTAAATGTGAAAAATCTTCATGTTTGGAAAGGAGAAAATGAAAAACAAATCTATTGGAAGATAAGTATGGCTTGGACGAGAAGAAAAGCTTTGCTTGGAACTAACATGAAAATGCTCTCACATGTTTTAGTACTTGTTTTTCAAGATATACCCTTCTGACATGTTTTAGCTGAATCCACTTTACTGCAATATTTTTGTGGCAGTTTCTGTCCTATCTTGCCTCATGAGCTCATGACTCACTTTGGGCAATCTATGTGTGAAGGAGCAGGTGTGGAAGAGTGAGAGTGGAGGCGAAAAGAAGTTAAGGACAGTGTCCCAGTTCCAGATTCAGTAATATTTCTGAAAGCTAGTTGGCAAAAAGGTACTTGCAAAATTAGCTTCCAGAATAAGTGAGAAGTGTGAATACTTTTTGCAGTTTATTTTACCTTTTGGGGCTTTTGTGCTGTCCATGTAATGGGACCTGATGGTGCTGGAAGAAAATTGCTGCAAGCTGACTTACTGCCAGAAATTCCTCAACCTTGAACCCTGCAGTCAATCAGCCACTTGAATCATCTGGACTATAGTCTTAGGAAATTCTGCCTGAAGGCCACAATAAAATAATAAATAAATAAATATATTAAAAAAAAAAGAACACTGAAACTATAGAACGTTTTCAAACTGCTTCCCTTGCTGGAGAATGAAAAAAGCAATGCCAAAAGGCCAACAAGTCCTATATAACTAAATAATAATAATAATAATAATAATAATAATAATAATAATAATAATAATAATAATAGCTTTTAAAATACATTAGAAGTAGAAACTATCATATCAACAGAGGTAGGGACATTTGTATTTATACATTGTATGGGTGCCTTTTCCAATGCACTCATTGCAAGAACATGAAGACAAAAAGAAAAAAAAAAAAAAAAAAAAAAAAAAAATTATTGAACAGACATTGTAATATTCTGTTATGGCAGATGTTACAGAGCTTACCAGAAACAGACTGGTAACTCTGCCAATAGCTAGCTACAATTTCTGGTGGAGTAGCCACCAACTTTTTCCTTTTTTTTTTTTTTTTTAACATCTAGATAGCATCTAAAATCCCTGCTGATATTTATTATTTTATTTTTTTTTTTTGCTGTCAGAAGTATGTAAGCACAGCACTGGAAGTTGTTGATGCCAAGACTCCATTCTCAGTTTCTGTTCTTCTAACTTAACATTGCTGGTTAACCGATGAGAACATGTTCTCAAGTTCCATAGTGGGCTACAAGCCCTAGCAGGAATCCTTCCATTTCATGATACTTCCTTTCTGTTTCAGCTACTGCAGAAATTACTGTCACAGTTACACAGTTTGATTTAAATAAAAGTTTTAATGATCCTTAGTGAGATTATTTATTTATTTATTTTTAAAGAAAAATAATGGAATTTTTACTATTTCTGTATGTTTACAACAGTCAGTAACTCTATATAAGTGGCCTATTTCATTTTTTGCTTGGGGTGCCAATTAAAAAGTATTTTGTTGCTGTATGTTAATAATCTTATAACACATAAATATAAAAAAATAAAATAAAATATGCTCTTCAGTTGCATGTTTGCAAAATTATATATAGAAATATCATATAGTCAAGTCTCTGGAAAATAAAGCTGTTTAATAAGTTGTTAAATAATTTTTTAGTTGAGGACAGCAAACTAGCAGCAAGGTAATTATATATTACGATACACAAATTTTTTTTGCACTACACAAATTAAGTCTGCAATACACCTTTCTCTTCTCAAACTTCAGTTTACAACTGCATTTTCAAATGTAACATCATTATTTCATGGCAAACCCAATAGTGTATTATACACAGTAGAGTAAGATATTTGTACTGAAACTCAACTAATAGATCTTATTATACTTATAATTTTCTGTTATCCTTTATTTACTATACATACAAAAGCATAATTTTTGTTCTTTGTGGTTGCTGGCTTATGTACTCATTTACAAAATATCTTTTTATACTAACAGCATTCGGAGAAACCCAAGAATCTGTGACAAATCTTACATGAAGCTTAATCATATATTTTGTGCACAGTTTTCTTAAGATTTATGTTTTCAACACTTCACCTGAGCAACAATTGAGTCATGTTGCAACAGACTCACATTTTTCCACATTCTCTTAAAATTATTATTTTTTATTTCTACATATCTTTTGTCTTGATAATATGTAACTGCAATCAGTTGTTTTAATAAAGATTTTTTTAAAGTACTCAAGAAACCATAACATCTTAAATTTGAACGCGTCATTCACACAGACAGTAAGCATGAAATAAGGTTGTGCTTTCTAGCCAATCTGAGCAAAGGATAATATGGACAGGAAATATTTTATGCATCAGATGCTGTGAAATAAAATACAGGCAGACTCAGACCACGACAGGCAGATTCAGATTGCCAAGGTGTTATGTCAGTTTGGTTCTTCTCTCAGCTGCTAATGAGTCAACCAATACTCACAGAAAAGGGCTTCATATCAGCACACCCAGTGTGCATGGCTAGTCCTGACCATATAACCCAGTCTATGAACTGAAACTCTCCAGCAGCAAGTGCAAATGTGACTCTCATTTCCTACCTATTGAGACTTCCTATTCGATTAAAGGTGAAGAAAACACACTGATCTCTGACTGCCAGTTTGCCAGTTATTAGCCAGTTTCCCTTAAGGACAATTTTACTTTGCTCAAACTTGTAAATGACAGCTTTAAAACACACAAAAGTGTTTAACTGTGGCACAAGACTTAGTTTGAAGGCTCAGTACACTAGAGAAATGTTAATGTGTCTTCTTCTTGACTATGGTCATTGTATTCTGAACTGTTTAATTTATAATCTGCAGTGTTTTGTTTTTTTTTAGATGCTGTGTGACTCATTCAGATTTGATAACACTAAATGATTGGCTAGCAAAGTATCCAGAATAAACTGCAATACATCTGAAAGCACTGCAAATAGTACTCTGCAGTATTTTCCAGTACCGCTGAAATGCATTAGTTACAATTCTCAGTTCTTATCACCATGTCTAACTTGTAAGGTTTTTGATCAGTCCTAGTAAATGTAAACTGCCATACTGATTGCATTAAGAATTTCCCTGGCTTACTATATTGTCTTTAATTCATATACTTGCTAATAGAATTTAATGTTTAAAACTCTAAGAGGAAGCTTATGCTTAGGTTAAATAAGCTTTAATTAGTCTTTTAAATTTAATATATGATATTCAAAAGTGTTGCTTTATTCCAATTCCAAATCTGGGTTAAAATTATTTTCTATACATATCTTAAAGAATTAATACAAAATAAAGTTCATGGGCAGTGTAGCAGATCCACAGTTGATGATTTTAAAACTTACCTTTCATTGACAGTGCTCATATGTGGAACACACTACTACTCATTACTGCCCCTTTGTGAGGATAATAACTGAATAGGGAAATTTTGCAATAATACTAGTGGTAGACAGCCTAGTGGTTCTTCTGAGTCTTCAATACAACAAAAGAAATAGGGTGATGCTAGAGCATCTTTTCCTCAGATTCATTACTGATATAAAAGTCTATGAAAACTTCCAACAGCTGCTGAGCAAAGGAAGAATACAGATGTTGAAAAGACTAGGTTTGGAGAAGAGGGGACCTGTCTCTTCAGACCAAAAGAACTAAACCACAAGTATAACCAAATTTGATACCCTACTTTTCTCATTAAATAAATAAATAAATAAATATGAAAACATTGTATCTTAGCATTCTTTAACTAAATACAATGAGAATTCATTTTTTTTTTTCATGGCTGGATTTCAACTCTAATAGTTAAAGTCCAGATTCTCAAGCAATTAAAAGTGAATTAGTAAAATTAGTTTTTTTCTACTAAAAATCCCCTGAATTATCCTCATAAACAAGACACAGGTGATATATTTCAACATTGCTAAATGAAAATATAAAACGGGGCTTTTTCTTTTTATATATTATTATTATTCAAACAATTTTAGGTGTTTGGTTTGGTTTGCTTTTTTTCTATTTGCTCATAAACTAAGAGAAAGCAGACATCAAACTAAATAGCACACAATTTTTATTTTCTTTAAGGTTAAGACATGGCAGACTTTATGTGCAATGCCAGTACCAGCAATTTCACCAGTATGGGATAGGCCCTCTCCATCTTTTCTACTTACTGATTACACCCATTCCCTGCCTGTGGTGGCACATATGTCTGTGGTGGCATACATACACTCCATTACTGTCTGAGATATCAAAAGATTAGTTAATTTGAGACTTGGTTATTTTTAAAAGAATGTGGACTGTGGTAACACATGCACATGAAATTGCATACATTGAAGGAATGTTTCTAGTTATGTGACAGAGGGCATGCATCTTTCAAATGAAGGGAAAAATGGAAAAAGGAGTGGTAGAGTGGCAGTTCCAGGGGAGGGGAAAAAAAAAAAAAAAAAAAAAGAGAAATATGTATATATAAAAATTATATATAAAAAGTGTATATATATATATATATATATATATATATATATATAAAAAATAAAAAATACAAAAAGCAAATACTTTCAATGAGAAAAAAATAAACATAACTTACATTTGACCCTGGACAACTTTAATTTATGGAGTGAAAATGGGACACACTCAAGTTATCTTATACAACCATAACACTGAAAACCATACACACATTTGGGAACTCAATAAGAGCACTATTTACTGGACAGGTATTTTCATAACTATACTACATGCATATCTTATTTCAGTTTAGCATTACTATAAATACAATTGTGCAATATCACTTCAGAAAATATACATACTGAATGGTGTGCAGTGGCCAGAATAGAAATAGAAACTTGTGAAATTACTTTGAAAACACTTTTTCAAAGTAAACTTGATACAGTGGTTAGTATTAGAGACATTGTTTTTTTCAATAAGCACACACCAAGGTCTTAGTACCTAACACCTCATCAATATTGTTATATAATGCTGTTATATATGCAAAATGACAGAAAAACAGTTAAACCACAACAGGATGAAGGTACAAAATTGAACAAAATGAAGTAATATTGAAAGAATATTGTGTATTTGTTAATTCAAGTATTGAATTATATAAAGCAGCCCTGCTACTCAGAAGTTTCATAGAAGAGAATCTGAAATTATTTTATGGACCTGATGAACTAACTCTAGGTTTGATGTGGCTCCTGATGAAATGTTGCTCCTTTTAAAGTAAAAGGAGAGGTCTTTTTTGATTCTTATGCCATTCTGAGGTCTTTTTAATTTAAAATGCAGAATTTTATCAAATAAAAAGGTAGATGAAAAAAGATTAAATTTCTAAGACAAAGAAAAATCCTGTTTCTAAATGTGCTTAGAACAAAACCTCATCTGCAACAATACTACTTAAAACATTATAGCCACATGGGACCAAATAGTTATTTTGTAAGTTCCATGGGGTGCGTTAAAATCCCAGATGACATTAAGTTTTACATCCTTGCAATTCATTTCATATTATGCATTTTACCATAACACAGTTTGGTAATACTAAACAAATCTGCAAAACTAGTAACTGACACTCTTTCAAGAAAATTAAACTTGGTCCTGCCAGACCTGTTGAGGAAAAGCATGAACAACTTTCTTCGAGCAAACAAACAAACAGGGAAGTCATCATTCAGTGTACTAAAGGTCAGCTTAATATGTTCAATTTAAGGGAACAGCTTCAAAGGAATTAAACAAATGCAGAATTCCTTGATCTCAGTGGGAGCTGCAAATTCTTGGTGGATAAGACCTCTAACAAAGAATGTTCCAGACAATATGTTATGTTCCAACTGTTAGCAAGTACACATATTTGAACTCTCACAGATAGAAGTATTTCATTATAATGTAATGAAGCATATTCTCTGTGTGGTGTTTCTCATGTATTAAACATGACAGTGTAATGATTTGTGCAGTGTTATTTCTGTAAAATTACGAGCCGCAGATTCTCATTGAACCAGTCCATGTCCTCTTCTTCAAACTTTCAAAATGTGTGCCAACAGCTGTTTTATTTAGAAACTAACAAGTTGTTTTTTGTTTGTTTGTTTGTTTGTTTGTTTGGCTTTTTCCCCCCTTTTCTACAAAACAGATACTTCTCATTATTGGAATTATTGAAACAACTAAAATTTGCTGTGGGCTTACACTCTCCTGACTCAGTAGCTCTGGGCACATTTCAGAGGCTGTGTGATAAGAAATCTTGTGGAGGTTTTGTACTTGGCACAATTTTAAATTAGCCTCATAATGTGTAACATCTGATTGTGATTTACTTTGCAGTTTTGTACCATAACAGCTTGAATTGTTCCTAAATCCCTTTAATTCTACAAATCAGTAGTACAAAGAATGGGAACTGGACTAGAGTGGCATGAGGTTTGTATCTTTGTCAAAAATACTCAAATTCATAATAAGTTCTGTTTCAAATAATTTTCTTCTTTATATTTTACAATAATTATAATAACAATAAAATCTTATTGTCTAGAAAATGTTATGCTTAATTCTGAGACAATGCTGAGCCAATGACCAAATTATTAATAAAGAAAAAATATTGAAACAAAGGCTTACAACCAAGCTTTGTGTTTTGTTTTGTTTTGTTTTTTACCTTTGAGATGAAACCAGTGTTCATGTATGGTAGCGCATAAATGTAAGTTAAGATGCTTCAGCAGCATGGAGGCAAAAGCTGTAGTTTAAATACATTTAGAAGAGAATACACACAAAAAATGCATTATTACAACCATGTAAATATAGAAAAATTAAAAGTCTATATACTGTTTAATAAGTGCATTGTGTTTCAAGATGCTACCTGCAAACTTACTTGCTGAAATATACTGTGACTGTCTTTCACAGCATGATGAGGCAAACTTCCCACCTTCTTTGACATCAGTTTAGTTCCACTTTAATTCTCTTTGAAGCTAAATGTTGATTCATATTTTTTTCAAAGCTGACTCTTTAAAGATGTTTACCCTTAAACAACCTTCTAACACATCAGGTAAACTAAGACGAAGAACTGTGGTAGTTTCTTCATACTATTTTGGTTTATTTGAGTTGAGGAAGGGTCTATTTAATACACTTTTTGCTGGAGTGGAAGATTAGAAAGTTACATACAGTTAATTATTAATCTGGAAGACCTGAAATTGAATGGGAAACATTTCTCTATGCCCCATCCAATTAAAATAAAGGGCTATAGTGTTCCAGGTACATAAATCCTAGTATTGACCAACTTGCTTTCACAACAGGGGTGGTCTGAGCTATCATGATCTGAGATGCCTAAGTTCTATATTGCATTAAGGTCTATATAATATATATATAAGGACTAAGGTCTATATTGCATTAGGTATCCAAGGTGATGTTAATGTCAATAGAGATCTAGTCAATACACTTGGAGTGGTCAATTTCATAGAATCCAAGTTGGAAGAGACCCACAACTATTGAGACCAACTCCTGGGTCTGCAAAGGACTACAAAAAATAAAAATTAAAAAAAAAAAAAAATCAGATCATGTGTCTGATCAGAGTTCCTGAACTCCTGAACTCCAGCACGCCTGGTGCCATGACCACCTCCCTATGTAGCCTGTTCCAGTGCCCGAACACTCTCTTGGTGAAAAATCTTTTTCTTGATATCCAGCCTGAACCTTCTCTGTCATGACTTGAAGCCATTCCCTCAGGTCCTATCACTGGTCACCATAGAGAAGAGATCAGCAATTTGGCTACCAGGAGTGCCCTAAAGTCATATAACAAGCCTTCACATAGAGCTCCAGAATAGCATAAGATTCCTCTAGCTACTCTGTCATATTGCTGCCCTATCATAGACACCCTAGGACATGTCATAAAGGCACAAGATAATTACATGTGGGTAAGCTAATCAAATTCAATTGAGTTCAAATAGTAGCTCACCTGCAGATGTAGATGTGTACTTTACTGCAAGCTGAATAGCTCAAACATTACAGAATATCACAAAATCATTGAATTGTTGAGGTTGAAAGGGACCTCTGGATGTCATCGAGTTCAATCCCCTGTTCAGGCATGGCTACCTGGAGCCATTTTCTCAGAACCGTGTCCCAGTGGATACTGAGCATCTCCAAGGAGGGAGATTTGAGACCCTCTCTGGGCAACAAGTTCCAGTGTTTTACCACCAAAACAGTAAAATAAATAAATAAATACAGTGATGGATGAATAGAAAAATAAAAATATAAATAACATTAAAAAAAAGTCTTACATTTAAGTGGATTTTTTTTTTTCTTCTCTGGCCATTGTCTCTTGCTCTGTCAATAGGCAATACTGAGACACAGTGCTTTCAGAAGTCTGGCCTTCCCATCTTCATTCCCTCCCACCAGGTATTTGTATGAACTAATAAGATTTCCCAGAACCTTTTTTTTCTAAAGGCTGAATAGTCCTAGCTCTCTCAGCCGCTCCTCATATGGAAAAAGCTTCAGTTCCTTAAATCATATTTGTGTCCCTTAACCGGGCTTACTCCAGTAAGCCCATATCCTTCTTGCACTGAGGAGATTAGAACTGGACATAGCACTTGAGATGTGTTTCACCAGTGCTGAATAGAGGGAGCACTGATCACCTCTCTTGATCTGCTGGCACTGCTCATCTACATACAGTGCACGACGCTGTTGGCATTCTTTTCTGTGCGGCTACATTGCATATGGTCAGTTTGATGTTTACCAGGACTCCAAGATTTTCTCTCCAGATCTGCTTTCCAGCTGGTCATGTACAGGAGCTTGGGGTCATTCCTCTGCAGTTGCAGGACTTTCTCCTTGAACGTTATAACACTCTCCTCAGCCCAGTTTTTCATCCCATCAAGATCCCTCTAAATGGCAGCATGACCCTCCAGCATATCAGACATTTCTCAGTTTTGTACTATCTGCAAACTCGCCGTTGGAACGCTCTGGTGCAATGAAACACTCTCTTCCATTGGTCAGGTCATTTTAAAACCTATTGTGCCCAGTATCAGCCTCTGGGTGGCACCAGTATCAACCCCTGGGGTACACTACTTGTGACTTTGAGATGGTGGCGTCAGGAGGCTCCGCAGTCTCTGTGGCACTCCGGGGGCTGATCCAGCAGCTCACCGCCAGCACGGGTGAGTCACAGGGAGGGCCGGGCCTGGCACATGCTGCTGCCGTCACTGCCACCATTTCATGCTTAAGCTGGGAGGCCGGGCTTGGTGCAGCTGAGGGCAGCTCCTGCAGGGCTCTGCGGGGTGAAGCAGAGGAGTTGGAGTCGATGATCCTTGTGGGTCCATTCCAACTTGGGATATTCTGTGATTCTATGATTCTATTCTATGACCTGCCTCCAACTGGACTTTGTGCCAATTATAATGTTCTGGACTCATCTGTTCAGACAGTGTTCAATTTCCATCATTGTGCACTTATCTAACCTGTGATTTGTTAGCTTGTCTATGAGGATGTTATTAGGGACACTGTCAAAGGCTTCACTATAACTGAGGCAAACAACACCCACTGCTCCGCCCCCGTCCACTACGTTAATCAACTAATTGTAGAATGATATCAGGTTCATTAAACATGATTTTCCCTTCATAAATCCATGCTGACTACTTCCAGTCATCTTCTTGTCCTTCATGTCTTTGGAAATTGTTTCCAGGATTAGTTGCTCCATCACCTTCCCAGGAACTGAGGTGAAGCTGAGTAGCTTATAGCTCTTCAGATCTTCCCTCTTGCCCTTCTTGAAGAATATCTCACACTCAAACACCTGAATTTAGGTGTCTTAATCTGGGGCTGAAATCCAACCCAGATGTCAAAAAATGCTGGCAATTCTGGCAAAGTACACACGGAATTAATCTGGTTATATACCCCCAAAACAGTATAACCTCTGTATTTCATTAAATAAGATATTATTACAAGACATGTTTTATATTTAGTTGATATTTTTCTGGCATGAAAGCTATGAGGCAGAAATTGCTACCATACCCTACTGCCATATAACATCATATAACCTGTTCCCATATCCATGTAAAAGATATTTTGGAAAGCCGAGGAACTTTAATCAGACTAATATACAGGGAAGTCTCCAGGAACTTTTCAATTGCATGTCTTCGGATCACCTATCTGATAAAGCTTTTCACTCTCTTACATCAGTATTGGTACCCCCAAAACATTAAAAAAGCAGAATGCAAAAAATCATAAGATTTTTTTCCAAAGTTTAAATAAAAATTGCAGACTCCAGGATCCTTCGTCTGTTTCCTCAATTTGATCTTTGTATTACTTTATGTTTATATGTAAAACACATTTTCTCAATAAACATAGAAGCAGATTTTTCCTTTTTCCCTAAAAAAAAAAAAAAAAAAAAAGGGAAAATTATTCATTTGATCTCTTTATTCCAGCATCTGAGACTTTAACAGACCACAAAATGTCACAGCATTCTCCACAAAATGAACAGAGCAGAAGCAAAGATATGTTGGATACACTGGCACCCTTGAGAAATTACATTCATCCTTGGTATTGGTACTGATTGGAGATCACATCTTCATCGGATCTGAAGCATGTGATTGGTGCTCTTCGGTTTTATGGTTAGTTAAGTTTGCAGAGACTATTATCTGTCAAGTAACATTGCAGTTTAAACTATTCTATTTCAACAGAATTTGTAACCTTGGGTTTTAAACCAATTGTTAGCATGCTGTGTATTTTTCCTGCACCTTCCACAGTGGCAAACATTGTGCAGAGTGTTTATATGGAGCATTAGTGCTCTTTTCCATAGTGCATACAGTGCAGATATTAAATAATTACATGATTTCCTTAAGTATACTAGGCAAAATTTCACTCTCTAATACACAATCAAAACTTTAATTGACTGCAGTCATTGTAGATTCAATGGGAGTTGAGCCCAGACTTTGTATCTGAAGGTAGAATGTGACCCACTGCATCCATTAACTGGCTTTATCCCATACAGCTCTTTATCAAGTTCAAGATAAATAAAAAATAATTAAAAAAAAAAAAAAAAGGAGAGAGGGAGAGAGAGATTAATGGATAGAGAAAGAGACAGTGAGAAATAAAGGGCTCTTAAAAGAATTCTGATGAGCAGAGGGACTGAACCCTACACCAGCTATATCAGCTTAAAAAAAAAAAAAAAAAAAGTAGAAAAACGCTCAACTATTTAAAATGTTAGTAAAGCATTTCTCATCATCAACACTTTGAAATATAATAATTCTATTTTATTATTTTTTGTTACATATTATTAAAAATAATTATCTTACTTATATTTTTAGCTCAGGGAAAAATGGTGAGGAGCTTAAGGGTGTTTTGTTGTTGTTGTTTTGTTTTGTTTTGTTTTGTTTTCACAAGTATAGGGTTTTATCATGATATATTAAATTTGGGTTCAATTTATTCAAAGCAAAATATCAGCATGTGCTTCAGTTAAACAATCTCATTGTAAGGATTCAAAATTAAAATTCAAATATGAGTTTAACTGTTTCATATAAAATAAAAATATCATAAGCTTTAACATAAGGTTTTGACAAAAAAATTGGTAGCTTAACAGATCAAGGTTTCTAACAGAAGTGTGTCTGAGCTATACTCAGTACAATCTGGGATATTTTAGAGCAGTTTCTTGCAAAGAGATTGCCCTAATAAAGTATTAAAGAAAAACAGCACAGTTTGTGCACTTTACTCTTCCCAAACACACTACTGTAAAAATTAAAAAGCTGGTTAGAATTGTGAACTAAATCTGAAAATCCTGGAGTTGTTCAGGAGATACATTAAGATATTCTGACCTCAGATGTGCATGTTGTTTGGATGGCTGAAGTAACCCTTCTGGGTCACCAAAGAGACGGGTGTCTGTGGGAAAAAGCTTCAAAAAAATCCATTTCATATCTTCTTACACCCATGTGCAAAAGAGGCAGTTACTAAAGTAAATATGTAATCCTTTCCTACTTTCCTTTTAATGTGAGGTTTCTAACCAGCCTTCCTGGATAAAGGTGAAAATAACTGAGCAAATTGGCATATATTGATACTATCATGTTAAAAAGCATAAAATCAAACATTTATTTTTTTTTTTTTTTTTAGTAGAAGCCTTTAGATCAGTGAAATTTTGATCAATAAAATAGTTTGTTGTGCTCTTATTAAGACACTGAATTGTTTAAGAGACACCTCAGCCTTGATTAAGAACTTAGTCCCTGCTGATGCACTGGATCAGAGAGAACAGAACCCAGTAAACTTTGCGGATAGAAAGCAGAAAAAATTTGTCTTTATCTCCCCTCTCGCAGGAATCACTATCCTTTTCTAGAAGCAGGCTGCCAAGCTAACCATTTTCTTATGAAAAGGAAGTAAACAAGGAAGTGCTGATCCACAACTTTGCTTCAACGTCTAACACTGCACTTACCCAGAGTGAACAATCCAGTAAAAAGGCCCTCCACTTCTTGCTAGGAGGGAAGTGAACTTGCAACAGAGAATCAGTGGCCCTACAGAAGCTGCTGGTGTTAAATCCCACCAGACCTGTTTTTTCATTTCCCTTACACTGCATTTCCATTAATGTTGAATGAAAGAAATACCTTTAATGCCGCATCCTCCACAGGTAAAAGTCTGCATTTTAAGCTGTATACCAGTTCATGGTCAGACAGGAGAGTCCTGGTCAGAATCAGCAGATTCCGCTGAATTTTCTATCCTGAATTTTCTGTTGCCAAGATGCAATGCTTTAGGAAGGACACACTGTAGCAGTAGTACTGAACAGCTACAGGAACCATACATTAGGCAAGGATTTTTTCAGTTAGAAAGGGTATTGGAGCTAGAGTTTCACTGAGTTATCACAGATCTTACAAAGTTTGCGTAATGCTTAGGCAGTAATGCACTCTTGATAGTCACACACGATTGTTCTCCATAATACAAAGTACACAACATTAAAAAAAAAAAAAAAAAGTTATTTGCTAAATTATTGGAGAATGAAGGTTCTGTCATTATCCTTGAGAAACAAGAAGACTCCTAACAGAATTTCTGACAAAGTATTTCATAAGTACTTTGTGCCCTATTAGTATAAATCATGTATTGCACACCATTATATTTAGGCTCTCACCAACATTTTTATTTTTAATTAAACAAAGTCCTTGCAACCTTATTACCTATAAAAAATAAAGCCACAACAGTTTAATTCTTTTCACTGATTTTGCTCAGGGGAAAAATAATCATTTAAAAGCTTGTTATATAATGCATATAGCTAAAGGTTTATATTTTGTGGTTTGAAACACAAATATTTCAGAGAAATATTCACATATTAAAGTATTTTCAATAGAATTACTGCCTTCAGTTTGCTTTCACACAAAATATGAGAGTCTTTTGCAGTTAATGGATAAATTTGTTCATCTCTTTCTGTATTATAACGCAAAGATAAATAAGTCTTTTTCACTCAATCTGCTGAGATAACTTGTGCTCACGCCGAAAGGTGATCTGTTCTAATCAACTTCGTGAAGTCTGATAGAATTACACCGAACATATTTCATACCTGACACAACTACAGAATGATACAGTTCAGGACAAACATTGGTGACCTGAATAATACATGACAGACAGATGACCGGGTGAGAAAAGTAATTTTTCACCTACACCACTAGAGTTTCTTTATTAAAGGCTGAGACATATTTGATGGAAAGAAGGCTGCTTTGCCAGCTAAAAGCTGTTGTGTTTTATTAATAGCTCAGTCAGTATTCCCTTGCTATTTTACTGCTTGAAACATTAATTTGACAATAAAGTACTAAATGCATCTAGTTTACATGGAAAGTACCATGGAAAATACCACCAACACTACTACAGGGAAATATAAAGATTTAAGAAATAAGGTTTTAATTATTTAACTGTTAATTCTTAATAGATGCAAAAAATTTTAATTTAGTGTAAAAATTCACATGAAGGAGAAAAGGATTCTAGAAACAAAACAAATACATAATCACAACAGAGTATAACTATCTGTAAATGGGTTGAAATTACCTTTCCTATGAGCTTCCAAGTAGGTACGATACATTTAAGGCAAGTAAATTTGACCTTAACAATAAGATATTGTTTTCTGTAATTTGAAGAGTTAGAAAGAAGGCTAAGAATAGGGCAAACAATAAGATCTTAGAATTTGGCTTGTGTAAAGGTGGACTGACTCAAATATTTCTGTGTCTGAAGCCATACGAAGTTTTATTCTTGGCTGTATTTTTTTCTCTGCAGACAGCAGCCAGGAAAAATAGTTTTCTACAAATTCATAGTGTGCGACACTAGTTATCCCAAAAGCTAGACAGAGAGCACATGCTCATATTATACTAATGATGCTTGTTCCATCTATTTAATGGGGGACCCTTTCACCCATCACTGCTATCATGAACTCTCAACAGTCTCTTTTCTATGCTCAAAAAAACTAAAACATTAAATGAAATCTCAGAAACATTCTGTGTTTCAGTTCTACTTGCTGCAATAGAAAAACATACCAGATATATTTAAACTACATTTCTTCAGTTATTGCTTTTATGGTAGCCTTTTTGAAGCTAATTGAATGCACATGTCACACTGAACATAGTTTAAAAGCTGCTATAAGTTTAAATTTGAGTACAAAAGTAAAACAGCCACAGAGAAGTGGATTCTTCTCACACATATACAGAGTCTTTCTAATATCCAAATACAAACATTTATTTATGCAAGAAATCCTCAGTATTTCTGATGAAGCCCACAGACCCTCCTAATTTTTATTAATTTAGCTGAAATCTTAAGCATAACACTTCTCAATAGTGAATTTACTGTGTTCAGCTCTGGGACCCCCAATATATGAAGGACACAGACCTATTAGGGTAAGTCCAGAGGAGGATCACGAAGATCAGAAGGATAGAGCATCTCTCCTGTGAAGACAGGCTGAGGGGGTTGGAGTTGTTCAGCCTGGAAAATAAAAGGCTCCAGGAAGACCCTATAACAGCTTTCCAGTACCTAAAGGGCATGTACAAAAAAAGCTGGAGAGAGACCATTTGTCAGGGAGTAATAGGACATGGACTAATGGCTTTAAACTAAAAGAGGGGAGATTTAGATTAAATGTTGGAAAGAAATTCTTTACTGTGAGGGTGGTGAGGCACTGGCACATGTTGCCCAGAGACATTATGGATGCCCCATCCCTGGAAGAGTTAAAGGCCAGGTTGGATGGGGATTCAGGCAACATGGTCGAGTGAGAGCTGTCCCTGCCCATGGCATGGGGATTGGAACTAGATGGATCTTTATGGTTCCTTCAACCCAAAGCATAATATGATTTGATGAATTCCCTGATAAAATTTGCAGAGATATACTTTCCCAGATAGTGTTTTAGCAGCTTTTTATGATATGCACTTAACCCAAAAGTTCATAAACAATAATAGCGTGCAAAGACATCTTCAAGCTAATATTCAGAACAATATTTTTTATCACAAATTCTTGTTGAGAGGAGATGGTTTTAAAGCACAAAAAGCTTCAAGTGTTCCTCACATCAAGTACAGGTACGTAGAAAGTGGTGACAGAACCTTTGTTAGGGAGTTTCAGGCTAATGCAGACTATGAAATCTGAAAGTTCCTCATAGTACTCGCTGCGAGTACTCGCTGTTTTGCTGAATGGAAATTTGAGTCTAAATCTCCTACTTCCACCATTAATTTTTAAAATCAAACACTACACCACAAACAAACATGCACTTTTAAGTCAGAGAGGAAGACTGGTGGAAAACCATTTTTCATCACAATGCTGCAAGCAAGTTAAAATGTTGAATTCTTCTAAAAAAAATGAATAAATCTGTATGTGATCCAGTCACTGCTTGAGCATGGTGATGAGTAATTATAAATGTTTTGTGGCTTTGACAGTTCTTACCATACCAGTCATGTCATTATGTATCATACTATTTTTCTGAACTGAGCTGAATAGTTTCTTCGTCTCACAGAGATTTTCAACACTAAGATATTTTGAGAAGATTAGGCCTGTTTGTTTCTCATCAAAATACAGATTTTTTTCTCAATTTGAACTTTTCTTGCTGGAACGGTACAGGACATCTAATTTATGTCTTTCCATAACAACAAGCCTAAGGTTCATTAGCTGAGCTTTAGAGAGTGTAATACATCTGCCAGAGGCTGTTGGCTGTTGGGAGTGACTATGCTGAAATGTCTGAGTTCCCTTAGATATCAAAGTTGGCTCCATGTCCAAACATAGATAGATATATATATTCCAATGATCACTAGGGAAGTATATATATAGAGAGAGAAATTATATATATATATATATATATATATATATATATATATACACTTTCCTAGTGATCTTTGGAAGTCAAATCTTTTCCTTCTGTAAGCAATGAATTTATATATAAAGCAGAAATATCCAACTTCCTGTCAAGAATATGTGTTATATCATGACAATACACCCAGTAGCTGGGTAGCAAATAAACCTCATGATGTTGAAAATTGCTGGAGAGCAATATGGAGATCAAAAAGAATGGACCCTTGGATCAAATCAGGTCCAGAGTCCCCTGTAGACAATCCTGACATAAAAGGCATGGAAAAACAAACAAACAAACAAAACCACTAAAATATTACACAACTGTTTAATAAAATACACCCATCTTTTTTATTGACAGTATTAGGCACCTATCTGCCTTAGTGTTCTTGCTGGATAGTGTAAATACCCATTGGGTATGTGGATGCCTCTTTCCACTGTTTTCCTTTTGGTATATGCTAGTCACTATTTAGTTCCTCAATTTTCCTAAACCAGGAAAGCACAATAAAGGTTTTCCAATATCCATGAAGTGTCATTATACTATTCTAAACATAATTCTTAATCTAAAATCATGCTCTGTTTTGCAAAAATTACCTGAAAGGCTAAGACCTGCTCTGTTATATCTTCAGTAAATATTATCAACATTCCAGCAAAATACCATGCAGTATATAGTCCCCACTATCCCTATAAAGAACACAATTCCTATCCTCCTCTTCAGGTAATGACTCTTAGCTCTACACTTGTAGAGGTTTCAAAATTTTGTTTATGAGAGGACTTAGGCGAGAGGACTTCATTTACCTTATACAGTTGCCTTATACAGATACAGTTATTTTGGTTTTGTAGAGGAAAAAAAAATATTACTCATATATATATAATTGTAATTAAAATTCTGGAGATAGGAAGAAAATTAAACAAATGTGCAAATAGAACAGTTTTATGTCCTTTCCTTCTATTAATAAGCAAGTAGCAGCAGTCTGTTACCATGTATTTTCACACTTAAGAATCTGTCTTCTCGAAGCCCTGGAAACTTCAGAGAAACACTTTACATGTAAGTCAAACTGACTCCAATCTAGAATACTCTCTGAATCTAATTTCTCAAGATACTTTAGAATTTGGTGTGTTTTTTGTTTGTTTGTTTGTTTTGTTTTTGCTATTATGGTACAGCTCAAATTTGGTAAACAGCAGCAATGAAGAGTTTAATCATAAACCTTCACTTTAGAACAGGATCAGGCTGTTCTATATACTACTTTACCAAAGTAGTATTCCTTTTTATTATTATTTATTTTCAGTTTTCTTTTTACTGCTTTTCAGTTCTAGATTTGCTTTTGATTGTCTCTCACCATTATGCACTTTCATTTACACTAAAAATTCCCTTAGAAAATTATCATTAAGACCCCTAAATGTACCAGACCCCTAAAAATCAAGAAACTGTGTTGTGGATTCTTCAGCTATACCTGTGGATATTTTAACCAGTACCTCCTTACATATAAAATGGCTTTTATAGGTCTAACAAAAATGGATCCAGATTTAAACTGTAAACTATGAAATTGTCTATCTTCATCAGTTCAGAAGTGGAAAACCAAGTACCTCTCATGTTCCTTTAAAATGTCTAAAAGCCTTTAATATGTAATCAATGTCTTTAATATGCAAGCAAAATTTAACATGTAAAACAAGAAAAACAGTAAGACTAGATGATCAAGGAGCATCAAGCACCTTATGCAAACTGTTCATCAACACTTGCCAAAGAAAATCACAGTCTTTTTCCACATAATTTGTAATTTTCCAGAATGACATTACCTTTGCTGATATAGCCTTTGGTCTTTCAAGTTCCCTCTATTAAGCAAGCAAATAAAATTAAATATCAAAAAGCAAATGAATAAAGTAAATTCTCCATTTCTATTTCTCCAAGACAGATTCCTGTTACATATATATTTCTTCCCTTTTTAAGAATTAGACTTTTCTTTTTGATTTCTTTCTCACAAGAATAATGTTCAGGTTACTGCATGTCCACATTTGAGAAAGAAAATCTATCTGATAGTATAAATTTCTACAGACAGACAAGTTATTTTCATAGTACATGAATTCTATTATCTTTTCATATATTTTTGGTAAATATTATTTTAATTTTATTAATTATGCCATTTATATTTTCTGTAAGCATTACCTTATCAGAAAAGATATTGAAATAACTCCTGCTCTGGAGGGGTACAAAAAAAAAAAAAAGAGAGATAGAAGTAGAGAGAGTCATTCTCAGAGCAAAGACATTAAACCTTTAATTATGAGTAACTGATGAGCTAAGGGGATGGAGTTCCTAAAAATAATATATATTAACCTCTAAATATCACAAACAAAAAATATTTTAGATGTTTAAATAATTAAATTTGCAGTTGTGTACATTTCAGGCCAAATTATGCTTTATGATATGTTCCTGTAGTCTTCTACAGAAATCTGTAAACCAAACATACAAACATAACGTATCAAAAATTGATCACTTAGCATCTATTACCTCTTAAACCTTCTTCCATTCTTTTGGCAATTAACTATACTTGGAAGGTTGCTGTCATCTGGTGTTCAATCTCCACATTCAGTCCCTCTTTCTGTCTTAGTAACTCAGTCAATCTTTTTTTTCATCTTTATATAATTAATTAGTATTTAGTACTTAATAAATGTAACCTCACTTGTACTGCAGTTCCAGTATGTTGTAATTCTTCATAATATTCTGTGCTGTTCCATTGGTTTTGCTAGCCAGCACTGAGTAATCCACAAATTTCTTTAGCACATTTTGCAAGCATGTAACAAAATATTTACTAAAATCAGACAAGCCTGCAAAGAAAACAACTAAAAACCTCACTGGACACTTCTAGTTCCCTTTTAATAAGGAGTTGTTTCCCTTAATGTTGATTCTTTAATGTTAGTTTTCATGTGTATGTGCACTAATTCCCTGTATAATTTTTAGATTAAAAAAAAAAAAAGTATATCTTTCCAACTTTCCTTAAAAAGTTGGAAAAAAAGTTTCCCTCATACTTTCATCTGAAAGCGATTGGATATACTGCATTTATTTTGTCTAAATAATATATTTTTTTAACCATATCTGACTAGACTGCCATTACCCACCCTTGATAAACTTATGCCACATTTTATTCATTTTACCCTTCCCTTCCCTTCCCTTCCCTTCCCTTCCCTTCCCTTCCCTTCCCTTCCCTTCCCTTCCCTTCCCTTCCCTTCCCTTCCCTTCCCTTCCCTTCCCTTCCCTTCCCTTCCCTTCCCTTCCCTTCCCTTCCCTTCCCTTCCCTTCCCTTCCCTTCCCTTCCCTTCCCTTCCCTTCCCTTCCCTTCCCTTTCCTTTCCTTTCCTTTCCTTTCTTTTCCTTTCCTTTCCTTTCCTTTCCTTTCCTTTCCTTTCCTTTCCTTTCCTTTCCTTTCCTTTCCTTTCCTTTCCTTTCCTTTCCTTTCCTTTCCTCTTGACCTACTTTTTCTTATAATTTTGTTTAAAAACTTATTGTTGAGGGCAAACTAGCAGGTTTTATGGTTACATAATCCTCTCCTTCTTCTACATACATATAGCTTTTGTCCCTTTTCAAATTTCCATCCTTACTAAATGCTATCCTTAGTATTCCCTAGCCAACTCACTGTACTTTCACCTGCATTTCTACTTTGTATTCCTTCATGTCGTTTTCTTAATCTTTTAATTTTTACTGTTTTAGTGATATTTTTTCATTGCCTTTTCCATAAAACTTTCAATCCTCCTGTAAACTCTTATCAATCTATCCTCAAGGTTTTCAGCTCTTTTTTCCTCTCACAGGAAGGTTTCAGCAGCAGAGCTCTTTCTTTCAGGATACACACCTTATAATCATGCTTTATCCCAGAGGTTTCATCTTCACCTACACTTTTAACATAGTAATACTAATGCTCTACCATACCTAATAGTAATGTATCTTCCAATCCTCCCAGATCAAAGCCTAGTCCTTCTGGAGACCTCATTATAAATGCATAACATACCTCATAGCCAAAACTTAGCCAAAACTGTAGTTTAATTCTTTGTCAGAGATGATTGTAAGTGCTTAAGGCCAGGGTGTATGGGGCTTTGAGCAACCTGGTCTACTGAAAGTGTCCCTGCCCATGGCAGGGGGGGTGGAATTAGGTGATCTGATCTTTAAGCTCCCTTCCAACCCAAAGAGTTCTGTAATTCTGTGATATTTATCTTAAGCCAGAACTACATAGTAGAGAAAATGCCTCGGGTCTAATCAATTTTCTGTAACCAGGGTGGTCTTTCTCCTGTCATTTCCTCCTGTCTCATAAGCTGGGGACACAGAAAAGACCTCATAATGGACGAGTCTCTGTCCTCCTGAGATGCCAGTAAGCGTCTTTCCCCACATTTCTTATCACTATGTGGTTTCCTTCAGGTTGCCCAGAGAAGTGGATGCCTCAACCTTGGATGGGGCCCTGGACAAAGTGGTCTAATGGGTGGCCTATGGCAGGGGGTGTTGGAACTATATAATCTTAAAAGTCCTTTCCAAACAAAGCCATTCTATGATTCAATGATTCTTTCATATACCCTTCTATTTGTTGCAATTTTTATGACAGTTCCTGTAAAATGCTGTATGATCCCAAGTTCCAGAAAAACAAAAACAAAAACATTTATATTTATAAATAGTGATATAGATTTGACAGTTCTTATCTTCCTATTCTTTCACATTTTATATAATACGAAATATATATATATATAATATAATATATATTACTGTATATTGATGGGTGAAGGGCTATGCTTTTGTGAGTTAATCCAGAGTTTATAAAAAAAAAAGGACATTGAGATAAACTATAAATTTGGAGTGATGCATAAGTAAAGCAATATAACCATCTTTTTATAATAAAGGAAGTCTGTATTAACAGAAAAATAAATCATGGATATATTCATATGTAGTATACACTTCATGGACACTGTTCTGAGCAACTTAGCTGTTCAGAGATGAATAAATATGGAGTTTGTAATATTATGATACAAAAGTAAACGAAGGAAATCTGTACTTTGGAGAACATGGTTGCTCTTCTAAAAATTTCTTCTAAAAACATAATTTATCTGTGGTCAAATTTCCCTAAATGTGCTCCTGAATATTATATCACTCCTGTGGAGTACTTTAAGGAGAATTATATGCAAGCTACTTTTTTTTTTTTTTAATTATTATTATTTATTTATTCTCTCACCCACAGGATGGACAAGGGCAACATCCATTCCGCACATGAGCTGGAAATGTTTCTGTTTGGGGAAATATTTGCTTAATTTTATGAGCTGTAGCTACATTGTTAATTCAGATCTGGTTCTTAAGTTTCCAGGGTTAGTGGTCACCTCAGGCCAATACTCTATGCTGTAGGTCTAGTAAATTAATAAATACAGCCTTCCACTATATGGTACCTGCCAGCTTTCAACTTTCTCATCTGATACGTAGCTTTACAGGAGTACTTCTATTCACAGCATACAGTCTTGTATTTATCTCAACTTGCATTCATCACCTCCTTTCCTCCTGTCTGTTGATTTTCATGTGGTTACTGGATATCCCATTTAAAAACACAGCACCCAGAAGGAATGTAGACTTTTTAGCTTAAAGGGAGAAAAGTTCTAATTAAGAAGTGTAAATCCTTCTGTTCCACATATTTTTAAAAGAGGTTAGAGCCAACACTCACAATTTTCCGAGAAGAACACTCCCTCCAGCTACTGTATGTAGTACATAAGGGAGTAGAGCCAGTTTTAGCCATGTATGAAACTCAATGTATTTGCAGAAGGGCCAAATACAACAATCAAATGTAGGAACTACAGAAACTTTCAGCAATACAGTGGTGAAACAGCTGGGTTAGGGCCATTTTTCCATTTAAATGTAATGAGATGTAGTGGGATTTTTATTCTGTGCCCTTTGAGCTTGCAGAAGTTTCCTGTGTGTATTTTCTTTATTTAAGAATGTTGAAAAAAAAAAAAGAAAGAAAAAGAAAGAAAGAAAGAAAGAAAGAAAGAAAGAAAGAAAGAAAGAAAGAAAGAAAGAAAGAAAGAAAGAAAGAAAGAAAGAAAGAAAGAAAGAAAGAAAAAAAAGTTAGTTCCTTATAACAACAAGAAGTTCTGTCATGTAAAAATATAAAAAATAAATTATACTGGCTACAGCATCCTTACAATTCCTACCTTCAGTTAACTAGATTCTTGTGGAAAGATGATCACATATCTTTATCAGTAGATCTGAGAGAAACAGTAGGACTCCTGACTCTTTGGGTAGGCTCCAAAGAGCCTATCTAACTAGAACTGTAACTAAAATCTGAAAAGATAGGTAGGGAGAAAAAAAAAAAAAAGATATATATATATTTATATATTATTTTATAAAATAATTTAAATAAATTTTAAATTTTTAAATAATTTTAAAAAATATATTTTATATATATATTTTTTTCTTGATGGCAAGCATTCTTTCAAAATTTCTAAGGATTAACCTTTTTTTTTTTTCATAGAGTTTAATTTATGCTGACATGAATCATCCTATTTAAGCTCTAGTGAAACCAAATTTTCTCTTTAAAAGTTTTCTCTTTCCTCATATAAAGCAAAGTTGAACTGGCAGTGATAAAATTTTGAAGGGAATAGGCAGGGAATGGAACAGAGAGAATACTAGGTGTTGAGCTCCCAGAATTTAAAACAATAAATAAATAAGTAAATAAAAGACATTTCAAAAATATATCATGGAATGACAGAAGCAACATGGGAATGCTGGAGTGTCACGGTGCAAACTTTTGGAAATTTTCATATGTTAAGCCATCGTCACTGGCCAGCATCTTTTAGATTTTCTTTGCAACAAAGTCCCTGATACCCAAATTTAAGAATAAAGAAGAGATTCAAAAATTTCTCCAAATCTGAGATAGCAACTACAGATTTCATCAATTTCAAAGGAAGCTCCCAAGATCCATTCCAAAACATATGCCAAACAGTCACATTGGCTAAAGTGAGGTCAACACATTCCTATAACTTGAGAACTCATTTTATTTTATTTATTTTTCAGGGGGCAAAATATGTGAGATTTAATGTAGCCACACCAGACAGACTTACTAATGTATAGACTATTTGTAATTCATTTTAGCTGTGAGGTTGACCAGATCTCATTTGCTCTACTTGAGATATATTTTGTTAAAGCAAACATAGTCATATAATGACATTCAAGATTCAAATTACTTCCACATATTTTCTATTTTGAAGGAAGGACTTCAAAGCACACAACCACAGAAGCACTATTCTCAGCAATGCCTTGTCTCTGTTATTTAAGATAGGCTGTTTCTAGCCAACATAACCTCACAGAAACAGAGGAATAATGACCATATGTAATTATACTTTTTACCCCATTTTTGATTTACCCATGCTAATCTGTGGTTTCAAATAGGTTACCTCAGCCCTAACTAAAATTCTGGCAATGAAGAACTAGAGGAAGAGCTGAATAGGGGCATTTGCAGCCAAATGGACAGAAGTCAACAACTCCCCTGCCCCTCTCTCTTCTTTCCCCTGCTGACATGTTTCAACAATATACCAATAAGACAAAAGAAATTTTGCCCTCACGCTTTGAAATTAACCTGTGTCTTTTCCATGTACCATGAAGCAATGCAAAGCAATGCATCAGCCTATACAGACCTTTGCTGCAAGCTCTTGACCAGTAAAGGATCATCTGCAAAGCCTTCTATTTTAAGGCTTCATGACTACATTATCTCATCCTGTGTCATACCCTACTTGTAGGTAGAGTCAGATACTGCATATCAAATATCAAATGCACTGATAAATGTATGATAAATATATTGTGAGCCTGAATTTTCCAAAGATTCACTAACAAGTGAACCAAATGAAACAATGAGAATCCCTGGTATCTAGGGATTCAACATCTCTGTTGAAATCTCCTAATAAGAATAAAACATAAGCAAGAGTTAACCAGAAAGAACTCCAAATGTCCATGAAAAAGATGCAGACTTTTGTTTTTGAAGTTGGTAGTTGGTTGTCTGATCAAGAAGATCAATAAAGAAGAATCAAGAAGATCAATTATTGATCTAAGAAGACCAATAAACAGTAAGAAGGGAAATTGGAAAGTGATGCAGACCACAAATGGTGTTTATGAATGCACCTGTGGCTTACATAAACAATAAACAGAATATAAAAATCATTTGGAAAATTGTAGAGTTGTAGTGTGACAACTGCTAGCAGCACTGTCCACTTTCAGTAGCCAGTTCAGGCTATGTTAATGATGGGTAAAGCATGTCCATTTAGGAATCTGTTAGAGGAAAAACTAGGATGAGTTATGTTCATGCCCTTGTACATAAGGGTCAGATTGGAAATGATTTGGCGTAGGTGATTGTCTCTTCTGAAAGTAGTAGGTTTCTAACTAAATCCTAATAATGCAAACATAAAGGCTGTTAATGTACTTATTAGCCATCACAAAATGCATTTCACATTGGATGGTTATAATACATTATAACAGCAGCAATCACACCTCTGTAATAACTGTAGCAGTTCATTTAAGGAGAGCAAGTATACGTCTTCTTCTAACCCATTATGTGAACATGATGAATGATGATGGTACAAAGCTCATATAGGAGGGAAGTGGAGCTGGAAGGTGAAAGAACTGCCTTAGTAAAAAATAAATGGAGTAGCACAGGCATAGATATACATGGGTATAAACACTTCAGAAATCACCACAATAAAAAGATGCTTCCAAAACCAGACGAAGTTTAAGCATGAAGGATGAGAAAATTCCTTGAACAAAACTACACCTTCAGAATTTAAAAAAAAAAAAAAAAAAATGCTTCAAAAAGTGAGAAAATATTTAAAGAAATGTGTTTCAGCAGGGAGGGGCTCCTGGGACTAGAATCTCCTACTTTACATGGGTCAGTTGGCCATAGTCTTAAAATCTGAGCTTGGGTTCATTACACTGTGGTTGATATTTGAAAACAGTTGCCCATCAGGCTAAGACCCAGACCTTTTCCAACAAACTCCCAGAAATTATGCTTTAAATTATTAAAAATGATAATAATAACACAATACTATCCACCACTTCAGAGTTAAACAGTTTAAAGCATACTGGGGTCTGCAATAACAGCATGTTTGTGGTAGAAAAGTGGAAAAGAAGCATAAGGTTATTTTATTTAATAATAAGTATTAAGTACAGGGAGGTTGCTTTTTCTCTTTGGAAGATTCTATAATAAGGCTAATTCATAAGGATAATTCAGGAAAGACTGAGAAAAGTAGAATCTTCTTGAACAGAGCATTGTAATGACTGTTTACAAACTGAAATCCATGTTAGAATTTGATCATTTCCTTCATTTTTGTATTATTCAAGTTACAGGATGGAAGGTTTTTATTGTTATTGTTGTTTGTTTGTTTTTTAACACAGGAGTATTACCGAGGAAGAATTAAAAAATAAAAATAAAAATGTTAAGGGTATTTCTTCCTAAAGCATGTAGAGTAAGGAATGATCTTTCCTTAATGCTGGAAAGAGCATTAATAGAGCATTAAGGAAAAGATTGGGCCATTATGGAGCCTGCAGTGTCACAATACCACCAGAGAACAGAGTATCAGGGGGAAGATATGTCCTTCTCTGTAGTTCAGGCCCTCTAATCATCACTCAGCCAAGCTATGGAGTTGGATTGGTCCTTCTGTGGAGCATTTCATCCCCTTGCAATCCAGGCAGCAGGTACAGGGTCCCCGGTGTTGTATCCCACAGATGGCCTGGACTGGCAGTTGCAATTATTTAGAGGGGTAATGAGGAGTGTCTGAACACAGAGGCTTTCCATCTGTCACTGAAGAAGCTGTGAGAAGTTCACATGGTTGTAGAGGTTCATGGGAATCATAAACCTCTTCTCAGGTGGGAGAACAGTGTATATTCTACTGACAACAAATTGCCAAGGAGCATAACTGAAACTTTACATGAGATGGAAGTGGGAAAATAAAATATACTGCAACATGAGGATGGATGTAGTGCAGCCACAGTGGATTCTTTATGGCATTTGATATTGCTCAACACATTCCCCAACACATCATGTTTTGAAGCTCATATTATACTTAGGAAACCATGATTTACACTTTATTTTAAGCATATATATTATATATGTTATTAATTATTTGTGCCTTGTCTTTAGACAAAGGTTAGACATTTTAAAGATTAATTATGCTAAGAAATGGTATGCTGTGATAGTACAGGGATTTCTTCATGCAGTGGATTATTTGTTCCGTCTAATTCTTGTAAAATTCAAGGTGAAAGTGACAAAATACAGTCCAACTTCTGATATGCCTCTGAACATATACCAAATCCTTAGCAATTGTTACCTAAACAGTTTCTTAACAGCATCAGGCACCATTGTTTCTCAATGCTATCCATTGAGACTGCATTGAGAAACAAAAGGAGGACGGAGTTCTTCCTCCCTGATTCTCATACCAGAAAACCATCATATATTGAGTGATATTACACACTTGAGGGTATGCAAAGGCAGGCAGGACCTTTTCCAAGAAAGTCGTGGCACTGGCAGGACTAAGACCTACACCTAAGGCCTTAATGATTTGGCAGTGCTTCTTGAGGTAATGCCTTCACACAGCTGCTATGGGCTTTTGCTTATTTCACTTATTTCACTTTTCCTTATTTCACTTTCAATTCATTTTGCCAGAGTACCAATCTGTCAAATGTCCATTACCTTTCCTTGCAGACTACATCTTCAGCATGCAGACTTTGAAAGAAGGCCCTGAAAGTTGAGTAAACTGGAATTAATTTTATCATAAGTGTTTTATTTGCTGGAATTGTTTATCTGCAATGATATGAATGAAGAGCTTTACAGTCTATTTTTTCTTCAGATTATGTATTTCAAATTCATGTTGTGGAAACCCAAATCATCTGTTATAAATCTAAAACCAAAGTAAAGAAAAAAAATAATTGTTCTTTAAGAAATAATTTATACATTACTCCCCTAATACAGGATTTCACAAGCCATAATAAAACAAAACAAAACAAACAGAACAAAAAAAATAAGAGACTGATCACTTGTGTTGGTTCTTATGCAAAATAAAATAATGTGTAGACAGAGATTTACAACAAACTAATATAAAATAAACCTGTCCTAACTGATTCAGCAAGTTTTACTTTAAAGTTTTTCACCTTAAAACTAAACTATAAACATACATGTATAGACATATACCCACACAAAGGTATTATCATCAACAATAATAAAAACAAGATTATATGAGAGCTAAAAATTGTTGAAGGCAAAATAACTCAAATGATTCTTAATGCCTTTCAGGCACATCTGAATCAAATAAGGTAATTATTCTTTAAAATGCTTACACAAAGTCTGATTTGCATGCTAGTAATTGCTATGCCTTGTGGCATCTAGCAATTGACACAGCAATGATTTTAATTATTGTAATTTCATCAGTATAAATACTTCAAAGTTATGCAAATAGTACCTCATAATCCACATAGACAGTTCAGAGTATTTGATTTACTAGTCTTGTAAGTCTCTTTGTCTATGCAGTTTACTTTCAGATGTGACTGTGCATTGCAATTGAAGCCTTTCACTCACATCAAAGCTCTAAATCATAACAAGATGAGCTAATTTTACAAAGACTGACACTTCAAACATTAACTTGCAAATACAATTATAAGATGAAATATATGAAGGACTTTAGTAGGATATCATCTGGCATGGATACCTGCAGCTCATCATATCTAATGTTTTCTATGACAATGGTAAGCAATGATACTGCAAGGCCAAATGTCTTGGTGTGAACAATTACAAACAGCCATTCGTGCTTCTGAACAGCTCTGTAAAAATACTTCATCCTGTTTTAAAGTTGCATATTTTAAGTATTTTTTAAAGATTTTTTTTTTGTCTGTTTGTTTATTTGATGTTTGTTTGTTTGTTTGTTTTTAATAGTGTAGGGAAAGCACTGCTCTCATGACTGTTTCTGCTAGGGGAAAAATGAAGAAATAATATTACAGATGACATTTTATTTCAATAATAATGCAAATTTACATCTGAGTGAATGCTTCTAATAATATTTGTACAAATTAAGAGCAGGTTGTGGTGGGGTGGGGTGGGTTGAAGTAGGAAAAGGTTCTACTACCATTTTGTTGCCTTTTATTTACAGAAAAACCCCAAACCCAGATTTAAGACCAGATGTTCAGATGTTGTAAATCACAGCATTTAATGAAACTTAGACAAACACTTTTCCCTTAGATAGCAAGCACTTCTGCATCAAATTCAGAACCAAAATAATATGTATCCATAACATCAAATGTAAAAAAAACATTGTTGACTAGCAATATTTTCTGAGCTACTAATGCTTGTTTTACAGAACTTCAGAATAAATCTATTTCTTCCCATCCAATGCAATCTCCACATGTACTGAGTGAAAACAGAAAAAGATCTGTAGTCTTTCTTTTTTTTTTTTTTTTTTAATAATATTTCCTTTTTTTGGGGGGGGGGCGTCGTGGTGGTGGTGGTGGTAAGTTTACAGCATACCTTGAAGAGTGCAAATATTCAAAATCAAAATGTGATCACCTACAGAGAAAATATTTTAGAGGGGCTCAGAATGCTCAGGATTTGGACGGATTTTGATGCCCATGTAGAGACAATGTGGTAATGGCAGGAGACAGGGAGCCCAGTGTATTTTTAAAATCCACTAGAGTGGATTGGAGTCAGAAAGGTGAAAAGTTTCATAAGAGATAACTCGAAGAGCATCATGACAACTTGCTTTCTGTTTTGTGTTTTTTTTTTGTAATTGCCATTTAATTCCTTTGTTTCTTACTGATTGCATAACAGTTACCATCTAATCTTGTAAAAGGCGTAGAGAGAGATAAAAAGGAACAGCCTTTGTGTAAGTATACTTCATTTGGAAAAACAGAAGTCTAAACCTAAACACGATATGGGACTATAAAATCATGAACAGTTTGGAGAAAGTGTACAGGGAGAAATTAATTCTCACACTAAAAGAGCGAGAAGACAGTTGATAAAAACTAGAAGAAAATAGATTTAAAGCAAAAATGAAATATTTTTAATGTAATGTGTCATTAAGAAGTAGAAATCACTGACACAATGTTGTGAAGGCAGAAGTAATAAATGGGCTCAAAAGGTACTATTTCATGGAAAAAGGGCCTGTCCAGAAATATAAACACCATGACTGTGATGCAAAGACTGACCCAGGAGGTCCCTCAGGGACTGACTGCTGGATGCCGGAAAAATATCCCCCTATACTTGCCATTTCTTTCTACTTGTGAGGTATTTGCTACCGGCCACTGTCACAGACAGGAAACTAGCACAGAGCAACTCTTCTGAGTCTTCTAAGAAAGTCAGTGATTGTAATATTTTGCAAAATTGCAAGCATATAAAATTATAAACTGTAAAAATTAGCATGACAACATTGATGCATGAATGTCTTGGAAGAATATATACCACAGACTGTTTGCAGAACAAATCTACCTGTTTCCACATTCATCTTGGATTCTCAGATATTGCTCCAGCAGAATCAAGAGAAAGTTGACATAAGGAAAACAAAACAAAACAAAACAAAACACAAGATGTACACATCAAGCATTTCAGGTAAAAGATGACTTGCAAATCCACCTTATGTAAGAGAAGGAAGGAATCACTTGAAAGAAAACACAGAAAATCAGACAGCAGCATGAACAGCTAAGTAAATTCCACACACAAATAATGAAACACTGAATGGTAACACTGTTGTATCACACTATGAAAGAGCACAGTGATGGAAGTGACATTCTAGTGCAATCACATGTAAGAAACTTGAAATATTAGAAACCAGAATTAGTTTTGCCTGTGCTCCCAGATGTAAACATTGGCTGGCACTGACTCACATATACCCACTTCTTTATTACATTTTTTTCAGATGATGAGGAAATAAAAATGTTTTAATAAATTAAAATAAATTTTAATTTATTTTTCCACTTTAATTTAGTTTTCCACTAAAATAAAAAAATTTTAGTGGAAAACAGTAGCTTCCACATGGAAGTAAAACATTTGGTAATTGTATACAGATCATTCAATATCTGTTCCTCTCCTAACTATGAAAATAAACAAACAAAAAAATCAGAATCTGTTTTGCAATTGGATCTTTATTTATACACTTAACTCCCCCCACCCCTACCCCCCATCCCACTACTACCTTCTTCCCTTCTTCCAGCACTGCTTAAATCAAGGGTGGTTATTAATTCACAGCACTTAATTTTTGGTGCCAAGGCAAAAAATAATTAATTAAAGAATGCACACTGCAGTAAGCACAAAAATATTTGATAACTTAACTGAAATCCAATAAAGATATCAAAAATTTTGTAGGCAAGATGATTCAACTAACATTTCATCTTTGTAGGCAGTCAAATGGCTAATGCAACATATACTGAAAAATTGTTAAGGAAAAATTTTACTGTTACTGTCTATGCTGTACCAAAGATCAGTAGTCATTTAGTAGTCGTTTCATTTCTATAAATCCTAGACTGTCACTTTTCCAGTCCTTATAAGTTTTGTTTAGAAAATAAAACAAAACATTGTTACTGCAAGAGTACTACTTAACAGTTAATACACACAAAATATAATTGTCAGGCCACTCAAAATAAAGGATGTAATAATAAGCACCTTGGGGGTGCTTTTGGGAGGGGAAGATGTATGAGTTGCTAAGATGTATTGAAAAACAACAACAATAACAACGAATAGAATCCAAGTTTAATTTTTAACCTCCTGACTTTTCTTTCTGTTAATTAACACTGGGATCTCATCCAAAAGTATTTGCACAACATTAATTTTCTAATAAATTAAATAATCTCAACTATTGCTGGGAACAAGGCATCTTTATAGTCTGAGAAGTATGTGTTCCAGAAATACGTTTCTTGTAACCATTAAAAGTGACTTGGATCATGATTAAAAATCATGTAACACTAAATTCAAATTAAACACATTGGTAATCAGATTCACATGTGTTTAGAGCAACACGACAAACCAGCATGCACACAAATATTTATATGATGAAACCAAAGTAAACAAGCAACAACAGAAAGAGAACAGGATGGAAATTGAAACATTATAGTTATTATGTTATGCCAAACAGTATATTGGCACTTCTGATAATAGTTAGTTAGTGTTAACTATTGTTAAGCTACATCATTTTATGAAAACTTAAAAGAATCTGTCCCTTTTGCAATGTCTCTACAAAACCCAGTAAGCATGTTAGTTTTTGCTCAAATCCACTTTGTTCTATTATAAAAAAAGCAATCAGATTCTGTAAATGCCAACATCAAGATTGTTTTAAGCTTTAAGATTCACTTATTTAAAGTGGGGAATAGCTTATGAACCTTCCCCAGCAGATGTCAGGAGGTCCATGTACAGCTGTACATCAGCAGTTTGCACTCTAGAATACACCATGAATTATATAGAATAAAAAGCATAATTTTCCTATTAAAAGCCTACTCACTGAAGAAAAATATATCATTGAACAGACCAATATTTATGAAAGAAAACCATGTGCAATGTTCTCATTTAAAGGTGAGAAAGTAAATCAAGTATTCCATCAGGTTTTAGGTTGGATATTAGGAAAAACTTCTTAACTTCTTCACCAAAAGGGTTGTTAGGCATTGGAATGGGCTGCCAAGGGAAGTGGTTAAGTCACCATCCATGGAGGTCTTTAAAAGATGTTTAGATATAGAGTTTAGTGATATGGTTTAGTGGAGGAATGGTTAGTGTCAGAGGTTGGACTAGGTGATTTTGGAGGTCTCTTCCAACCTAGACAGTTCTGTGATTCTGTGATCAGGTATTTTTCTTTTTTCCCCTCACTACTCTGTGCACACCAAAATAAAATCAATATCTGACAAAAAATAAAAATAAAAAGAAATTCCCTTCTCACGCATGCCCAAAAACCTTGAGATGAAAGAAAATTCTAGTATGTGTTACCTGTAAGACCCAAATTCCTTCATCTAGATGGACATGGCACATCCATAAAAGTAAAATTCAAAACTGATTACTGCTTCCTCAACCAGCAATCCACAGATAAGGGTGCTTTTCAGATTCAGTTCTGAGCTCTGTTTGAGTCTAGTCTCAGATTTTGTTATGTTACCATCATTGATGTTATTTTCTAGTTTATTTGAGAAATAAACAACACTATTGGTCCAGTCTATAATGATCAGTGAAGCTCACTATGTCCCTTTTAATACAATTAATTACAAGTTCAAGCAGACCTACTAGCAGTTATGTCTAAAACATTCAGAATAAACAAACTAAAATTAAGAGACAGTAAAAGAAGGAGCATTCTTCCCATTAGACCCTCACTGTGACTTTGTCTTGTAATGGAAAGAAATTAAAACTATAATATATATATAAATATATATTTAAATGCATTTCTCAATTTACAGCATTTGTGGTCAGAAGCAAATCCTCACACAAACTCTGATTACTGTGTGAAGTGATATAGGTGCAGTAGAAACTGAAGAGCCATGATTATATTGTACATGTATTTCATGTCATAAACATATGAAACATTTAAAGCATAGTATTAAATATGTAACAACATTTCCTAGCACAGAAAGAACAAAGGTGTGGGAGAGCAGTTTTTTAAAAACCTTTTAAATAATGCTGGTAAGAAATGTCCCAACATGATAAAAACCCTGTCTTCGAATAAATTTCCCTTCATATTATTCTCTTTGTTGTAGATGCAGACTGTACTTAAAAAAGGGAACTGCTGGTTGCTTAAAAAAAAATAAAAAAAAAAAAATAAAAAAAAAACATGTTTTTGACTATTTAAGCTGCTGAATAATTATTTTAAACCATTTGTCAGAAAAGATGGCTACAGCTTAAAGGTTAAACAGTAGATGATGACTATGAACAACACTTTTAAATAACTGTAATATCAGTAAGAGATGTATAGAATTTAAAAATCTTGAAATATATTTTTGTAATTAATCACCATCTTGTCACATTCCTTCCTGCTGTTTTCCATAGCATTCCCCAGAATGTAGTTTATGATAATGAATTACATGACTTTCTTGTAACAAGTTCTGAATAACAGTAAAACAAAGTGCCCAACATCTGAAGATCGTGGAATACATTTGGGAAAAAAAGAAAAGGAAAAAAAAGGAAGAAAAAAAAAAAAAAAAAGTTTGGAGATTGCTGAAAATAACTTATTCATGTTTTTAAAAGTGTTCTTCTCACTGTTAGACACTGCTATCCTGGCAGATAGGAACTTCTTTTTTCCTACAGAAACAGAGACCCTTTAAGTGGACATGTCATCAAGATATCAGAGAATGGAGCTAAAAGAGTAGATAATATGTCAGACTTGCATCTGCCAGCAAGCCATCTCCTGTAAACCTTGCAGTATAAAAGTGTCAGTCTACTCTGTTTTCACTTGAAGATGTAAACTATACTGTTCAGAACTTCAGCAGGTTCAAGGTCTTTGAACGCTGAAGGAACAACTGGCTTGGTTTCCACCACACTTCTGTTTGTGTAGCCACAACACCTGCCACTTTAGATAATTCAGAGGGTAGTCTCCTAAGGGCCAGTCTGATATAGTCTTAAGGGCAAGTGGGAAAGTCCTATGATCCTCTCCCAGAAAAGCTTTCCTTGCAAGGCTGGGAATAACACTGAAGAGCTAAGCACGTTATTCGTTTCTCAGTATGTCTCGTAAAGATAAAACAGCACAACTTTCTGATTTCTCTTTGAATTTCAGGCACTGTGGAAAAAGGTAGATTTTTCTTGTCCAGCTTAGGTAGTAAAGTTCATTCAGGCTGCAGTGACTCCTGGAAGTCATAATACATCTTGCAGGCTTCTTACCTCTGGGTCTACCTGGAATCAGGAGGACTCAGGTAAACAATGTGGGGCACAAGGTTCAGTCATGGCACACCTCAGCAGGATACTAAACCCCATAGGAAGCACTTGCCTTTTTTAATTTTCTTTGAGCCCAAGCTGAGCTTTCCCAGTCTTGTAAGAAATTTCTCTGCCTTGTGAGAATGCGGCCTGAAACTACTGTGCTGAAACAAATATATTACATTTTGCTCTGGGAGAAATAGAGGAGGGAGAAGAGAAAGAGAAAGAGAACAGTGACCCAAATTAGTCCTATTGCAGTCTTCTTTGTATCCATGAAAATTCTTATATAATTGTTTTATATCTTGTATGGTATTACCAGCTCCTCTGACACTGCATGCTGAATTCTGTTGACAGGGAAATACTGCACCTACTCACATGGAAGGAAACTGCCCACAAAAAATTATTTATTTGTATATATGAGATAAATGTCAGAAAAGGAACAAAAACAATTTAGAAATTGGTAAAAAAAAAATTCCTCGTTGTATTGAGAAATATACGGATAACAGGATATTTATTTTTAATAGCCATATTTGTACCAACAAGAAAACAATGCTAAGAACTCATGCAGTGTGAGTTCAACTGTGTTGAATTTTTTCAGTTGCTTTCTTGGATGGAGAAACTTAATCACTATTACAGAAATCTCCCTTCGCCAATACCTCCTGTGCTGAGCAGGCAGGATTTAGAATCAGTGTGTCTTCTTCCTGGTAGGTAAGGAGTGAGTAGAAGATGCAGGCTGTAGCACTGCTTTACCAAGCACCCCAGGGGTTACATCAGAGAATCCATCCTGCAATGCTGAATTAATACAATTAGAAAGGCTCACATACTTACTTTAGGGACCTCTACACAGCAGACCTCTGCATCCTCTACTCCAAGCCCTGAGCCTGCTGCAGTGGTGCACACATTTGTTCCCACCAGAACTTGCTTTACCCTTCACTAAACATGGTTGCTTAATACAGTCTTTCATCTAGTGGGAAATGGGTCCTTTGAAGGCTGTCATTCCCTTTTGGTAACCTTCTGAAACAAAACAAAGAGGTGATCTGACTTTCTGCTCTCCAGAGTTCACTTGGGATCAATTCCAACAACTCTCATAATTTTGAGATTAGGCAGCTTTTCCTCCTCCTTGTTAACAAGGCAATGACAAAGAGTGAGAGAAGTCAATTTTCTTTTCAAACAAAACTAAGAAACCAATCTCTAGTAACCAGAAAAGTTACAAATAAGTAAGCAGGCATTCCAAATGGAGAAAGCCTTCAGGACTAGTGGTACTGGCTTCCAGGACATAGGTAGATCATCTTTAGAAAGCATAAATTTGGATTCCATAAGACATTAAAGAGCAGACTCAAATCCCAAGAGAAAGTTTTTTAAGGTTAAACTTGAAAGCTGCCCTTCTGAAACAGCCAGCTGCCAGACTGACCGCTGACACCATCTTTTCCCCGGACAGGGGCCTAAGCAATCAGGGAGCTGACATCTAATATACTTTCCTCACGCAGAGCAGCCAGCAGGATCTGGCACCTCCCATTACAGGCTACTGAAGTTGACTCTGAGCTGAGTGAAAAGACGAAAGCAGACCTCAGAAACCAATCTGGAAATAACAAGGTCAAAATGACCTGTTCTGAAGCAAAGTCCTTTAAAACATTAGCTTTTAGGAAGGCATTTACCCAAGCAGTGTCGGACCTTCCCATCAGTAATAAATCTCACCTTCGTATGACTGTAGGAAAACATTCTTCATACTGCTCATTTTGGTATGAGCACCAATGAGTTTCCTCCCAGTCAGCTGATTTATGAGGTGACTAACATCTCTCCCTCTCAACTAGAGTAGGGCTGCCAACCCCTGCTATCCATTTATATTGGCTAGAAAGCTATCAGGGGAATGCATGGATATGAAGTGGTACTTTCTTATTTTTAATTACTGAAGTGATTACAGCAAACAAAATATGGAGCACTCTCCAGCACTTTTCACTGTGTGCACAGAATTTGCACTGGACAGATCCTTTCCATGTTAACCTAACTGCCAAGCTACAATAAATAAATACATAAATAAGTAAATAATCAAATATCTTGTTTTGTGAAATTCCCAAGAATGTATTTCACAGCTGTTTACACAACTCATTAGGTGAATAAAAGTACCTGTCTTATTTAAAATATTTTCAGTCTCAAATTCCTTAAAAATACTCCTGCTTGCATTTTCATGACACTCTTTCATGAAGGATGACAACACTGAGGAACATGGATTCCTATAGAGCTAGATATGTAATATTTTAAGCAACATTATAATTAGGGGACTTAATGGGACTTAATGAAGCCTGGTTTCTTACTCTTGGTATTTTGCTCCCCAGCATTACCCAACACTTCTAATGACCGCATCCCAAATTCTGCCTACTACTTTATCCCCTACAGGCATGAGACAACAGTGTTGTAGCATGTCAAAAGTAGTGTCTATTATCTTGTCCATTTTCTGGTGCTACCATGCAGAAGATAAGAGATGCTTACCTGGCCTTCACCTTGAAAGGAAACTCCAAATAATTTATCCACCACTGCTTTTACTGGGTTAAACTGAAGTGTGTAATTCACTCACTGTGTAAGCCTAATTTCCACACAAAACAATGTCAAAAATGTTGAAAAAAAGTATTAAAAATAGGTTGAAGGAAACAACAGTCTTTTACCTTTACTTTTTACCCACTGTGAAGATTGCAGTCCAAATATCCAATCAAGTGTACTGAAAGTTAAGGAAAGAATAAACTGTCTTACATTCAAAAAGAAAAGAAAAAAAGAAAACAACAACAACAACAACAACAAACTAACAAACAAAAAGCAGACAAAATCAAAAACATGAAGATCTGTTCTGTGAGATTTATTAATTTAACAGGGTGGAGAAAATTACCACTTTTTCTCCAGTGATAATCAAAAATTACATACTGTAGTAACTAGAAGAAAACAACCTTTTTTCACTCTGCAGATAAAGGCAATAAGAATATTTATACATATTCTCTAACTACTTAAAACAAACAAATAAACAAAACCATCACCTTTGTCTTTATTGAACACTTTCTTTTTCCTAACTTTCTTAAAGACTTAGTACTTACTACTACTACTTATTATTCATTGCTCAAATACTTATGGGTTCTGTAAGATCAGATACATTCTATCCCTTAAGACAATGATAACATTCATTTTTCTTAATTTCTTATTTTCAGTTTATCTTAAATATCAATAACATGTAAAAGTTTGCAATGAATATTTGTGTTGCTCTTTCCTAGATAATGAACAGTAGCAAAAAAAAATGATTTTTTTAGTCCTCAAAAGTAAAAAAGTCCTGGTTTGGTCCAAGCCTCTTATTCCTTTAAATACATACCAAAATCTGTTAAAATAAAATACATTATTAATAATATTAATGTCAATGAAAAATTGCATTGATTAAGTTATATTTGTTTATGAAACATTTCAGAAACATTTTCTGAGTCCCCATTGTGTTTCCATCTGTTTCCAGTTCCAGAAGGTCTTTTCAAAGATGATTTAATCAAAAAATTTTCCAATTAAAACAATAATAATAAAAAGCATATAAATTTTCATGGAAAGTTATAAGGATAACATAATAATAATAATAATAATAATAGCAGTAGTAGTAATAATAGTAAGGTTGTATTTAAATAAATAGAAGTAAAAATTATTAATAATTCAGAATATTAAAACGTTACTATAGCTTTCAATATCCCTAGGTAAAATTTATATTAAAAAGTTGGACTAGAGGTCTTTTCCAACTTGAATGATTCTATGATCCTATGTTTATTGTAGAATTTTATCAACAAGTTACAAAGTGCACTGAAGTGCCTATAATACTTATCAGCTAACAAGATTTTCAGAAGATACAGACCTTATCTAGTTTTTGCCAAAAGTTCATTGTAACTCAAACTATGGACTTTAAACAAAATTAATATATTTCTTTCACTATGTTTAGATAATTAAAAAAAATTATTACAAGTGTAGTTTATTTTAAATACACGTCCTTTCTTTAAAATTTACATTGATAAAATACTGTAGCAATTAGTTTCTCAGGCAAAATCAAGATATGGAAAAACTTTGTGAGATTTTCTGTCTGATCAGGACATCAGAAACAGTGTTTTCTGAGTAATCACAACTAGCCTATATTCCAAATACTGAGTAAAACTTTTTCAATAAAGAGTCTTTGGGAAGCTGTGTATGGTAAAATATCTTGGTAAATGTATCTATGTTCTAATACATCATGTGCATCATAAATAAAAATGTTAATTCATTTGTTGAGATCAGCACTCAATCTCACTTAAGTATCCAAAGTCAAACACTGAAGGAAATATATACTCAAATCATAGGGTGTTGTTGTTGTTGTTGTTGTTTTATTTTTATTTTTTACTGTTTAATACTCTTTCATTTTTACATTCTGTGTGTGTGTGTGTTTTTTTTTTTTCTCTATATATTTGTATATGTCAACAAACCACTGTCTATACATGCTAAGTAGTGTCACAGAAAACTTCTTAAGTGTTAGAAAAATAGAAATTCAGAAACTATAGGGAAATTATCAACATTTCTGAATCCTCTTGTTTTGTTATAAACTCCTCTTGTAATGGCCAATTGTATTTCTTTTTCTTTGTTCTTCATGATAATGCTCAGATGGCAACTGAATTAAATTTGCAACAGAAGGGAAAGAGAATGATACCTCCAGCATGGCAAGATGTCTTTTTCTTTCCTTTCTTTAGGATGCTCTCTTTATACATAACTGTTCATCGTTGTTCCTGTTGAAGTGCTAAAGCAGTTGAATACTCTTGCTGAAGTCCCTAACAGTGAAGTAACTGTACTAGAAGGACCTGAGGAAGAAAAATGGAAAAACAAACAAACAAACCCACAAGCCTTAGACTAATTTTTGATTAAAAATAAGAAATAAAACAAAACAAAATCCAAAATACACAAACCAACAACTTCAACACGTGCATGGGTTTCCTACTAGAAAAAAAAAAAAAATAAATATATATATATATATAATATATATATATATATGAATATTTGTACAAAAACTTTCTCATAAACCAATTTACACATCAGCCATGGTAAGCACATGTGCCAGCTGGGTGAAAAGATATATATCCACTTTGAAAAAGGCAGGTCATATGGGCTGTGTTGATTAAATAGATATTTATTTTTTTCTGTAAATGTTGTTTCAGACCCTCCAAGCAGTTCTAAGCTTTATCAATATAACATAAGGATGGTGAGAGTGCAAGAAATAATTAGGTCACACTATCTAAATTCTAAATTCTTTGGTATGTATATGAAAATTAAAGAACTACATGTCCACATACATGAAATGGAGATTGTTTTCAGCAGCAAATTTATGAGATGTCTAAAGTTATTAGTGAGTTCTAAGGAACAGCCTTAGGCACTGATTATGTGCTATTCATTTCAGGCAGTAAGCACTGCCTGAAAATGGCCATTATCACCAAGATCAAAAGTCTACCTTGAGAAGTATCCTTACTTTGATGGTAGATAGCGGTAAATCCTTATGTAGAGTAAAAAGGGAGGGAGGAACAGAAGAATACAAAGTAATATTTCTCCCCAAACTATCTTCTAGCTACTGCAATGTGAATTTCGGCAGTAGAGGTTTAGGTTTAGAGGTTTAGAGGCCTTGATGAATTACTCTTCTATTATTTTGGTAGTCACTTTGAATCCTCTCATTCTGTTGATATCCACTGTACGTAGCAAGGAATTAATGCTACAATTATGCACATTGCACACATACACTCCAAACATGGCCAAACATTTATTTTCTTCATGTAGTAATTTCTCTTATGAAAAGACATATCTTTTATGAAAAGACTACAGTAGTACAATAGAAGCACACACTATCAACATTTTAAACATTTGTAATATGTTTACCTGGAAAATGTCTTCTTGGAGACAATCTTCCCCACCCACCCTCAACAAAATGTGATAGAAACATGAGAGGTACTTTTGTATGCTTAAGGCTTTGTTTTTTGCATGTTTTTAATCAGTTCAATTAAAATGAACTACAGGTACAAGCATCTTTTTCCTCATTATCACATTTAATACTTGGAAATACTGTGTTAGAAAATACAGGCCAGACACTTGTACAATAAAACATGATTTATTGTAACACAGAGAAAATTCTGTCTCTGAAAAATGTTAACACTGCAAACAATTTTTATATTAGTGTTTACAGATTTCAGTCTTTTCAATCCCTATAGATATCTATCTTCTTTATCCCAACAATTGTAACTTCAATAGTTATTTCATTTTCCAAAATTGCAAAAATATTGCTTTAATAGTAGCTATTGATATGGATATATTTGTAGCCAATATTAATGTGATTTTCTAAGATAAAAATCATTTGTTTTAATTTTCTATGGGTCATATAAAGGTTGAAGGGCACTATTCATGACAGGAAACACAGAACATGTACAAGATTATACTTTTTTTAATTCCAAACCTTTCTTACATGGTACGCAATATTTGTCATTTCATAATTTAAAATTCTCACAAAGGAACAATTACAAACACTATAAATAAAGTTTCTGAACAGCCAATTCAAATCAGCAGGCAACATCAGTTGCTAGGAATTATGCTGCTCTAGTTATCTTAGAAGTGAAAAGATTAACATTAAATGAATACAACATTATGTTAACAATGTAATATGTCCATTTTGATCTCCAAAAAAAAATGAAATATTGATTACAAGTAATTTCTAGCTGTTTGTTTTTAAGGTTATGATTGCGCTATTCCAGGATTTCATCCTGTTGCACAGACATTTTAAAACCCTCAATAAATATATTTTTTCCCTTTGAGAAATAGCGTTTATTATTAATACAGTTCTTATATGCAACACTGCAGTAAATAAAAACATACATGATTTTAATTTCAACAAGTTGCCACTGCAACTGTAGTTAGATATAAATTGAAAAAATAAGAATAAAAAAGCAGACTACGTAGGTTCTTTGCATTTCTGAAAGAAGCAAATGGTTGAATAAAATAGCCCATAGTAAAGATAAGGTAAGGAAATATGTACCTGAAATAAGCAAAGTTCATGAAAACAGTTAAGCAAAACAAATAGCACGATAGAGACTGAATTAAATTTTTAAATGCACACAATAGAATACCTGTATAACACAAGTGATTTCTTTCTTATTGTCATAAATTCAACGTACAGAATGCATTGCAGAATGATGCACTTTATAGGATTTTTTTCTTCCCCTCTTAAAATATAGAACTATTATGATTCTCTTGTGTGGATGATAAATCCAGCTCAAAAATCTACCCACTGTGAGTTCTACCAAAACACAGTACTGAGAATGAGCTCTGAGAGAATGAGTTATGATATACCAGTGGTTTGTGCAGTATGTGTATTGAAGACAGCAAGAAGTGGAAGGGAAGGAAGGGCACACAAAAGGGAGAAAAAACAAGTAGTATTTTAACAGTAATTAAGATGGAAAGCAACAAAATTAAAAGTAAAAATAATTAATTTAAAATAAATTAAATCTAATCCAGAAAGAACATTTTATAGAATTTTAAATTAAATAAGTCAACATTGGAAATTGGTCTATAAATAAGGGCAGATGCATGATACCAGAAGTCAGCTTTCAATATCAATATTATTAAAATATATATCTTGAACAGCTTTCTTCATAAGAAATAGAGCAATTGGGTTCAGAAAAGCTGCTATGTGTCTCTAACTAAAGGATTTCAAGAGTATTCAATTTTACTCTGAAAGAAAAAAGAGAAAATAAATTAAAAAAAAAAAAAAAAAAAAAAAAAAAGGAAAGAAAACAACAACCCAAACTAAAGAGAACCAGGATAGATAACGGCTGGATACTCAATATTTCAAAATATTGGAGATATTAAATATCTCCAAAAATATTAAAGAGTATTTTAGCAGGAAAGACTAAAACTCTTCTAAAAACATGAACCACTTGAAGCACTCCAGTAATTTTCAATTGCTTTGCAATGTGCAAGCAAGGAACCTTGATCACTTTCATACTGAAGCACTTAAGCTCTCTGATAATTTTACATCCTTATATGCCACATATTTCTAGAACCCCATCGTTTCCCAGCTGAAGTGGTTTTAAAAATATGTGAAGTGCTCCAATAATTTTAAATTATTCTGTGCAATGCAAGCTCAGAACCCTGATCACCTTCAAATTTAAGAGCTTATAAAAATTTGAAGTAGCCCAATATTTCTGAATGATTGGGTATTGTGATTTCACTTGTTTTATAAAATGCTGCCATTTGGAAGGAAGTCTGGTGACAAACTGAAATATAGCCATTGGCTAGCAAATCTAGTCATGTAAAAATATATTTAAAATAATAATAATAATAAATCAGGAAACATGCTTATGCCCCCCACAAATATCAACCCAGGCAATACAACGACAAATAAATGATATCCTGAACCCCAGTAGAAAGCAAAGGATAAAAGATCTGTCCCAAAAATTCAGAAACAAACTGTACAAATTGTACATGCAGAAATTGATGACAATATGCAGAAGATACAATAAATCAAACTCTGCTTTCCTTTCAGGAGAGTTATAATTATTCATGTGCCTAATAGTCTTTAAAGACATATTTTATGGATATTTGTAATTAATATTTCTATTTTATAAATATGTGCGGAGCTGACAGACATTTCACTTTAATCTAAGGTGTTTTTTTCTGTTTGTTTGTTTGTTTCAGGGTTATTTTTTATAGAATAAAATTGGACAGGAATATTTTCACTTCTACAGTAGATAATAATGAAAAATATGCTTTATTTACACCAGCAACAGTAATTTTCTGAAAAAAAATATGTATCCTTATCTCTTGAAGGTTTGTAGATGGTTTACTATTCTGAAAAGGCTAGTATTTTAACTAACTATGCATGCACCTTTTGGGACAAAGATGATAGCTAGCAGGTCTATCCACCTGTATAAGGGACAGTGAGACTTCTGTATAGGTCACCTCATTTATGTTCATAACCTACACATAAAAAATGACCCCGTCACCCCACTACAGCTGAAAAAAAATATTTAGTGGTCTGCCAGCTTTCATTTCTATGATTCTCACATACACTCAGAAAAACACATTGCAAAAAACAATTTTATATTCATAATTTTTTGTCCTTCTCTATATTTCCCTTTACCTTCCTCCTTCTTGCACACATACAGTAGTATTTAAATTAGAGAGTTCATAGTGCCAGTGCTTTATTTTTTCATTAAGTTTCCAATTAATACTTAGTTGAGGTCTGCCAGTGGAAAGGAGATTGCTTTTACACCAAAGCAGTGTCTTGGGAAAAGATAGACCATCTGCAGAAAACAACAGAAAGTACAGAAGTTGCTAGAGTTTCTTTTTTTCCCATACAGTGCCTACTTCTGCAGTTATTTTGGTTATGCTATGGTTTTGCTGTTGTTCTCACTTCTAAGATCCTGAAATCCACTCAGCAGAGTGAACCACTTGTCTGCTATGGTGCATACATAACTTCTATTAGGATGAAGAGTAGGAATGGATAAGCAACTAATAAGGTATGTAACCCTTAAAAGACTTTTTTTTTTTCTTCTTCTTTTTTTTTTTTCCTTCTTTTTTTTTTTTTTTTTCTTTTTCTTCTAAACAGAGTGTTTCTTATCAAAGAAACAAGGAAAGGAAAATCAAAGGAAAACACTGGCATCAGACAAAGGGCTTCCTAAGCTACTTCAGCAAAAAGACTAATTATCAAACTGAATGAACTATCAGGACTCAACAGAACTCTAGAGGCTGATGAAATGCCATCCCCCACAAATAGCATATGTCTCCTGTATATATATATACATCCCCCACAAATAGCATATGTCTCCTATATATATATATATGTATATATATATATATGTATATATATATATATATATATATATATATATATATATATACAGGAGACATATGCTATTTGTGGGGGATGACTTATTTATATTGGTGTATGTGCGAACTTTTGCATTTCTCTTTCACATGCCACTGCTACAAAACAATATTGTTTTGTAGCAGTGGCATGTGAAAGAGAAATGCAAAAGTTCACACATACACCAATATAAATAAGTTAAAAATAGTAGCAAGTAATCATTTTTTTAGATCGATATCTAAATATCCTGGACTGGCAAAGAATCTTTATAAAACTTTCAGGATTTCATTCTGCAGTTAACAAAACTGGAACAAGAACACATCTTTTTCTTAAAACAACATTCAGTTATTTATTGTTCTTTCTTATTATTATGCAGCAGCAATCTTTGTTTTGTCTTTAGCTCAGGCTTCTTGGAGTAGTAGAAAATGAAACTTTATTCCAGGAATTCTTGACATAACTTTTCATCCAAAAAAAGTCTATCCCATCAGCAGTAGTTTGCAATTTATTCTAGAAGATTCACTCATGAAATATTTCCAATGTCCTTTTCCTGGTCCCAGCTATTAAGGGTAGAACATCATGATTATTAAGAGATGTGTAGGAACATAGTTACTACTGGAATATAGTATAATAGATATATATTTTCAAAACTGGGAAAAGGTACAAAAAAAAAAAAAAAAAAAGATGTTATGTTCTTCATTTTACCCATGAGGTTTTGCACATTTCTCTTTTCTCTTGCCTTGACTTGAAGTAAAAGTTAACTGACTCAACAGAAGTAGGTTGTAAAACACCCAGTTTAACTTAACAGAAGGAACAGTAATAGCAAATACAAATAATCTGAGCAGGGGCAGCTCTTTTAAATAAAGGTTTTAACAAATGTGTTTTAAAGAACTTTGAGTTGGAACATATTAGGTTTGACATGCCAGCAGGAAGACTCATTCTGCTCAAATAGGTCATATTTCATTATTATTGCATAATGTAATATATCAATCATATATAATATAATATATAATCAGATGAATTTTGAAAACAAGATGTGAAATATGTGAAATTCAAACAAAGCAAAGTTTGAAAAAAGTCCTCAAAAGTATCTATGTGATAATACTTTAATTACATATTTTTATCTATTTTGAAAAGTGTGTATTTCTATATTATACTTATTTCGAAAGACTTGTTTAGAATGACTTTGCTTAATTTAGCCACATTTTGAATTGCAGTTGATATATGCACGCACACTTGACAAGAGAAAACTCTCACAAAGTAAATATATTTTCCATGACAGGAAGATATAGGCAAGGAAAGACCTTATCTTTCTATTATTCCTACAATTCCTATATTATTTTTTTTGGAACTGGGCAGATTATATATATATACATATATATATTTTTTTTTTTTCCCCAAATCTTAAAAATATACTAGGGACTAACACTTTCTAGAGTCTAGGTGACCCTGCTTGAGCAAGGGGTTGGAAGAGACTGTTCATCCTCAACCATTCTGTGATTTGGTGAAAATGTATGGTTTTAATACATTTTAATACATCTCCAGACCTTTGAATGAGTTGAGTTTAATTTGAACCACACTGCAAACAGGTATTGCTGATATGTCACTTTCATTCTCACAGTAGCTTTTACAATCTTTATTATTCATAAATAGTCAGACTGATATAGAACAGATCACTATTCAGATATAAATATCTACGGCCTTTCATTTTGACTAGAAGTTATACTGGTTTGTAGTACACCTTGCAAAACTTTCTAAATTTATAAGAGGATACAGCTTTCACATGTAATTAATACTTCTTTTGTATTAGAATACAATTTTGTAATTTTGTATTATTTTTGTAATAGAAAGTATAAAGAAGTCTATACTTTTCTCAAATTCTTTCACTTCTGCAAGAAAAGACTCTCTCTTGAGGGAACCGCAGACAGGTAAAATGTACAAAACATCCAATTTCTTAGATTTGTAGAGGTTTCGAACGTACTTAAGTGTTCTTCTATTATCCATGCTGAGACTGGTTTCATGCTAGAGCAGTTGCCGTGACTCACTAGTACTAGTACTAGGTTATGTTCCTGTAATTGTCCTAACTGATGCTTTTACTCTATAGAAAATACAAGATGGTCAACAACCATCTAAATTCAGCCCTGATATTAAAAATATTAGCAAACGTTATATTAGTGTTATATTCCCAAAAGAATAAAGTAGATTTCAAATAATCATCATCATCATCATCATCATAATCCCAGTCTATAAATAAGCTAAAATGTTTGGAAGCATTTTAGTCTGAATATTTTTAATACAAAAATGCAAAAATATAAAAAATAATAATAAAAAAAAAACAATAATTTTCATTCACTTTTGAACTATGACAATAATTTCAATGCCAAAAGATAAAAAGACTGTATACTAAAATTATATTGGTTAATTCAAATTGTGCCTGAAGCATGGCACACAGTAATAATGATGACAATACCTATTCCAATAATACAAAATCAATATAATGCATTGAACTGCTATCCAAAGCAAATCTAGAATGTTATTTTGTTGATTGTTAATTAAATTGACACCTGTCAAATCAAATCCAAACCAACTAATACCAAACAAACTTTATTTTATGTGGAAAATTAAAGCTATTAAATAAGTATTATATGTACATATATATAAAAGAAGAAGAGTAGTAGTTTTGATGGTGTTCACAGAGAATCCCAACAATTTTTACACACTAGGCTTTGACATACTTAAAGAAAAGAAAAATCAGACTATAAATTATATAAATATAGCTTTTGCAAATGGTCTTTTAATTATTATTGATCAAAACCTTGGCATTCAAAGTCTAATTAAACTAAAAACTCTGCTATATCTCCAATGTACTGAGAAATCATTGCCTGAAATTAATTACCACTCCAATCACACCATTCTTAATTATGACCTGATCTTTGTAGTGCTTGGTACACTATTTTATTGAGGCTCTTAAGAACAATTTGACAAACCTCAAACAAAATCTTAATTTCAAGGAGATATTTCTGTTTTATCATATATTATACATAATGAAAATGAAAGTGTTCCATAAAGCATTAAGGCAATAAATGATAAAAACAAACTAAACAAAGAAAGAAAGAAAAAAAAAAAAAAAACACACTAGAGTTATGTCTTGATGTTTCTTTAATAATAATAATAATAATAATAATAATAATAGAAGAGTAAGAAAATAATCCAGAAATATTCCCTCTGAGCCTACATCATGTAGACTCTTCAAGTTTTGTTTTGTTTTGTTTTCAAGCTCATTTTGCAAGTTGAGTCTTTGATGTCCATTTCATTGACTGACTAATAATATTAGAGACTGCAATTTCTTGAAATACTTGTTTTATAAGCACAATGGTCTGTGCTTGTTAAGAAAATACCAACTGTGAAAATTAAGAGCTTTTCATACTGTGAATCAGCAAATTTCCTTTGGGGTGAGAGACTTAAATCTTGTTTAATTTACCAAAATGCCTGGTTATCTCAGTGATACTGAAATGAAAGGACAGGTAGAGCTGAAAATTTTTCTTCATCACTCTGATGTGCTATATTTAGTGATATAAATGAATGGGCTGGTAATGAATATTTTGGGTTTGCAGGGTACAGCAAAATTCACAAGATGCTGTTCAAATATAGCAATGTGTTCCATATGACTTATGTAAAATAACTGAGTTAGATCAGGCTAAGGATCCTGTACAGTACGTTCACTCACATGCAGCACCATTTGTTTTGTTGTTTATTTTACTTCACATAGCAAAAGCTCAAGTTCAGTCACAATATGAAAGAAAGGAAAGTAAGTGGGCATAGCAATCTAATAATAAGAAAGAGAAATCATAAAACACCATATGGGGAAAAAAAAAAAAAAAGTAATAAATAAATGTTCAAGCCTACATTATGAGAGATCTGAAGATTTCTTCCAGTCTTAATTCAAATTATTTTCCCATGGTTTTGACAGGTTGTCTGCAAAAAGAAAGTCCACTAAAACACACCCTTTGTAAAGGCCAAGGACCAGAGGAAAAGCAACAAACTGGTGGAAACAAACTGATACAATTTTTTTGGAATTTTACTTGGCAGAACGCAAATCATAGTCTATGAAAGCAATTTATTCTTGAGGCTACAGTTAATAGGGCTTGACAGAGTCAGTTAATCTGTTGGTCCAACTACATATTTGCCCTTAGGTACTACTTAAAACATAGATAAAATATATGTGGTACAAAACATTGAGTTATGCTTACAACTCATCTGCACTGAAGTACATTGAAGCAGTCTCTTCTCACACTCCGGACCCCCCTGTCCAGTCCACAGATGTTGCTGTAACAACATAAACTTGAACAATTCTACAGCAGACTTTAAGGACTGGAGTCATTCAAGCTCTATGACATTCAATTTAATCTTCTGTACAGGTGTTTCATATTTCTTATATACCCATTTTAAATGCTCAGTGAAGTAAGCAGTGTTTCCCTCGATAGAGAGTTATTTAGAAAAACAGCACATTGTAAATTCTCTTTCTAGTAGTCCAAGAAATAGTTGACGCAGTAAACTTCCAGATCTAAACTATAAATAACTTGTGGAAGATGTGCCTTTAATTGCTGAATACAGAAACTAGATTGCTTTAATTGAAAAAAAAAAAAAAAAAAAAAAAAACATGAGCCCCATATTTACAAATATAACATCTACCTAAAATTCTTGCCTATTCAAAGTACTGTTGCTGAGTCTTTGAATGATTTCTGCCAGTTGTCAAAGAAAACACAAGTGCAAATTTAGTCTTCTTTTCAGATTTGGCAAAAAGACTGCCATCAGTCTGGTCAGAGACTGCCAAGATCCTTCAGACTTCTTTTGCTTATATTGCTTGTCCCAGAAAGTGAGCGAAAGGCATTACACAATCTATTACACACCGGAAAAGACACACTTTTTATCTCACTATTGATCTAAAAAGTGATCATGAAATCCATCTGCCTTCACAGACAAGGATTACTCACAGTCCTTAAACAATAACTTGAACATCTGTAGCATCTTCTCTGTAAGTCTATTTCTAACAAGTACGGACCATTTTAATTTAAATCTAATGGAAATGAAATGAAATAACAATACAGAGCTTTTATGATGCCTTTCTTAGGGTACTGTGAAGTTGCATTCCTGTCTATGTATAACACCAAGCTGTTCTAAGTGGTTTATAAATATGTGCTGAGCTCTCGACCACAGAATAGTTAAAAATACTTGCAAATAGTTCTGATATGCAAATATGCACATATATACACACATATATATTTATGATATTCTTGTATTATCACATGTTATTTTTTTTCTCTCTTTCTTTTTAATTCAATGAGGAATAACGCCTCTGAGGTGCATTTAGAAAACAGATTTCATATATTTTAAAGTGGTGATAACCTACAGAATTCATTCTGACATCATTTTTAGAGTTTTCAACTGCTCAGAAGAGATGGCAATGGCCTTTCTACTACATATAGGAAGACTGTGAGAGCTAATGAATTCCAAATAGCATTATTCAAAAACAAATTAAAAAAAAAAAAAAAAGAGAGAGAGAGAGAAATGACTATTATTTAGAAAAAACTTTGGATCTTTAAGCTTAAATGCATTTGCATGAGGTAATAAATATTACTTTCTGTGGAGGAGGGAGGTGGAGAATGAGATATGACCAAAATTTCTGTTATCTGAAGTCACTTGGCTGTCTAGAGTTGCTTGATCATTCTGACGTGCTTAATTCTAGTGTGCTTCAACTTTCTTATTTAAATATCTCTTCCCATCAATCATTAGGGCTTTCCTTCCTGGGTCATTGAGAGCATAATACTTCATTGTGTCAGCTGAAGGTGTGCTGACCTACTTTTCCTGGTTAATTTCAAGGGTAGGATCAGATGTTCCATTGCTTTTAGTAATTGATCTAACGATAGATCTTTACTAGAGCACCCATGACATGGTCTGAGGGGCATTCCAAGCATCACTGACTTCAAGGTCATAATTGAAATGAAAAATTCTCCAATGAATTAGGTAACTTGACTGCTTAGTCTGTTCTTAAAAATGATTCTTTCAAAAACATATTGCTTTTGTTTGATAAAAATTGGGTTTTACTGCAGAAGATCATGTAAAAATTGCTGCTATCTTTTGGTGTGTAATATTATATTTGATTTTAGGGGTGTCTTAGCCATCTTAAATTTATACTAATTACCTAAATAATTAGTGATAAGTGACAACTCAAAACAGATTGTAAGATACAAAAACAGAAGAATCGTTGATGACAGAAAAGAAAAAAAAATACTGTCGAAAATGAAAAGAAATAGTTCCAGAAAATAATCTCTCAGGAACAGACTGCTAAACTTCTAAGGAGAAGAAACACTACTCAGTTTGTTCATGTTTTCTTCCTCTGGCACACCACAAAATTTGATTTTTCAGGTCTCGTTTTACATTGCTCTTTCACTAAATGTTATGTCAATGCAGATACTTCCACAAGTGGAGGATATACACACCTGCCAGGATAGCCAAGTTTTTTATTTTTTTTAATTTTAATTTTTATTTTTTGGCACTGGTCTTATAATTACCAAAATAAAAAGGGGAAGTATCGGCCCAAAAGACAACATTAATATGCTCAAGACTTTCAAAAATATATAAATAACATATATAAAATGCAAAGTGAAATGTAGCTTGATAGCTTCTGAAAATTATTACTCCTGAGCCATTCATTTTCACCTATTTTCTATTATTCCAGACATTGAACATTTTATGCCCATAGTAAACAAAGAATTCAGTGTCTTTATAAAGAATATTTTATAAAAAATAAAATATCATTCACACGGATAAGTATATTTAGATGTTCTTTTTCTTTATTAGTTTGCCTGCTTTAGTAAAATTTATTGTATTTTGACAACTAAAATTTGTTTTTGTAATTAATGTCTGTATAAACTTATGTAATATCTCAGTCATGCAAGCGCTGCCAAGTTATATAACAGTTATAGCAGTAATAATAACACATTTATTCTTAAAATCATTGTCTATAATATACATGAAATGACTTGTATCTTAACATAAGAAAATAAATATATGTTTATCAATACAGTTATAGTTTATTTAATGAATGACTGCTATTAAAGCCCATATTTGAGATTTTTTTTTTTTTTTGCAAAAGTCTACAGTAAAGTTCAAAATAAAAGTGAATGTTTTCACAAATGTATTCATCATGTTTGTCTTTGAATATAATTAAATTGATTGTGAGGATTATTGGAATCCTAAAGAAGTGTAAGTTTCTATAAGTTTTGTTTATATTGTCTGTTAACAGAAACAAGGCTTAAAGCATATGTATCCAATCAAAACAGCTCAAGTTTCTTGTAGTTAATATGATAATCCCCATAATCAGTTCAAAAACAATCCCATGGCTGAAATATAGTCACATAAAATTTGGTTGAATAACTGTAAAACAAACATCACATACATGTCATTAACAAAAGAAAGTTAAATTTAGCACAGTGTTATTTCATCTAGGCCTTTTGAAATGTATTATATTTAAACATATACAGGAATACAACATTTATTTATTTTACATACATGTATGCTTTGTGATATTTTTAAAGGTTACTCCCCAAAAGAAATTAAAAAACAGCTAAAATGAGAGTTATCTTTCACATTATTTAGGAATTGGCAAAACAATAAAAACACCACCCAGGAGACAGACACACATTAGTAGTCTTAGACCATTTGTAAAGATTTTCTGGGGACTGGCAAAGAGAAGGTAAAATCTGTTGCATTGTACTGTTATATACTGTAACTGTGTGAGAGAAACAGAGAAAACAACAGAGGGATTGACAAGGACAGGAAAAACCCTGGAAATGATAGCCCTGAGAAGGAACAGTGAAGGAATGTTGGAGACTGACATACAGAAGAAAAAATAAAATAAAATAAAATAAAATAAATAAAATAAAATAAAATAAAATAAAATAAAATAAAATAAAATAAAATAAAATAAAATAATGTGATTCCTACTGTATATAAAGAAGCATTTTGTGTATCTGAAGAACTGGGTCTTTAAAGAATAAAGAGATTTCTCCAAAGAAAGATCTGTCTCCACTGCATTATATCATTACTGGAACAACCCTTTTCAGATTTACGTATGCTGACCACCACAACCAGAGATAAAGTAATTTTACCTCACTACTGAATTCCTAAGTTTCACTAGATGTTAGCAAGGGGACCCTACTATTGCTAAAACATTTATATTCAGTTTTTTTGTTTTTTTTTTTTTTAATACTCTCAGATCTTTCCAAGAACATAAGATACCCTCAAATATGCTTCATTGACAGTACAGTTAATACCGTTAAAACCAATTTAGATGTCAAAAAAAAAAAATGTTTCAGTTCTTGAAGATGTACTGTAGTTTCTTTATATTACCAATATGACCTAATGAAGCAGACAGAAGGTGGAGATCTGTGATGGATGATGATAGAATTCAGATTCTCAGCCTGTCTGAAACTGTACTGCTAGACAGACAAAGGTTCCATCTCCTTTCCTATTGAAAAGACATGACAAATTTACAGTTATTTTAACATAGTCACCACATCTCATGTCAGCAAATCACAGCAGCACATCTCTCTTATCATTCATGGGTATTACTGGACTCAGTACCTATTACCACCTATTTGCCAATGAGGACAGTTTTGAAGTCTGTATTAGTCATAACTACCCATTAGAAGTGTAACAAATTTTTGCCTCAGTTCACGCTGAGAATGCAGAAGGCAATTTTCCACTAAATACTTATTGTGGAATACAATGAGTATGTATAAAGACAATGAAAGGAAAGGAGAGCTTCCTTTTCAGCTGAACGCTTTGGTGCCTTCAGCTGACAAGGAGGTTGGCCTTCCAGAAATTTCCTTGAATCTCTGCCTAGAAGTATCACTTTCATCTTATGTTTATCATGAAGTAATGACTTTTTCTCAAACAGCGTATATCTTCCAGGCACTTCCATATAGTTATGGAACTGACATAAATCAGACTTTTAGAATGAGAGTAGATTAATACATGTTTTAAAATATTTAAGGAATGCTTCAAATCAGAAAATAAATAAATAAGAAAAAGGAGAAAAGAGTACATTCTAGTAAATTAGGCGGGATATAACTTAACCATGATGATTTTTATTAAAGTATCTACTGATGGTTTATCAGTGGGTATATATTTTTAAACATAGGCAGTGCCAAAGGCACTATCTTTACATTCTTTGTAGTTGATACAACCAGATATAGCGGACCTCATGTTAAAAATAAAATATTTTTGCAGGAGAAACTGCTGCTAGCCAGATTTCAGTCTTCACATCGTCATTCAAGCTTTCTAGCCCAGCTATCGACTTGTATGATTCTCACTGTTTATTTCAGTGTGTATCTTCTGAGTTTTCTTTAAAAATATATGAAGACATTACTGAGGACCTGATTCAATAAAAAGTATGTCCAGACCTCCATGCCCTGGAAGCTCAAACAATGTTGCAAAAGCTGCAGAAATGGGACATATTTTCTATTGAATTGGGTACTGAAAATGTTCATAAGATTTTTGTATTGATTTTTGTAACATCCAGCAGTGAAAGACACAGGCAATATTAGCTTCATCTACTACAGGCCTATGGATTTCAGTTTGTGCATACAACAGGGCATGGAATGGAAACAGAGAGCAACCAACTTAGAAACAGGGTGCAGGGTTATTTCTAATTCATCATAAAAGCAAATCTGCATCTTATTACAACATGACCATTTACTTGACAGATAATTTAGGTATCAAATATTATGCAAGAATAAGTGTGGTTTTAAATGCACTTTGCAATTTTTATATGCTTTCACTTAATGCTAGCATTATATTTTGATGTATGAAGCTTAATGAGACAATACACCCTCAAATTACAAAATAAATAAATAAATAAATAAAAACAAATAAATAAGGTATCTCAAGAAATTACAATAACTTAAAAGCAACAACAAAAACTTGTTTACACAAAAATGAATCACTAGAAAGTCTTTTGCTCGAATCACTCGAGATTTTGCTCGAATTTCTCAGCTCCCAAAGAAGAATCATTCTACCTAAACAGTTTGTTTTTTTTTGTGTGTGTGCAAGATGGCCAAGAAAGACTACAATAGTCATTTCTTTCCCCCCATAAAAGTAGTGGGTTTTCCAGGAGACTCAAAGGGCATAATGCCTAGCAGACTGTCATAGCTGATTCTCATGTAATACTTGAGCTCAGTGGTTGCATTATTTTTCAACTATCACTGTCCCAAATAAACTACTGTAAAGCTACATTGAGCTCAGTGATCTTCCAAGTCAACCAGCAAGCTGTAAATTCCCAGCCTACTGCACCTCTCTTTCCAGTTACAAAACTACAGCTGTACCTAAAAACTGACCTCACACACAAACCCATTTAAACTTTTCAGATTTTTGTCATGCAGCTTCAATGATATGAAGCCTGGCTGATTCAATGATATGGAGCCTGGCTGCTGCCATAATAATTTGGATCAGTAAAATGGCTGAGGTACTCTGTTCTGTTCTAAAAGGCTTTACACAATGTAAAGGAATTGGCAAGGCATTTTAACAAGTGAACAAGGTTCTGAAAACTTTGAGAACTTGATCTGAGGTGAAAAGCTGTGATTTTCTGTATATGCTGCTAAAAGGCAGTGATACAACACTGGAAGTGTATAACAGGTATATAACTTCCCATTAATTAAAAAAGTTGGTCTAAAATTCATGTTCTGTATCTTTAGACAATAGTAAAGCTTAAAAAAAAAAAAATAATAAAATAATTCCTTGGGCAGACTGAAATCCTATTTGCTTTTTCTGTAATGGATCCCAGAAGGATAAACATGCATTTCAATACTCATCCAACACAAGGAATTTCTATTTTACACTTTTATCTTTTATCTTCTCTTATATGGCATGAAATCCTTGCCATATAAGAGGAAATCCTTGCTGTATAAGAGGAAAACAAGAAAAGGCCTCAGATTTCAAGATTTGTGTAAGGGTGTGGTGGTTTAACGCTAGGTAGGTATTTATGTTACACCACATCCACGCTGCTTTCTCATTCCCCCTCCTCAACAGAACAGAGGGAGAAAATATGATGAAAAAAACCCTCATGGGTTGAGACAGAGACAGGAAGATCACTCACCAAAAACTATCAAGGGCAAAATAGACTCAGAATTAGGGAGAATAATGTTAAGTTATTGCCTATGGATAACATACTAGAATGGTGAGGACTAAAAGCAAACTAAAATCACCTTCCTCCTATATACACTCTTCTACATCTTCCCCCTAAACAGTGCAGGGGAACAGGATGGAGGCTGTGGTCAGTCCCTAATGCTTCTGTTCTGCCTATCATCTTCACTCTCGTCCCCTGCTCCAACTTGGGGTCCCTCCCATGGGACACTGTCCTTGCAAAACTGATCCTAAGTGGGTTTTCTAAGGCAGCAGTTTTTCAAGAACTGCTCCCACATAGCTCCACACCACGGGGTCCATCCCCCAAGAGCAAACTGCTCCAGCACGGGTCCCCTATGGGCAGTAGCTCCCCCTGGACCACCTGCTCCTGCATGGGCTCCTCTCCACGGGCTGCAGCTCCAGCCCTGGGGCCTGTTCCTGAGGGGGCTCTCCATGGGCCACAGCTTCCTCCAGGCCACATCCACCTGCTCCACCAGGGGCTTCTCCACAGGCCACAGGGGATCTTCTGCTGCAGCGCCTGGACCTTAGTGTCTTCAGGGCGGTTTCTCTCGGAATTTCTCACTCCTCTCTCCCAGCTGCTGTTGCACAGTGCTTTGTTGCTGTTATTATTGTTTTTTTTTTCCCTTGCTTGAATCTGCTCTCTCAGAGGCCCAATCAGCATTTCTCACTGGCTCAGTTTTGGCCAGTGATGGGTCCCTTTTGGGGCTGGCTGGAGCTGGCTCTGATCTGACATGAGGCAGCTTCTGGACTCTGCTCACAGAGGCCACCCTTGCAGCCCTCCTGCTACAAAGCCCTTGTGATGTAAACCCAGTACAAAGGAGAACATCAAACGGAGTATAAATAACCTTCATTTTCATAGTTTCCATTTTCTCTTTGCACAATGAAGGTATCAATAAGACTCTAAATCTGAAATCCCAAGACCTCTTTATGACTTCACAGCAGTTTTACAACAGCAGCCTTAAAATTGTTGGTATAAATGTTTGTCTCCACAAAATATATATATATATCCACAGAAATTAAGACGTAAAGGAATTCTCCCTTGGCATTGTCTTGTAGTTTACAAATGAGCACTATGTCAGCAAAAAAAACAAAACCAAAAACAAAAACAAAAACATTGATCATGTTTGGCAGTTGCATTTTTTTTTTTTTTAATTGTTATCTTGTGTTAATAGAGACCAGTTGCGTTTTCTAAAATCCTTAGGACTTAAACATGTTTTTACTTAGAGAATACCTTGATTGCAGCAGAATTAAAAGCAAGTATAACATTACATGCCTCTCTACATGTTGGAAGAGCTCTGGATTTTTTTATTATTATTATTTTTATTATTTTATATTATATTATTATTATTTTTAACAGATACAAAAGATTTTTAAACTCTTTCTCCTAATTGGGATTATTTCTGCTTAATGTAAAGTTCAATATCCCAGATACTTCCCCTAGCTCCAAGAAAAACAAACACAACAAAACAAAAAAGTCCTTTGTTCTGTAGAGAGAATATTTATGGAGAAGTACTAACATAAACAGCTAGTATTTATTTATTTATTTATTTTAAGATGATAGATGTAAAATATTTGTTTTACCTCAGCCATACGTGTACTTTTTTTTCTTTTGGAAATATAAATCTATAATCTATTGAAACATGACTCAAATATGAAAATATTAAAATTAATATTTTGACTGTAAGGGTATATTGATATCAAATACAATAATATAATGCCACTTTTTCAATTGTAATTGAACACGTTGTTTAAAACTTAGTTTATGTGTTAACATCATTTTTTTTTCTGCCCATTTGCTTGAAAACAGAGAGAACAAATTCAGTCACAAAATATTTTATAAATTACATAACATTTATAAAATGATAATCCAAGAACTGCAAATAAATTGATTACTTGCAGGTTTTATATTTATAAATAAACAGAAATCCCACCATAGTATGGGACAGTTTGAGTCCAAATTAGACTTTAAGCCCTTTTATTAACATTTTATATGCCATATAATTATTACTTAAGTACAGATTTTCTCATTGATGTTTGTGTGGATTGAGTATTTATGGTCACTGCTTTTTACTGTTCTAAAATCTACAATGTCCAGGCTTGTTACCCTTTATTACATACAGTCAGCTGATGTACTATATAGCCAGTGGCCCATGACAAAAATGGACTGTACAATCAGAACAGTAAGAAAATCAAGTTGATACAACTAACAATTTCTGACATCTGATTTTGATGGAAATGGAACTATACATTTAAATTGACTGTATTCAAATGCCTAAAGAAGAAAATGTATTCACTTTTTTTTCTTTTTTTTTTTTTTTTTTTTAATATTGAGTTTTAAAAGTTAAATCAAGATTCAGAATATTGTGAAGAAATTTTCAATTCACAAAATTCAGCAATATTTGTCCTTTTGGGCTTTATATTTTGGTTTTGACTGATGTAGACCTGAACACTGTCCTTCAAGCAGGATCGATGGTTGTGGGGAAAGGAGAGGTATCCATCCTCAGCCAGAACAGGTCCCAGGAGGCAACTGCTACAACTTGTAACACTTTATTATTGGTTAATTTGGGGGCTTCTTTCACTCAGATGACATAGCTACAAGGATGTCACTGCTCAAATCAATACCTACTGCCTTGCCATTGATGTGCCTGCTACCTCAAACAACAACAGCTGTGTCTACGATCATCTCTGAGCTGTTCAGGATACTGATTATTGTAAGCACACTACTTCTGATAACAAACTGTCCAGGAAAATGCTCTCTTCTTAATGCATACTTGAGGAGCTCACTACAAACTCTACAGTAGCCTTTGCCATTCCATTTTCTTTCTGTAGTGTTTCCAGAATGGTTTCACTACTTTTCAAATTAAAATTCATGTGTACAACTGGCTTTAATGTTTAAAAAATAAAAATAAAAATTTTGAATTTATTGAAAGAGGAAACTGCCTATAGTAGTTCTTAGACCAAATGTGGGAATCAATGTTTTAAGAAGGCATCATATATATATAAAATTTCCTTTTCCTTTTCCTTTTTTTTTTTTTTTTTTTCTTTTCTTTTTAATCCTAATGTGACAATACAGCTTTTTTTAAAACAGCATATGTGAATGAGTTAAGCGTACATTTTAATTCTCTTAAGTGTGTTGTTGGAGAAGCCAAAGAGTAGACCTGAAAGAATAGGAGATTCTTTGCAAAAATTTCTCATTTATTGTGAAATAAGTGGTGCATAAAGACAATATTGTGTGTGCATTTAAGTCTCATAAGATACAGAAATTTGCTCAACTTTGCCTCAAAAGATATCACATTTCTGAACCATACTCCAGCACAACTTAAAAACATTGTCTACATACAGTGTCATAGATGTGCTGCTCTGCTATTATTTCTTAGGGGAAATCATAACATTTTCTGCCAGAGGTAAGTCTGGCAGAAAACATGCTCATAGTTTGGAAATCAGGTGATGACATCTATGAATTAGAGGGAACATTAATGTTTTATTGAAGGTTTTGAGAAAGTATAGCATTAGTATTAGTTTCTACAGGGTATTTACCTGTTTATCATCATCATCATCATCATCATTATCATTATTATATTTATTTATTTATTTATCGTGAAGATTCACTAGAAAAGTTTACTTAAGTCAACAAGACAAAACATTTTAGCTTTCAGCATGCCTCTCTAGACAGCTTTGTTACCCTTGTCCATTCCCTCTGCTCTGTGCTTGGTCTTCACAAATTCCACTTCCCTCCATACTCTCCCAGGCACAATCACTTTCACAATTATCCCTTGTCCTTCAGAAAAATGCAAGTGCAGTCAAAAATGCTGCTGCCACCAACTTTCAAATGATAACATAGTTTACCTCAGTTTTCTATCCTGATGACTGCATATAGCATGGTTAGTAAATATTTCAATAAATTCTGCAAGTGAATAACTAAGGGCATATTCACAGAGCAGAGAGCATGAACTCATTCTGTACTATACTTAATATATTCATATTAAAAACTTACATTCCTATTGAGATGTCCCAAAACCTTTAAATGAATCTTTCAAAAGGGTTAAACAGGCTGTGGACAATGCAGATTCGCTTAAAATAAATAAATAAATAAATGAAAGGTCTAAATGAACCATGGCAGCTACAGGTTAAAAAAAAAAAAAAAAAAAAAAAAAAAAAAAAAAAAAAAGAGAGAAAAGTGATGAATATAAATACATAAATAAACAAGGTCACTGTCATGGTGAATGGATGTCAAATTTTTCCCACAGGTTTCTGGGCAGGCGAGCAGATAGTCTGGTATATTCCGTGAAGAAATGCGGAATCATTTCTATACCACATGATCAAATAATAGGAGGTGAAATGCACTGCAGATAAATAGGTGAAATATTTGTAAAACAAAAACAAAAACAAGACAAAACAAAACAAAAAACATATGTTTCCATACAATGAAGATGTCTGATCTGATTATTGCTACTCAGGAACAAAATCTGAAACCTTTTAACCAGATATTTGTATAAAACAACCAAACAAATAAACAACAAACAAGCAAACAAAACCACAATTTCAAATCTCAGTAGCATTATTAAATGCCTGGTGACAGGACGAGGGGGAATGGGCTAAAGTTGCACCAGGGGAGGTTTAGGTTGGATATTAGGAAGAACTTCTTTACTGAAAGGGTTGTTAATAATTGGAATAGGCTGCGCAGGGAAGTGGTTGAGTCACCATCCCTGGATGTCTTTAAAAGATGTTTAGAGGTAGAGCTTGGTGATGTGGTTTAGTGGAGGACTTGTTAGTGTTTGGTCAGAGGTTGGACTTGGTGATCTTGGAGGTCTCTTCCAACCTGGATGATTCTGTGATTCTGTAAATCCACAGAAGCATTTGCTCAAAGTACATAGCCCAAAACAGAGAATGCAAACTGAAGCTGATATTGTCATTTTTCTCCAGACTGTGATACATGGGTGACTGAAACCAATCTGAGAAGCCCTTGTTTTTCAAAGTAATTTAGCATAACTAGAAAATGCATTAATTTAGATCTGCTTCTAAAGTTCATCAGGCCTTTGGCTACCCCACAAAGAAATTTCCAATATTTCATAGGCCTAATATTCTCTAAAATACACAAAATTGGAGACTCTTGGGAATTCCATCTCAGACTGAATCAAAGCCTATATATATTATAGCGATGCATGGATGAATAAGCACATCAATAAATAGATGTTTTTACACATTCAGTGAAAATAATGAAAAGGAGAGGGGAGGGGAAGAGAGGGGAGGCAAGGGGAAAGAGAAGGGAAAAAAAAAAAAAAGAAGTCAGGCATCTATATACTACAGCAGCTTTAACAAAGTATCTGCACCTGAATTGGCTGAGAGAAAACGAACTGGAGGATGCAGACCTGATCCCAGCAAAGTTAAAATTTTGCCACCGGCTCCACTGCAACTAAATTTATCCAGAGCAATGAAATCCCAAAGGAAAAAGAGAAATCAGGAAAAGATGTCTCTAATATGAATTACAGCCAAACATGAACTACAGGCTTTTGAGGAAAGATTGAAGAAGCCTTTCTAAAAATAAATAAATAAATAAATACAAAAAAATACAAAAAATCTGGAGTAAAAGAAAATTGTGGCAGTAGGTCTTTGCTTCCTCCCTGCCCCATTTAGCAGCTAAATAAAGACAGTTTTTCAGGGTTTGACTTGCAGAATGCCTCTGCATTCCTCCGACCCTGCTTCCCTTGGAAATAATCCATTGTTTTCCCAAGCCAAAAGCTTCTTGAAAAGTTTCAAAATAAATACTACATCTTTTAAACACGTGTTTTGTTTAAATCAGAAAATAAGTAGGAGATGTGTTAACTAAATGAAATGTATATGAAAACTAAGAGAAGTGAGCTAAATCTGAAGTCAGTAATGGCATTATCTTACAGCCTATAAAAGAAATAACTCGTTCAGCAGAATTTTTAAATGGGAACCTTTAAGAATTTCTCCATTTCAAAACTGAAGCAATGATTCTCAGCAATCTTCAGGTTGGCAAAGTTTTAAGTGAGAAAAAGGAAAAAGTATGGTTTATACAAGCAAAGTGCATACTGTTAGTTGCATATTAGTAATGGAGCACAGTGATACAGGGAAAAATGAGTGTTCAGAAATTAGGGTTCCCTTTTTAATATCCCTGTACAGCTAAACATCCTAATCCAGTTATTCACATTCACAAATTTTTATAGTTGTAGGGGACCCAGGCACATTTAGCAGCTCTTGAGTGACTGCAATATTCAGAGGGTGGAGAGTGCTCTTGCCTGGTAGGTAGCTCACTTTTATTTTCATTTCCTGTTCAGGAGTGAGATTACTGTTTGGGGAGAGTTAAATCTATTTCAGGCATAAGAATCATTTATCCCTGGAGGTGCTGAGCTTCGATTAATAGCTCTTGGATTCTTTTTATTCATCTTAACTCCAATTTGTGCTGCTTGGCACTAAGGGTCCAGTTTGTTCCTTTCTTCATTTTCAATTCTCCCTTCCCCCACCCAGTGCAGTGTATCAGAGAGAGCTTTCACTCTGCCACCTTAGTTTAAGTATATATTTTCATGTAAAGTTAATGTTTTACACTTGATTGCTCAGTATTTCTCTCAGGTGGAGTATCCTACTGATACTACATAACTTGTATGCCTTTTTGATGTTAATAAAAGTCTGAAACAATGTTAAATCAGAAATAGATCCACTCAACATGTTATTTTTTAAAGCTAGCTATAAATTAGATATGACATCCATTTCAGTATTTAATGTCTCTCATTTTTAATTCCTGTGCAATAAAATCTTGGCCCATGTTACAGATTAACCACCTGTAAAACTATAGTTTTGCATATTGAATCCATTTGCAGCTCTAATACAACTACAGGTTTAATCCAGAACTCTTAAGCTTCATTTATTTTGTACACTTCAAAAGCACTCAAATCAATTTGCTTAAAATCTGATAAATAGGGCTAAAATCTACTCTGAGTGTGCATCTCACTTAAGGAGGGAGATTCTGGATCATCATTCTGTTGACTGAAGCCTAAACAAGAAGTCTGTAACATAACTACTCCATTTTCTGCTGTTTCAGTAGGTTCAGATACTCACTGACAAATCACACTTCTGTTTTTCCATAACCAGTAGAAAACAAAGAGGTCAATCCCAGGAACTGTGGAATGGGACCAAAGGCCTGGCTATAACACCATTTTTTTAGCCAATTTGAAACATTTGTTAATTCATAGTTCAGCTTAATTTCTGTTCTCCTAGTGGCTTTACATTGTTGAAGACCATGATACTTGAAAGAGCCCGGTCATGTTCAGCCCAGTCAAATTAACATCAATTTGCCAAGATCATATCTCTGTAAAAATATATATAGATGCACACACATGCACTTATATGTCACAGTCCCATCTAACAAATGAAGAGTCAGTACCTATTAAATGTTTACAGTTCCAAGGAATTTCTGTCTAATTTGTTTCCTCCTAATACAGCCCGATTCACAAGCTTCTATCACTCCCAGGTATCATAAATACTTCTTCACAAAATCTGTGGCTCCTTGTTTCTGTATCCTCCACATCCATCACATTACCGGTATAAAGGTAACCCCCTCAATTGGAACAAATTTATCCACTAATTTTGGAAAATATTCAAATGGCAAGAAGAATTTCCTTCGTGTGATATCCAAGGATCCTCTGGCTTAGTGGAATCCTCAGCTGGCACACAACCAGCAAAATGGCTTCCTTATTATATAAAAGGATTAATTTGTTTATCTTTAGCATTGCAATTGTTATTACACAAAATGAAGATGGTTTCTGTTCTGGGAGAAGTTTCCCATCTTGTTCATGCATACTTTAAAAAAGTAATTGTAATTTTTTTTTTTTAGATTAATTAATTTAGATTATCATTTGACTACAGACATGAAAGTCTATTCATGAAAGAATTGAAAACAACAGAGTTGCTTTCACAACTAGAGAGACAAATCAAACTGGTTTAGAAGAGAGAAGGCTTAGGATTAATTAGTCATTTTAGAGAAATGTAGCGTGTCAGAAGAAAAATTAACATGATGAAAACACTAAAGGAAAAATAGTGACAGATTAAAAAAAAAAAAAAAAAAAGGAAAGTAGGGAAAATGTGAAGAGGTAAACGAATGTATACCCAAAGGTTGCATGTGCAATCTTGCAATACATGTACAAGGAGTAAAAAGTCAATGAGGATGATCTGAAAAGTCCAAATGTAATCAAAAGTAAGGCGAAAGAAAATATGAGGCATAAAACATCAGCTACACAGCAGTACTGAGAAGATTAGAGAATGAAGTTAAGAGAGTGCAAAAAATGATAAAAAAATTAAGGATAGAAAATGAAAAGCAGATTGCATGAGGGTTTGAGATAAATCAGGATTTTTTTAAGTACATGGAGAAGAAGAGGTCAGCAAGGAGGAAAAGAGTAGGACCCCGCAGAAATGGAAGTGTAATTTATTCACAGAAGAGGTAGTTACTGCTATCAGTTTAAACAAATCTTCATATCAGTTTTCAGAAAGTAGGATATGGAATGAATACTAGAAAGCAGTCATGCATTTTACATTTTGTGGGTTATAAAGAAAAAATAATGAAATAAATTTTATCATTCAGTGGGAACTGATGAAGCAATTGTATAGTATGTTCAACTGGACTGCCTGGATCTGATTTAAAGCAGAGATTTTTTGAACAGCGTCCATAGTTTGTACAACACTAAGCACAATACAGCTGACTATAAATAAGTCATCAAGTTTGATCAAATTGTGGGACTAAATAAGATGCTGAGAAATGTCAAAGTAGATAGGGGAAAGCTTTTGCTAGAATTATCAAAAGCTTTTTAGAAGTAACTTTAGCACTTTAGAAGTAATTTAGGACTTTAGAAGTAATTTTGGCATCTGAAAATAGGAAGTAGTAAATGATTCCAAAACTCAGATAATCCAACATATAATTATAAATGAACTTGTTAGATTTAAGTAATGCTTAGGGTATGAGTGGGAATTAAATGTAAGCAGTTATGCATCTGTAGAGATGAGATTAATAATGCCACTATATATGTCACAAGAAAACTTATTAATCAACTTATTAATCAATTTCATGGCATAGAGCCCCCAAAACACTATCAATCTCAATTTAAAATATATATATATATATATAAATATATAAAAAACTATTAAAAATTAATTTATAATTTTATTATTTTTAATTCCTGTAATATTAAATACTTAACAAAATATGTTAATGTCTTTATTTGATACTCATTTTTATAATATATGAGAAATTTGGTCTCAATGAAAGGAGAAACCCATTGTCTTTCAGGACATGGCATGGATAAGAATGGTAAAAGAAATCATCTACTTACAAACAGTGATTAAGAGAAAACACCAAACAGCTGCTTCATTTAGCCAAGGCATACAACTTTGCTTTCCCATGCATTTTCTAAAACAGCATGGGAAAACAATTTTGCATGATGAGGGAAAAATAAATAAGAATGATAGCTACCTTTGCCAAATTAATAAATCCCTTTAGAAGGGATTTAACACCAAAATGTAGTCACAAGTAACTGATAAGATGCTAAAACACAAATATAAAAGTAAACTCATGAATAATTCTAGCATTCTGTATTGTATTTACATTGTTTTTGTTTCTCAAGGCATCCATAGAATTGGACAGGACCTACTGGCAAACTATTTGTTCTTTCTGATACCTAAAGTCCAGGAAGAAAAGGTTAAACAAAGCTGAATTTCAGCTTTCATTTTAAAAGTTTTATCATTTCTATTTTGTTACATTCATCCTTAAAATATGAACTGACTCAAACTCCTCACAGGGATTGATAATTCTCTGTAATTACTTCTGTAATCCTAACCTCATCTGGAACTAGAAGAACCCATCTTTGATTTATTGCTTTTTCACTTCTAATTACTCCAGCTCCTACTGAATACACATATTCCAGTTCCTCCAAACCACCAGGAAATACCAACATGTGAAGAAAGGAGTCTGATAAACTAAAAGATACCAAATTTTCAGGATTAACAAAGCCTTGCAAAAATCATATTGTTGATAAACAGTATGCAAGCTTAATTTTTTTCCAGTGAACTGATTACAGCAGACTGTATATCAAGAAATTATGGCATCCTTATGCCTCTTCTACACCACTGGTTTTAAACTTTTGTAATTCCTTCTCTTTCAACTCTCTATTCCCCTCCACTGATCCTTTACACCTTAAGGGCCACCCTGACCTCTCCTTACTACTGGGTCTTATTTGCTTGTCCTTAGTATTTGTAATGGTCATGAATCTCACCAAAGAGAAATGAAACAGTGTATTAGACCAGAGTGCACAGATTTTTTCCAGCTGATCTTTCAGAGAACAGCTCCTTTTTGCAAAACACCTTGACTTTTTTTTTTTTTTTTTTAATGGTTGTTTTACGACTTTCAAAGATACTTAAATAAAAAAAATAATAATCAGAGAATTTAAACATGAAAATATCACAAAAGCAACATGAACAAGCTGCCCAAATGTCTGTAATTAATGGATATAATGTCTATAAATAAATATGTCTGTAATTAATGAATATAGCTGACCTACGTTGACTGAATACATTAAGAGAAATCTCTCATAAGAAGAAGATTGGGGAACTATTCATTGAGTGTTCAGGTGGAGTTGTGTATGCAGGTTTTTCAGCTGGACAAAAGCAGTAGAGAAGAAAAAATTGACCCTCAACCTCTACTGTTCCCGATCTTTGCCTCACTTTCATTGATTTTTCCAATTCCATCAATTGTCTGCAACTCAGTTATATACCAACAGCAAACTGTGCTTTCCATCAAATGAACTCTAATCCGTTTGTTTCCTCACATACTTTTTTAATGTTGCATCTTTAAATGATTTGAAGACACCTCTCCATGCTCAGAGAAACTGAGTGAAAATAACAAGGTTTACAGAAACACAGAATCGCAGAATTGAAGGGGTTGGAAGGGACCTCGAAAGATCATCGGGTCCAACCCCCCTGACAAAGCAGGTTCCTCAGAGCAGGCTGTCCAGGTAAGCGTTCAGACAGGCCTTGAATATCTCCAGAGAAGGAGACTCCACAACCTCCCTGGGCAGCCTGTTCCAGTGCTCTGTCACCCTCACCGTAAAGAAGTTCTTTCGCATGTTGGTGCGGAACTTCCTGTGCCTTATCTTGTGACCATTACTCCTTGTCCTGTCCCCGTGAACCACTAAAAAGAGGTTGGCCAAATCCCTCTGTCTCCCACACCTCAGGAATTTATACACACTGATGAGATCCCCTCTCAGTCTTCTTTTCTCCAGGCTGAACAGACCCAGGTCTCTCAGCCTTTCCTCACAAGGAAGATGTTCCAGGCCCCGTATCATCTTTGTGGCCCTCTGCTGGACTCTTTCCAGGAGATCCCTGTCTTTTTTGTACCAGGGATCCCAGAACTGGACACAGTACTCCAGGTGAGGCCTAACCAGGGCAGAGTAGAGGGGGAGGATCACCTCCCTTGATCTGCTGGCCACACTCCTTTTAATGCACGTCAGGATCCCATTGGCCCTCTTGGCCACGAGGGCACACTGCTGGCTCATGGTCAACCTGCTGTCCACCAGAACCCCCAGGTCCTTCTCCTCAGAACTCCTCTCCAGCAGGTCATCCCCCAGCCTGTACTGATACATGTGGTTGTTCCTTCCCAGGTGCAGGACTCTACACTTGCTCTTACTAAACTCCATTCAGTTTCTTCCTACCATCTCTCTAGCCTGTCCAGGTCTTGCTGAATGGCAGCACAGCCTTCTGGTGTGTCAGCCACTCCTCCAAGCTTTGTGTCATCAGCGTACTTTCTGAGGGCAGACACTATTCCCTCATCAAGGTTGTCAATGAAGATGTTGAACAAGACTGGACACAGCAGTGACACCTGGGGAACAACGCTAGTCACAGGTCTCCACCTGGACTCTGCACTGCTGATCACCACCCTCTGAGCTCGGCCAGCCAGCCAGTTCTCAACCCACCTTACTGTCCACTCCTCTATCCCACACTTTCTCAGCTTTGCTAGCAGGATGTCATGGGTGACAGTATCAAAAGCCTTGCTAAAGTCAAGGTAGATGGCATCTACTGCTCTCCCCTCATCTACCCAGCTGGTGATGCCATCATACATGTAGATGGCAATGAGGTTGGTCGAGCACAACTTCTCCTTGCTGAATCCATGCTGACTACTCCTCATTACCTTCTTCTCTTCCAACTGCTTGGAGATGGCATCCAGAACAAGCTGTTCCAACATCTTTCCAGGGACAGAGGTGAGACTGACTGGCCTGTAGTTTCCTGGATCCTCCTTCTTGCCCTTCTTGAAGACCGAAGTGACATTGGCTATCCTCCCATCTTCAGACACTTCTCATGTTCTCCAGGACCTTTCAAAGATGATAGAGAGTGGTTCGGCAATCACCTCTGCCAACTCCCTTAGCACATGTGGATGCATCCCATCAGAACCCATGGATTTATGTGCATTAAGCCCACTTACTCAGACTGGAAACAAAACCTCAGAATATATCAACTTTTATGCATATTTTAATATATCTAACTTATACATATTAAGAAATAGTATCATAAAATTATCCTTCACGCAGGGTAGGATTCAATTCCACATTAACTTTGGTGACATAATTCATTTGCCAATTCATTTTCAGCTTAGTGCTCTAGGATATTATTTTTGGCTTCCAGCTGCTCCCAAAAGCCCAAATCTCCCATAAGAGAAAAGTAAATATTTTTTAGCTCCACATAGGTGTCTTGGATACAGCAATCTGATGGCACAAGGAACTCTTGCTTAGACCTGGCAAGATATTAAGTTGTATGGGCACCCATTCATCTCTCTCTAAGGCAGAGATTATTCAACAGAGTCAGCAAAGTCAGAGAGTGGGAATGTTATGTAAATTGAGGTACCTGGCATGAGGAGTCTTAACCTCAAACTGAATCCCAGCTGCAGTCTCTTTAGATTTGCCTTGTAGAAAAGGAACATGAAGGCTTGATCTGATACAAATATGAGCAAGCTTCCTAAAGAGGGAGTGCATTTAGTTTCTCACTGGAAATAAATATAATTCAGAATATAATGCTCACTATTCCTGGCATCAATCCACAAATAAAAATGGTCAGTATGCTGCAGTTTAAAGAGCACAGTTTTCAGTAGACTCAGAAATAGAAAACATTCCTTCTTCTCCAGTACATGTTGTTCCATACTTATAAAAATAAAAACTTATTGTTATACTTATACCATTATCAATATATGGACAGCCTATTAATACATGTGTAAAGTAGGTACTTTAGTGTTTTGAAAACTGGGAAAATGTCTTGCAGGATGTAAACAGTAAAGCCTCCTTCATGGGTGAAACTCTTTGTCAAGATGACAGCAGATAATCTTCAACAGTACATCTGGGATACTAGATATAAGTGCTTATTCTTTTTTTACTGTATTACCTAAGACTTTGTCAAATGATTCACATACATTTTCCATAATAACTAAGAGGCACCCAGGCATCTCCATTTAGCGTAATGAGAAGACACTATCTTTTTACATGGTCAGGCAGTTCCTTAATTTCCATGTGAAGTATTCTTAGTATATACTTGTTCTTTTTTCTTAGTTCCTTTGTTTCTCTAGCTTTTTGTCTATTAGCCGATCATTTCTAAATTCCCAATATTTGTTACTGTGCATATTTACATATATTGCAATGATAGTCAAAATGTCCATATACTTTGAATAAGATTTATTGGGGAAGCTGTGAAAAATAAATAAATAAATAAATCACTGACACATGATTTCCTATTTTTCTTCAGTTTGTATTTGGTAAAAGCAAGCAGCCATGAGAACAGGAAAAACAGACTGACCAGCAAGGACCTCTTGGAGGTCAGAAGTTATAGACAAAAATGAGAGCTGTCAAATGATGAGTTAAACCCTCCAAAGGAAATTAAAACAGATAGTAAAACGTTTTGTAGCCATATTAATAAAAAGAGAATGACAGAATAAAATAGCATTGTCCTGCAAGGAGAAAGGAATATACATTAATGATAATCTGGCTAGAGTCCTGAACTAAATGAATACTTTGTTCTGTTTCCAATCTGGCTGTTGATGTAGAACAGGTGGACATAAGGAACAAGATGCAGTTAAATATCTCCTTCCACCTGACTGCATGAAAATCTAGACATACACATGTTTAGGGAACAGGATAATCCCCATCTGAGAGTACTGAAGGAGTTAGCACATGAAATTGCAACTTCAGAAGCACGGATGCTTAATAAATCTATCACATTCAATACCTATGACCAGAAATAAGAAATGGAATGTTTATGGTGAGGAGGAAGAAAAGGCATCTCAGAGCTATAAAACCTGGAATCTCACTTGAACTCTACATACAGCCAAGGAACACATGTGGAAGAAAACATTAATTAGTTGTAAGTAAATGAGGTGAAATGCAACAGTGGCACACCTAATGTAAATTATATCACATTCACCAAAGTATTTTAATCGATGAGCTAACTCTTGGAAAAATTAGTATATGTAATCTGTAAACACTTTCTCCCCAACTTGGTGTCATCTTCAAACTTACTAAGGGTGCACTCAATTCCCTCATCCAAATCATCAGTAAAGATATTAAAGAGGATGGATCCCAACACCCCTGGGGACCCAGTTGGATTTCACTCCATTTACCACCACTCTCTGGGCCCGGCTATCCAGACAGTTTTTAGCCCAGCAAAGAGTGTACCTGTCCAAGCCACAGGCTGCCAGCTTCTCCAGGAGAATACTATGGGAGACAGTGTCAAAGGCCTTGCTGAAGTCTAGGTAGAGCATGTCAAAAGTCTTTCCCTCATCCACCAGGTGTGTCATCCAGTTGTAGAAGGAGATGATGTTGGTCAGGCAGGACTTGCCTTTCATGAACCTGTGCTGGGTGGGCCTGATACCCAGGTTGTCATGTACATGCTGTGATTGCATTCAAGATGACCTGTTCTATCACCTTTCCTGGCACTGAGGTCAGGCTGACAGGCCTGTAGTTTTCCAGGTTTTCCTTACAACCCTTCTTAGCAAGTCTCCAGTCATCCAGGACCTCTGCAGATGACCATGACCACTGATAGATGATGGAAAACAGCCCAGCGATCACATTCAACAACTCCCACAGCACCCTCTGGCCCCATGGACTGTCACAAGACAGTCCAGGTGGAGCAGCAGGTCTCCTGTTTCTAACTGTTTCCATCTGAGCTGTGGGGGGGGTTCTTCTGCTCCCCATCCCAGACTTGCAGGTCAGGAGGCTGAGTAATGTTGTCGACGGAAGGAAGACACAGACGCTCAATATGAGTGAACAGTGAACTTCAACTTCAATGGATAGCTCAGTCGCCTTTTATCTAGTTCGAACATAATCAACTCATACATATTGCAAAAACTAAGCTCAGGATTGGCTAACATTTCCCGCTCTTTTCAGGTAGTTCCTCCTTCTTTTAGCCACCGTCCCGCCTTAGGGACTTTCCCCATCGCTCAAGGGCATCGTGTCCTTGAGCCTGATTGGCTCTCAGCCAGCTGCGTACGTGCCAGACTCATGTGAGTTGAGTACGGTAGTTCACTAGCCCGTTGCCTCCTAACTGCCCAACATCCACATGTCCTATTTCACTTAACCATTCCTCCACAATTCCCCCGTTTTTATTTTGCGCTACAAATACCTTCTCTGTGAGTTGCTCTAGTTTCTTAGTTAGGCAGTTAAAGATTATACGTGCAGCAACTATAATCAATATAATTATAAGTAGAAAGCGAAGTCCCTCTTTAACTAAGAAAACCCATCCACCCATGTTCCCAAAAACAGATTTAAGCCAACCTTCAAACCAACTATCTTGTACTACAATTTTTTGTGTATGATCCCTTAACCATTTCAACTGGTCGTGAATTGACTAACCATGGTCAGAAAGATAAAAGCAACACATTCCTTCTACATCTTCACACCCATGTCCCTGAGCCAGCAATAAGAAATCAATAGCGGCCCTATTTTGCAATACAGCATGTCTTATACTCTCCATATCTTGTGACATTTCAGAAAGAACTTATGTTGTTACATTCGATTGTTTAACAGCCCAACAAGCAAGCTTATTAATGTTAGTCAAAGCGTGTGCAGTTCCCACACCAGGCACCAAAGAAGCAAAGAATCTTTCTGCTGGACCCCACAATTCTACATCATCATTACAGTCAGAACCCAAAGTTTTTAGTTCTCGTTTAATTCTTCTGCTCCTTGTCGAGTTCTGCCATGAGTGTAAATCTGGAGCGAAAAGTGTGAGTCGCCCTAGGTAACACGGTCCTCCAAAAGCATTGGCTGGTACTCCTTGCCATGCACGGTCTCCACAGATCAAAAACATGCCAGCAGACAGGCTGCAGGGTCCTGATGTCCGTCCCTCTGCTCTGTGCCGACTCGCCACACGGTGAGCTCCAAGCGCAGCGCTGCTCGTGGCGGTGACTGAGGGGGGGGAGGCTCCCATTGCCCCGTAGCCCCCTGAGGCAGCGTTACCGTTCTCACTGAAGGCGGCAGTGGGCAATGCCCAGCTCCAGCACTTCCCGGCAATCCCAGTCGCTCTGTAGCGGCAGCAGCGTGTGGTGTAAATGCCTGAAGTAACTAGGAAAATAAAACTAACATTCACATTTTTAAGGAAAAGGTACAGCATTGAAGAGGCTTTCAGGGTAGGGCATAACTGCTTTATCTGAGCGTTCCCTAGGCTCCCAGCCTTAGATGCTATCGCGCTGGGGAAACTTGGTGTGCTAGCTCTAAGGAACAGCACGGAGCGTAGAGTGGAGTGGAGACACCACGGCTAGGCTCTGTAATCAGATGGGGCCTCGATTGTTCTTGTGCACACAGCTGCACTTTTTGCCACCCTAAGCCAAAGACCTGTCATGTTTTGACAAATGCTGTACCCTAGTGTACTTTTTGCTCATTATAATATCATTATAATACCAAAACACACCTCCATCCCAAAAGCTACCCGCCTCCAAGGTGCGACCACCCCTCACTGAGCATGCGCTCTGAATTCCTCGGAGCCTATTACTTTAAACGGAGACGGGAAAACTTTACACCAATCATAACTAAGATATGCTTGACTAGAGCCACTCAAGCTCCACCTAAAAGATAGAAAATAATATAAATTGGCCCAAGAGAAAGGGGATGTTAGGGAAGATACCACCGTCAGGGGAGATACCATCCCGAGGACAACATCCTTAGGACCTCCTGACTCCTGGGATCAGTCAACGGGCTGAGCCTCTCTTCCCCCCCATTGGGACGCCTTTGGGTGAGATCTGAATACTTGCTTATAAATCTCTATAGAGTCTTTGATCCTTTTAACGCGTTTATTTCTAGGCTGCGCACCTGTAACATCTATAACACCTGTAACATCTATAACACCTGTAACATCTATAACACCTGTAACATCTATAACACCTGTAACACCTGTGTATTTTATGCATACTAACTTGCTTTTGCAGACAGTCACTATCGCCGGCAATCCAAAAGAACCTGATTATCTGTTGCTGTAATAAACCATACTTGATTGCATTGTGATAACTCTCATTGAGTGCAACGAGGGTGAGGGTGGTTATCCGTGATAGTTCAGTGTTCTGAATCTAACCAGACCCCCAGGCGGTTAATGCATTTTGGTGAATGTCCGAGCGGACCCCCAGATGGTTAATGCGTTTTTGGTGAATGTCTGAACGGACCCCCAGGCCGTTAATGCGTTTTTGGTGAATGTCTGACTGGACCCCCAGGCGGTTAATGTGTTTTTGGTGAATGTCCGACTGGTTCAGTAACCTGAATCTGACCGGGCCCGTAACGGTTAATCAGCTACACCCCTTAACGCGACACAGCGACTCTCTGCAAACAATTTATCTCCAAATTTACGCCACTCTGTTTGTTATCACGATTTGTAAAACAACCCTGCGCTACTGCATATGCTAATAAACCTGGTAATTCTTTTTTACAATCTGTATCTAAAATGCTCCGCTTTTCTAAAAAGCATCTGAGCAAATTATACGCCGCTTGTCTTTCATACCTTTATATATACAGTTGCAGCCTTTGCAAAGACCTCGGCGGCGCTTTTCCGGCGGGACCCTTTATAGGCTCATCCCGAGTGCGGGGACTCCCTTCCACCTTCTGAGCTGCGGGTGCGGGGACTCCTGTCCCTTTCACCTTTCAGACCTCGGCGACGCGTGACCGGCGGGATCCTCTTCCGGGTGCGGGGACTCCACGTCCCTTTCACCTTCCCGACGCGGGTGCGGGGATTCTTGTCCCTTCCACCTCCTGGGCTGCGTTGCAGGACCGGATGCTCCCTTATTCCGTCGAACACGTGGCCCAGGATCACTGCCAGCAGTGTCCAAATCCCGTTCAGACCGGTCCCTGTTCGGGCGCCAATTTGTTGTCGACGGAAGGAAGACACAGACGCTCAATATGAGTGAACAGTGAACTTCAACTTCAATGGATAGCTCAGTCGCCTTTTATCTAGTTCGAACATAATCAACTCATACATATTGCAAAAACTAAGCTCAGGATTGGCTAACATTTCCCGCTCTTTTCAGGTAGTTCCTCCTTCTTTTAGCCACCGTCCCGCCTTAGGGACTTTCCCCATCGCTCAAGGGCATCGTGTCCTTGAGCCTGATTGGCTCTCAGCCAGCTGCGTACGTGCCAGACTCATGTGAGTTGAGTACGGTAGTTCACTAGCCCGTTGCCTCCTAACTGCCCAACATCCACATGTCCTATTTCACTTAACCATTCCTCCACAGAGTAACCCAAAGAAAAGTGGTTTGGCTAGTAAAGACAGGTGTAAAGAAGGCATTCAGCCTTATCTTCAGTTTTCATATTCTCCCCTACATTCAGTAAAGGATAGAGATTCTCCTTGGCCCTCCTCCATCATCTTTGGTAATGTTTTTTCTAACAACTTTATGCAAAACTGGGAGTGTACTAACAACAAAAGGTAGAAAAGCCTCATCATTAGAAAACAGAAGATCACCAAGGAAAAATAGGATGAACAGGAGGACTCCAGCTGAGTTTGAATGAAATTCAGTACCAGAGAACCCAAACTAATGTGCCTACTGGCTATTCAGACAGGAATCAGCTGAAGGGAAGTGATATAGAATATTGATGAATGAAATGAATATTGATGAATGAAATTAATAGACATTTTAAGTGATAACAGATCTGCATGGTTATGAATGTACACACTCCATGAGGCAATGCTTTGTTGTGATAGCTTAATTTATTCTAAGAGATCAAGGCCTGGTACCATTGGTGCAAACTGTTCTTAGACTCTCCTGTCCTACAGTATGCATTTTGTCAGTCCTCAATTGGATGTGTCCAGAGAAAAGGAAAATGCAAGTCTAGGATTATTAGGATATAGTAACATAGTAATATCAGCATTCAAGGCATTGATGATATTTCACCTAGATTATTTAATACTGATATTCAAGAAAAATGATTCATAACAAGAATGGGGACAGAGCAGAATAGTTAAAATGATTATCAGAGGAGAATAAAAGACCTTGGCTCTTTTAGTCAAGCAAAACTACTGTGACAGTTGTGCATGAATCTATGAATATAAGTATTAAAGATGAAAAATGGGATGTTGTCTCAAGAACAAATGTCATGTATTTATACAAACAGTTTAATACTTATTGCATGTTCTAGAAGGAGAATAGATTGAATGACAGAAGGCACTTTCTAAAAGCTCTTTTTTCAACTTGTTATTCATAATGGATGTAACTGTAAAGATATCCCAAATAAAATATGTCATGATATCAACAAAATCATGTATAACATAACAAAGATTTAAACAAAAATCAGCCTTTTAGATAAGCATTCCTGTTATGATTTTTTAAATATGCAATTATTGTGGTAAAATAGCTACAAAAATGATCTTATTGCAGTTGACAGAAAGTTGTATGTGGTAGCAAAGCTTCTGATCTGGAGGGGGAGGGAAATAAAAGAAAAAAAAAAAAAAAAGAGAGAGAGAGAAAAAAAAAAAAATGAGGCATAAAACCCACACAGTCAGAATGCAGGCTTTGCCAAATGATGATCAAATATCAGATTACTGCATACACTTCCATAACATAAAATTACAGCTTCTTAAATTAAAATGAATTAAATCTATTGAATTAAATGTAATATATATATATATTTTTAATAATAAATGAGGCCTCTATTGTTTGTGTGTCATTCTGTTTCTTCAGTTTTATAATGGAGGCTTTATTATAGTGTGTTTTTTTTTTTTTCTTGAATCCAACTATGCTATATTTTCAAATTTAGAGCAAACTGGCATGCCCTTTTCAGTTTGGCAAAAGAGGAGACCATGTAATCTCTGACAGAAAAATGTCTTTGTATAGTATGCATGTATATATCTAAGAGAATAATGAGATCATGAGAAGGTAGAACTAGAACAGAAGTGGTGATCTACTGGGAAGCCAAGATACTGATACAGCAAACTTGACAAGTCACTTAATAGAAGTTGTGTTATGTATACTACACAACAGTGATATGTAACACTATACATTAGCTAAAATGTGTAACAGTGGGATGTGTGTCCCTGAAAGATTCTCATTGGTTATCAACTTTTATGTCCTTTCAGCTATTACAGGTATCCAAGTCGCATAGTGGCAATATTGTTTGGTTGTTTGATGTTAGTCATTCCAACAGAAAACACTTCCAAAATCAAGTTAACAAACTGTCTTTAAATTTAGGGTGGAAATTTCTATCATAAAGTGAGTCCATAGCCAGATGACATATATTTGTTTCTATGATAGGCAAAGACCTGAAGCACTGTTGGTGGTTAGGGATGTTTTTGCTTGAATTTTGAGAAAATGTCTGGTTGCCATGGAATTTGGCATACCAGTAGGTAGGAAAGGTATGAGGCATATAGAAAGGTTGCTCCTAAGGACTCTCATTTCTCTCACTTCATCCCCAAGCAAATGAAGCTGAGGGTACTTTCAAGGAGCAAACAAACTCCAAATGACAAAGAATGTACTGGCGTCTCTAGTGGAAGCTAGTTAACAATAGCCTAACCTAAGCCTAGGTCTGCACGAGATGCCAAGCAGACCCCATATTTCATTGATAATACTACCTCTGAAATAAGGAAGATTTTTTTCTTATTCAAATTATTATTCAAATTTTCACTTTTACCAGACTATGTCTCTCATATTCCTACAGCAGATAAGCTTTCAGCTGAAAATCTACATCTATAAATTTTGCCTTGACTGACCACCTGAGACATCCAGAGCAGCAACATGACAGTAATGCATTCTAAGTTGGATTTTAGACTGAATTTTCAATTTGGTTACTTCTAGGGCAGAAGCTAATGAAACTACAATAGTATACATATTTGTGTGTATATATATTTATATATATTTATAAGTATTAATTTTAATATTTATGTATTTAATTTATTGGAAGTTACATCATAGCATTTTGATATATAGAATTTTAGGAAAAATAATAATATAATTATTTTCCACCTGAATACTCTCATCTGGTTAATATATATTTAATATATTTCCCTCAACATTTGTGCATTCACAGCAGACTTTTGTCTGTTACATTGTGTGTAAGATTCAATATCATTAATTTAAATTAATATTGAAAAGAACAAAATTCATACCGTTACAATGAATCTAAGATAGATAAGAATGACTAGGAACTAGAATGATAGCTAATGTTATATGTTTTATATGAGTCTGTATTGAAAGCAAATATACTATTTTTTTTAAAAAACAAGATTCAAGCATTTTGAAGACCTCACACCCATGAAGACAGTGGATGAATATATCTGTCTGAGAGAAAAAAAAAAAAAAAAAAAAAAAAAAAAAAAAAAAACACAAGTTAAGAGAAGTTTGTGGTCCAAGGTAATGTCACATAATCTTAACATATCTAGCAGTCTTAATTTAAAATGGTCCCTTCTGGGTTAGGGTTACACTATGTGCCAAAGGCAGCACTTACAAAAACTAAGTGACGCTGTTGCAGTACTTTAACAACTGCTAAGGCATCCAGAATATCACACCAATGTCAATACTGTGATTTACTACTAAACTAAGCAGAGAAACAGGTTACAGATACAAACAAATCAGATACCCACATGCAAATTGTCTTCTTTGAATACCTAAATCAGAGAAGTAAGAAAAGACTCTTAAAATACTTGGGATGGGTTTTGATAACGTTCTGGAAAAATATATGTATAGATTTATTACAAAAATAGCTTCTTGGGGCAAAATACAGTGCAGTTAGTAAAAGCTGTTAATAAAGCCATTAGAAAAGCAGTCAAGGGACAGAAACAGAAATATCCATCAAATCTAAGGACGAAACAGTGCTCTCATCATTACCACTGATAAAAAAATTTGAGGACAAACCAGACATTTGAATCCTTCAGTAAGAATAAATTCACTATCATATTCACCTGAAAATGTTTCAATGAAATGATAACAATCATTTGAATCAATGAATGAATCAATGAATGATAACATTCTAGAAAAAATAGTTCTAATGTTAGGAATACAGACTTCTGAAACTTATTGTTCAGCTTTTACTGCAGAAAAATTCCCATTGACCATGAGAGTGATAAGAACAGCAAACAGTTTAGTTTCTACTAAAATATTGGAGGACTGAGTTCTTGATCAAAACCACCTAATTACTACAACAAAAACAAACAGTCAGAGAGGTCAACACTCTTTACTCTTATGTAAACAACAATGAAGAAATTACTATTTACATTTAAAAATGTTCTTACTAGCTGTTGTATTATAAACAGTACTAGTGCTGAGCATTCATGGTTTAATGGCATTAACGCTTTTATAAAATTCAACAACAATTTCATAACAGCTGAAAGATTAAGCTGTATTTCAAGTAGAGTGAATCATTCTCTATGCATTTGAAGTTATGATAGACTCTACTTGATGAAGTATGTAATTTGAAATTCTTAAGTTTGTAATTTGAATGATTACTTTGTCTCACTGTAAGCTGCTTAGGCTTTTCCATTTATAAAGCTGAAACATTTGGTTACACAAATATGGCATCAACATAACTTGTCATACAATCCTTTGGTTTTTAATCATCTTCTACTGATAATCTAAATGATGATTAGTCTTGTCTCAGTAATTTCTTTGCTCTTCTAATACACATTCGTATTAATCCCTACTATATATTTTGATTATTTTTTTTAGAATAAGACCATATTAAAATCCTTTTCAAAACCAAAAAATGATTAAAAAATAATATTTTATATATATATATATATTTGAAATTTCAAAAAGATTTGAAGAATGACAGATGTGCAGAAATGAACCTTTAAAAATCAAGTGTGGCTTACTGACATTATCTAGGAGGACTGAAATTATATAAAATCTTCAAAAGCTGTAAGAGATTGATTTATATATTGTAAATATTATTTTCTTATTGTACTGCAGTATGTATACAATATATAGAGAATCAGCTTGTTTCAGCTGCACAGACATTTGGTATCATTTCCTCACCATTCTACTGTCCTAGGACTTACTGGAAAAAAAAAAAAATCAGGGCTTTCTTTATTGTTTGCCATTATGAGGAGCAACTGGCAAAACTTTTCACTGGCACTGCTGAAACACTGCACAGTGCAGTAACAGTAACAAATATCAGGAATCACCAAAAAAAAAAAAAAATCAAACAAATTTGAATATACAAACTCCCCAATGGTGAGAAGAGAGTTAAGTTATATGCCAGATCTGTGTGCAAGTTAACAAAGAATACTATGTCTCCTTAAAAATACATTGCACAGCCACAGCCATTATTTTATACAAGGTCATTACGCATTTGCTGAATAATGCACATGGCTTGCCACAGAAGAACTAAGGTAGTCTTGTCTAATTTGGCTAGCACAACTTTGCTGGAATAGTCATCATGTGAATATTATGGAGAAACACTGTGCCTAGACAGAAAGCTGCACAGCACTTGATCCCAGGCACTAGGAAGCTCTTAGTCTCTCTGTGAAGTTCTTCGGGGGCAAAGAAAGTACCTGGATAAGAATGACTTTAGACTCTCAAGTTTTCTTCAGTAAAGTCAAGTTAATCACAGTGATAATATCTACAAGAATACAAAGCACATTAAGGAGGACAGATGCATGTGCAGAAAAGAGAGATACAAGAGTGATTACTATAGTAAATGCAATACCTACAGTTCAGCTGCAGGCCACCTAAACAAACATTAGTCTTCAGATTCTGGATTCAGCCAAGAAACAACATATCTAAGCATTTAGATAACTTAATTAAGTCATATGCATAGCCACCTGGAGTTGTACTGGCAGTCATCAGCAAAATGGAAAAAATAAAATAAAATAAAATAAAATAAAATAAAATAAAATAAAATAAAATAAAATAAAATAAAATAAAATAAAATAAAATAAAATAAAATAAAATAAAATAAAATAAAATAAAATAAAATAAAATAAAATAAAATAAAATAAAATAAAATAAAATAAAATAAAATAAAATAAAATAAAATAAAATAAAATAAAATAAAATAAAATACGCTTAACATAAAGTTGGTGCACTTCCAAAAACTGAGACAAACTACCGTGCAGTTAAAGAGAACAAGCTATCATGAAGATTAAATTGTGAGGAAGAGAATGAAGAAAGTGGGCTGGAATTCCAAATGGCTCAAGCAAAAGCAGCTTGTTTTGAGCAAGTTTTCAAAGAACGGGACTAAAGTCAGTTTACCTGTGGCAGAAAATTTATACAGTCAGTGAAAGAAAAGATAAGATTATGAGCACAGCTGGTAAGAAGCCTGTTGTAGTCATTAGAAGGAAAAGGTCAGAGGATTTATTTCAAAGATGAGGGCTCCAAAACAGACAATGAGAATAAACAGTACAAGCTACAGGTATATTGCCAACTGTATAAGCAAGAAATGAAGCAGAGGATCAGAAATATTTAAAATATGAGAACCAAAAGAAATAATTTATTTCTGAATGGCTCTCTAGAAGAGAAAGACTTATTTAGGAGAGAAGACTGCCAGCAAATTGTTGGAAAAACATGTAAAGAGTTCAAATAAGGTATTCTGAAGGAATTTATTAGAAGTTGCTTTTCCTAAAAAATGAATAATCTTGATGGCATTTAAATCTTCAAGGTTTTATGTTTTGTTCTGTTTTTCCAGTTTTATAGTCTCTCACTTGTTTTGTCCCAGAAGTAAATGGAGTGAAATTCTAATTCTTATGCACAAAAACACGGGTATATGCAGATTTGGAGATGCTTAGTAGTGGCTCCACCAGTGGCTATGTTATCAGATGAGTTAAAAATAGGCATATATTCTTTTTTTTTTTTTTTTTTTCCTGCAAACTAAGCAGTTGATCAGTGTGAAATTTCAAAAATAGAGCATCTTTCATATCTCCATTTTTCCATACCTATATACATATATATTTAAGATTTCTCTGAATGCATGCTCTTGTTGAGATCTGTGTCTCATAGTCATACCTGTCAGGGATGTCTTTCTTTAAGACAGGTGTCTCTTATACATATATAAAATCTTGAGGTAAAAAAAAAAAAAAAAAAAAAAAAAAAAAAAAAAAATTATATATATAGATAAATATTTGGGAGCTTTTTTTTCCATTAAAAATAAATAAATTACTTAAAACAGATTTAGAGTAATTCTCCAATCCCTGTTAACATTTTAAAATTAATATCATACATAGTGCCTGCAAATCTGGTTCACTGCATGAGAGAGCAATGTACCCATGTAGCTGGTAGATGAACATGCTTTACTGAATAATGAGGTGGGGAGGAGAAGGAGAAAGAACTGATGAAAGCTGGTTTGCTCAAGTGAGAGGCCATGCATGGCACCTTGCCAATGGCACAAGAGCCAAGCATACACACTTCTTTCAGTCAAAGGTCAAGAAGGCTTTGCAGAAGGCTTTTGTCAGGAGCTATGCCCTTCTGAAACTTCACATCTTTTACCAGATGCACATTTACAGTCACTTTCTGAGTGGTACAATGTTCCTCATGGATTTTTTTTTTATTTTTTTTTACTTAAATAAATTCAAACCCAATTCTTTCCTCCAATTAAGTATGAGAAAACTACTAGAATAAAAATCACTGGGGGGAGAGAGAGAGAAAACTTTCTATAAAGCTGACAATATGCCTTAAATCTTCCCAAAAGGAAGATTCTCTATTCCAATTCTTTTCTTTTTCTTTAAACAAGCTTCTGATACTTTTCCATACTCCTGGTAGGCTTTTCCTCAAGCATTCTTGCCATCCAGTAACCATGTTTTTTACTTCAGTTCCCTGTGAAAGACGTAGTAGAACACTAAAATGCCTGTTTCACAGACCTTACTGTTTCTTTGCAAGGGACAAAGAACTTTTATACTGTGTCCACTGAAGCACACTTAGAGAAGTTAGAGAACCTTAGGAATTTATGTGTGAAATTGGGAAATCCTGATACTTAAGATACTCTCCCAATAAATTTTGTTATTAGGAAGATTACAGTTACTACAGAAAAGAAAGAAAATAAATCAAGCTTTGCAGTTTGCTTCTTTTTTTTTTTTTTTTTTTTTTTCACCACACCATTAGCATTCATGTAGCAAACTACCATAAAATCTTAAACTTAAATTAGGCTAGAAGCACAGGCATTGCTTTCATAAAATATAGAAACTAGTACAAAAATACCCCCACAAATAAAAAACAAAAGGAGATTCAGAAACAAAGAATCCATGAAGCTAACATAAAGGAACAGAACATACATGTACATTTGGGGAATGCTCTGGCCTCAAAGTTTTACCATTAATCAAATAATCATTTAGAGTCTCATACATTGGCAAAGCAGACAGTTCTTAAAGCAGGAATGAATAATAGTTATACATCTAATATACTAAGGAAGTCCAAAACAGTCTTAGTGTAAAATGGGATCTGTCCTGGGATATATATGACTACAGATCCTTTGTTTTGATGGTTTTAGACTGACAAACATGCTCTATTGCATAGATATATTTCCAAGAGTAACTTCATAGGACTGCCAATTAGAATGCTCTTCCCCTATGGAGTCCTCCTTGGGCAATGACCCTAATCTAACAAAACATGTAAGTAGAGATTTAATTGTAATGTCAACAGACCTATTCATGGGCTTAAAGTTAACCATATGCTTAAGAGTTCTGCTTACCAAACACTGTATCAGCTTACTGATACTACTACTGCTTTAAAAGCAGTGGCCAGAGTCTCCAGTTAAACCTGCCCATTTACTGAAATACTGAAATTTTCTGGCTTTTGATCACTCAAATGAAAGAACAAGAAAGCCTGGATGACTAACCAAATGCAGGTATCTGATCTACTGCTGTATAATCATTCCTAATCACTGCATTCAATCAAGTTCTTCCTCAACTGCACCTGTCCCAGTTCAATCACTGATAATTTACATGTAACACCCAGGGTCCTCTCAGAGAAATAAAAAAATCAGGTGAATTAAGCCTAGGTGTATGCTAAAATTTTAATTCCTGCTATTCTATAGGAAGAAAAGTCACAGACACATAAGAATCTTCACAAAATTTTGATGTCTATTCTTCCTGATATATTCCTTGCTTTGTACTCAAAAAAGACTATTTCTAATCCAGAAAACTGTGTTCCATATTTAGGTGTTTTAAAAATAATTAAAATTTATTAGCAGGCACGTCTGAAAATAATAAAGTTTTTTTTTGTCATATGATGTAGTGGAACAATAATATAAATACAAGTGACTGTAGTCATAAAGAGAACAATACTGTGAGACTATGAAGAAAGATTATAACTTGAATTTCATAGGAACATAACAAATAAAAGACAAAATCAGGTAGAATCGTTCTGTAAGAGACACTGATCCTTTCAACTTCCACAATTCCATTCTGTTTCACCTTTTGGATAATACAACTTAATTATCTATGAGAAGGAAGAAAGGGAGGGAGGGAGGGGGGAGAAAGGAAGGGGGGAAGGAGGGAAATCTTGCAGGCCTAAAGAATTTATAGAAACACTTCCAAGTGTGATATTTAAAAACACCTCTTCACAAGAATTAATGCTATACTAAATTATGGTAAAAAGAACTGAAAGACTTTTAAAACAGAAATTCTACAGCAAACAGAACATGCATAGAGTATATTACCAATCTTAGGTATATTACCTAGATAATATTTTCCAGTGATTGTCAATAACCTACCAGTTTGAAATATATATATATTTCTATATTGTGTATATTGTTTATATTGTATATATATACAATATATATAACTAGTGTAGCAGCATGTAGAGAGAGAAAGAAAAAATAATAATAAAAAAAAAAAGAAGAAAAGAAGAAAAAAGTGAAGCAAAACAGTCTTCCTAAGTCAAGTGCTACTGTTTTTGAGGACACACTTTAAGGACTGAATTCTGCTTATTAATGTCTAAAACAGAACAGAGTACTGTTGTAAAGTCCATGCTAGTCTTAGTCTGACTTTGAACAATGAGGAGAAAAAAGATCTTAACACAGAGCAAAGTATAATTGAAGTGTGCAGATATTAACGTAATTTTTATTAGTGTTACTAAATAGATTTGTTCAACATGTTTTATTTGTCTTCAACTTAAATTATATTTCTTCTAATAATTTTAACATTGTGCAATTCTTTTTCCTATATCATCAGTACTTAATGTAAAAGAAGTGATGAAGTGGAATATATATATATATATTAATAAATATTATTTCTTAAGGTACATCAAGCCAAGATGCTTACAATTCAACAATAGGCTGAAGAAAAAAAAACAAAACAAAAAAAAAAACTTTTCTTGATATAAACTTTAGTAAAAGAAAACAATTTTCCATAGACAATATACCATCTGTCTCTAAACCATGTGAAAAGAAAAGCTTTTAAAATCCAGCCACTGCTAATGTGACATGTTGAAACATTAATCACCCCCTAAGGCCAATATAATTGTAGCTCCATGTTAATTACCTAACAATTAACAGCAGTAATTTCCAAGGGGCAATCAATGAATTAGCTTGTGATTTTCCCACAGACTTCAGTCCCACACTGCCAGCCTGAATGCATTTCAAACTCTGAACCATGGTTCATCAATGACACTTCTGGTGTATGAAATAAAAATTCATTTGCACCCTCACTAATTAGGCTCGATTATATCCCTATGTGTATTACAAACTCTATTCACTTGCACAAAATCTCTGCCACAGGCATTTTTCTCCATTTAAAAATTCGTTTTCTATTAAATTAGAAGGTCACCTAGCAGGAAAATGTACTAATCAAGATTTTATCACTAACATATTAAAGGGTTTTAATAAGCAAGTTTAATTAAGTTATCCTAACAAGTGATAATGGCTATCTCCAACCTATCTGAATGTTTATGCAAGTATAGATATGGTACATGCAAACTGTGCATTCAAACATTAAGAAATATATATATGTATATAAAAACTATTTTTAAAAGATATTATTTGAAAATTTCCCCATGTTTCTTTTTATCTACTTCTTATTATATTTCTGAAAGAAATCTTACCTAAGCTAGAGCTTCTGTTTGCGGGTTCCTTTTAAGAAACATATGAATTGTTCATATAATCATGCGGTAGATTCAAACACAGCTTGGAAGGATAGTATGTTATCACATCCTACTGTCCAGACATAAACCTGATCTTTGTATGAGTATGTGCTAATATGTTGATTATTAACCATTAATATAAATATAACAAGTTGTCATCTGCTTAATTTGCTATTAACATATTAACTTTTTTTTTTTTAAGATTAAAAAATCAAGCACTAGTTTTACATCAGCTAGTATAATGATTTCCTTTTAACTATGTTTATGTTTTGCAAGCATGAAGGGCAAATTTTTCAGCTAATCTGTTCAAGGAGCCAGAGTGGAAGGAATGAATACATTAAACTTTTCCTCATTAAGCCTAATCGGAATTCCAGTAGTATCACATTTGTTTGTGCAGAGAACAAAAATGTGAATCAAATGTGCTAAATTTGTATCTCTGGTTTCTGGAAAGATAGTTCCAATATTGCAAATGTATTTTATCATATTACCTATATTCCATGGGAGACAGTGCACTCAGATACAAAAGACTACCTTATTCTCTCTCCCAATTACTTTCTTTCTCCCAGACCTTTAAAAAGGGAAAGCTGGATATTTTTGCTACTAGGCCAAGTGGAGACTGTTGAGTTAGGGCTTTATCACCTATCCTTTGTCTCCTTAAGTGGTTCAGCTTCAAACCAGTACAAATCCAGTATCTGTTCTATTATAAATATGAATTGGTTACCTAACTCTTTCCATTTTAGGAGGCATATTTTAGGCTGTGGAAACATATTTGGAGATTATCATCTTTTTTTGCTAGGTGCTATAAAGCTACTTCCAAGACAGCAGAGATGCATATGCTGAGTAGGACTGTGTCCCAAGTTGAGTTTTTCGGCTGCTTTCTCTCTTTACCTCTTCAGACACCTTCTTCTCAGCTATTCAAAAGGGGCGAAAGAATTGCTCCTCCTGCTAAACTGTAAGTTCAATGCAATTACATGTGTGCCAAGAATGAAATCCTCTAAACTTAGAGCAGCTGAAACAAAATCAAAGTATAATTGTCAAGAACATTTTTTTTTTTTTTTTTTGTGTAGACCTGCTTGTAGTTTGGACCCGTGTGTGTGCCATGTCTGTGAGAACTGTTTTCACTGAGAAAAGGCATGTTCCTTTTATGTCTGTGGCAAAGAGTCAGACTAGGAAAAATTTCAACATACACATGCTCTACTTGGTTCTGCTTCATATTTTTAGTAGGAGACCCATTTCTGGGGAGCACCAGCCAGCTGAAAACCTGATGAAGCTCTTACAGAAGATCTAAAATTGACAAGAAAAGACCTTCTCAAGTCATCAGTCTTACTCCATAACTCAAGACCTCACCTAAACCAGTCCTAATGGACATTTTCCTCATTTTCTTTTTAAAATAAAAAATAAAAAACAACAACAACACACAACGAAGTGTTAGTCGCTAGAAAGTTTATCATATTCCCTGTTCTTTGCAGGAACAAACTTGCTGTTTAGATAATGCCTCCTTCACTGACAGATTCTTCAGACACTCTAATCTTAGTTTCCCTAAATAATTTCCTGAAGAAATAGATGGCTTTACAGTTGAGAAAACATTTCTAATCTCCATCTCCTTCCTCTCTCTGGAAATATGCACTTGCATATGAAATTGATGTTTCATATTTAAATACTAATTTTCTTGCTGTTACATTTGTAGGCACATTTCCAAATTAAAAGTCCATGTATTTTAGCAGTGTAAAAGATAAGACACATAATAAGAACCTGCAATATATTATTTTTTTAATGTAATATTTAACCCCATCCCATGACTCCTCCTCTCCTTTTTTTGGTCAGCTCTTTGACCAAAGGATGAGAATGTGAAAAGAAAAAAAAAATAAATAAATTAAAAGCTTCTTTTTCTTGACAAGCAATAGGAAACAAGACCTTATGCTATATCTATATTTTAGGCAATATCTATGTTTACATTTAGTGTCAGTGTTCATGTTTGAGCTTAGCCTGGCTAAATGGTAACAGCAATTGCAACCAGTAATCACAAGTTTCCCACATGGAGAGAGATTTCCCAAAAGGAACACACCTCAGAAGTCAGTCTGGGACTGCTCACTAGTTAACCTGCCTATGTAAAGATCTGTCAATGTCTCCCATTATGTGATCTACATTAGTAGACATGTAAGAAAATTTTGCTTACCATGGGAACACAGCAGAGACAGGCAAAGCCAAATCCAGTTTCCGCACTCAGTAGAAAGAAAGAAAGAAAAATAAACTGTGAGAGCAGTGGGGAAATATGATCCTTTATTCTGAGAGGCATTTGCCAGGAAAGCTAGAACTGAAGTGGAGGACCTTGTATTAAAGAGCAATGTCAGCAGACATCCAAAGCAAAACATTGATGGTTTAGGAAGGTAGATCTTAATTAACAGAAGATGGAAAAATGCTTATGCCTGCTGAGCATACATATGCAGGTGCACTGTGACCAACAGACTCCTTATTTCCCAATCTGCGAAGCACTCTCTAATGAAGAAAAGAGGTAGAGAAAAAGGCTCAAGAGCACTGATTTCATCAGTTCTACCTATGATACAATAGTTGGGAAAAGATGAAAGGAAGTGGGAAGGGAAGGGGGAAGGGAAGGAAATGGTACTAGTTCATATGGGAGAACATCTGAAGGCAACAAAATTTAGAAACATCACTCCTGTAATTTTTTCAACATAACTAATTTATATTAAGAAAAGCAATATAAGGAAAACGAGAAGATCAATAAACTGCCTGTCCCCAACTAATAATAAATATAGTAATAGTAATAAAATATTTGAAGGATGAAGAAACAAGTGTGGAAAATACCTAAAACATCAAAAAACAAAACAATTTCAGTAAATTCAGAACATCCAAACATTCTATGATATAAACAAAAAAAAAAAATCTAACTATTGCCTATTTCTTAGAGAAAATAGAAAAGATAACAAGTGCTAGGGAACTAACAAGCAGAGCTATTGATTTTCACTTAATTATTTTTGGAAAACATATGATATTTTCTTCACTATTTCCAAGTCTGATTCAACACAAGAATTTACTACCTCTGCCTTTAACCATGTCTTTATTAGTAACAACCATGAAACAAAATCATTATTTTCATGTATCTGCTTCAGTAGAAACATTTAGTAAACAATAAGGAAAATTTGAAGAGAATAAAGAAAATAAACACAAAATTCCTGTACGATTCATATATAACTGAATTCCATAAACTGAAAGAATAGTTTCTCTTTTCTTGACTATTTTCTTCTTCTTCTTGGAAAGCGATGGGAAAAAAAAAAAAAAAAAAAAAAAAAAAAGCCTTTTAACATCAAAAAATTTCTCCTTTCTGCTATCCTTAGAACCATTTTTTAGGTCATGAAAGAATATTTAGCACTCAATGTTTTTTTCAATGGAAAAGTCAATTCATAAAAGAACACCTGCTTCCTATCAGTTTGCTTGTCCACTTGGAGAAGAAAAACAAAACAAAACAAAACAACAACAACAAAAAAAAACAGACAAACAAAACAACAACAAAAATGCTCACACACACACAAAAAATAAAAACAAGGATGTGTGCTTTTTATGTATTATATGTGAAAAGTGCACACTATTCACAGAAAATATTTTGCGTCTTTTCTTATTTTGTCCCCTTAACCATTTCTAATTCCATACTGGTTTGATACCTGCAAAATAAATAAATAAATAAATAAAATAAATATAACTATTTCTAGCACAAAAACTAGATTTTGTATATTAGGATTTGTATAGATGTGTCTTTATCTAGTTTGGCAATTCCAAGACCAGTGACTTTTATTTCAGCAGTTTATTTAAGATGACATTTACATTCATTATTTCTGTATTTAGCTTACAAGTATAGGAGCTTGCTTTTTTTATGCTATTTCTGTGAGATTTGAGTAGAAATATGTAGGAACTTAAGTTTGAATTGACACTAATTACAAGAATATCCTATGTTTTCTACTATTTGATAACAATCCTGTTATCAGAGTCCTATTAACTTAATATTTATTAACTTCCATATCTCTCAGATACATGCATTATCTTCACTGTATGTCTGCTGATAATCAGCTCTTGAGAGTTTAATGTTATTATCTCAAGAACATCAGTAGGCACATTTTCCATCTAAATCACAATTCTAGCAGTGGTTCATTACACTATCTCGACAATGCAAATGCATTTAGCACTTGCCATTTGCAACACACTTAGAAAGGGAGGCACTGGTATCCAAAGTTACCTCCCATGTATTCAAATGTTTCTGCCAAACTTTTAATCACCAATTCGTTCAATTTCAAGTGGCCTTTAGACAGTTCTGGTTTTGCATTGTTGGACAGACTTCAAAGCAAAAATCAAATTTTAATACAGGTCGGTGTTTTCCAGTATGCATGTGTGAATTCATGAGCACAAGTTTACGCGTGTGTCAAAAAAAATAAAAAAATAAAAATCTTCTATTATTTTCAGTGGGAAAGAAAAGGTGTGCAGGACATGATTCTCCTATACTGCAGCATTTGGGAAGATTTGATATTTTTTTCCCCCACTGTCTGTTATGGGTCATAACACAGATACTCTAAGTGTTTCATATGGAAATCTACTTCTGCAGAATCCATAAAAGAGTTTTTAATGTGGACACATCTCAGGAAAGCAGGAGGCCTGTACACCGGACTATGTTCTGTTACTGTGTGATGTTCCAGCAACAGTCTTACGTCACCTGCCTACTAGTTCTTCTTGTGTTATTCTTCTCCACCCACCTCTTCTACTGAAGAAAAAATAAATATATTCTTTAGGATTTTAGTCTCATTTTTAAGGTCTTGTCCTTGTACATAGAAGACTGAGGTTCTAACCTTCACTTTATTCTTCCAAGTTCTTCCAAGTAAAGGAAGAATTTGAACAATACTAGGGTGTACCTTCTGCCACTCACTCACTCTTGATTCTTCCACGTTCCTGATATAGGTGGAACCCCAATAGGTTGGGAATTTTTGCACATATATGTATACATGTTTACAAACACACCCCCAAAAAAGCACATTAACATATAAAACATATTCCATTTAATCATAAAAACGTAGAATGACTCAGGTTGGAAGGGACCATAAAGATCATCCAGTTCCAATCCCCTGCCCTAGGCTGTGATACCACCCACCAGATCAGGTCGACCAGGGCCTTGTCCAACGTGGCCTTGAACACCTCCAGGAATGGGGCATCCACAACCTCTCTGGGCAACCTGCTCCAGTGCCTCACCACCCTCTGAGTGAAAAATTTCCTCAGAATCTCTAACCTAAATCTCCCCTCTTTTAGTTTAAAACCATTCCCCCTTGCTCTTTCATTATCCGATTAAGCAAAAAGTTGTTCTCCATCTTTTTTATAAGCCCCTTTAAGCATTGAAAAGCTGCAATGAGGTCACCTCAGACCCTTCTCTTCCATAGAATGAACATCCCCAGCTCTCTCAGTCTTTCTTCACAGGAGAGGTGATCCAGACTTCCGATCATTTTTGGGGCCCTACTCTGGAACTGCTCTCAGAGGCCCACATACTTCTTGGGCTGGGATCCCCAGACCCAGACCTAGTACTCCAAGTGGGGCCTCACAAGGGCAGAGTAGAACGGGATAATCCCCTCCTTTGATGTACTGGCCATTCCTTTTTTGATGCAATCCAGGATGCAGTTGGCTGGATCATGCTGAGCTTTTCATCCACCAGAACCCTCAAGCAGGGATAATCTCAGTTTGTTCTTCTCCCTGTCTGTACTCATGTCTGGGATTGCCTGACTCAGGTGCAGCACCATGCACTTAAAGTTCTTGAACTTCATTAGGTCCACATGGGCCCACCTCTCAAGCTTGTCTAGGTCTCTTTGGATGGCATCCCTTCCTTCTATTGTATCAACTGTGCCACTCAGCTTGATGTCATCTGCAAACTTGCTGAGAGTGCCTCCAGTCCCACTGTCTATGTCAATAATCAAAATATTAAAAAGTAACCATGCCAGGACAGACCCCTGGTAGACACCACTCATCACTGACCTCTACCTGGATATAGAGCCACTGACCACCACTCTCCGGGTGTGACCTTCAAGACAACGCCTTACTGAGTGAACAGTCTACTCATCAGATACAGATCCCTCCAATTTGGAGATCAGGATCATGTGGGACCATGTCAAAGGCCTTGCAGAAGTTCAGGTAGATAACAGCAGTCAGTCATCCCTTCTCAACTGACACAGTCACTCCAAAAAAAAAAAAAAAATACACCAGGCACGATTTTCCCTTGGTGAAGCCATGCTGGCTGTCTCAGATCACCTCTGTGTCTTACATGTGCCTTGACATTGCTTCCAGGAGGATCTTTTCCAAGATCTTGCCAGGCACAGAGGAACTACCAGTCTGTAGTTCCCTGTGTCTTCCTTTCTACCCTTTTTAAAATATGAGTGATGTTTCTCTTTTTCCAGTTGCCAGAGACTTTACCTGACTGCCAGGACTTTTCAAACATGATGGAGAGAGGACTGGTAATTCTTCCATCAGCCAATTTCTTCAGGATCCTGAAGATGCATGTCATCAGGCTCCATGGACTTGTACTTGTTTAGTTTCATCAGGTGCTCTTGAACCTGCTCTTTGCTTATAGTTGGGGAGACTTTACTTCCCCAATCCCCATGTATGAGTTCAGGGAAACAAAAGACTTGGAAAGCCTGACTGACAGTGAAGACTGAAGCAAAGAAGTTGTTGAGTACCTAACTGGAACACTTACTGGAACCTTCCATTTAAAAACAAAACCAGTTTAATAAAATTAAATTAATAAAATAAAACAAAGAAAACATCAGCAGTTTAGGTGGAAACACCTAAGCTCACAACTCTGGCAATATTATAAGGAATATATTTCTACAGGAAATTGGCAGCTAGCACATACATATGACGGAGGAAAGGAAACCCAACATTTAATGAGATTAAAAAGAAAAAAGAAAAAAAAAGAAAAAAAAAGAAAAAAGGAAAAAAAAAGAAAAAAGAAAAAAGACAATTCAAAGAAAATTTCAGAAGAAGGCACAAACCCACACTAGATTTAATAAAATCTCAGCATTGTTGAATGGCCAGAATAAACTCTAGCAAGATAATTTAAAGCTTCTGCTCAGGTTATTGAGCCTATCCTGTGCCAAATAAATTGTCATCTCTCTAGCAAAATCTGATCTTTATCCCTTTAAATTCCTCCTTAATATCACCTTTTGCTTCCCTACCTCAAATCATCACCATCTGGGAGTGGTTACCCTGGCAGACACCTGTAAGTATTTAGGCCACTGTGAATAACTTACATGGACACTTGTCTTTGCTATTATTGCATCTTTATTCTCTTCATATTCCTTTCTCCAGGTTCAGTGAAGCCCCAGACCATAAAGTGTGTGGGCGAGCTAGATATCTTTGTGCAATTTTCTGTCTGTGTAGTACAGTAAAATACCAACCCTTTTTTGGAGTTAAAGGTATTGCCTAATATAATTGTAATATGCATTGCATATCTACCTTGGTAGGCATCAAAAAGCCTGGCACTATCTACTGTGAAAACAAAAGAAAAAGATATAGGTCTGTATAAGTAGTCATGCACATACATTTATGGTAAGTTGAAGAGATGTGCTACAAAGAGTCACTGTTATCACCTGCATTTCTGCTGGTTTGGGACAGGTGGTTATGGAGCTCCCCAGTTCTCCAGATGGATTACTTCTTCAGTAGATATGAAGACTGATTTAGCTTGTTTGTTTGTTGAAAGTCTGGCACCTCTCTGTAGTCTGTCCTTCTAATTATTCCAGTTCTTTCTTACTATTAAATCTATTTCGCCATTTCTCACCTTTATTTTCAAATACGTGTTTTCACAACCGGTATTCATTTTCATACGTTATTCTGTTGTTTCACTGTTAACATTGGCCACACATTCCCCTTTGTACATTTAGGGATGGCGCAAACACCTACTACAAGTTCCTGAAGTTCACTCCAACAGACACTTTGGCTCACAGTCTCTCAGCAGTGTTCACCCACACTCTAAGATTACCTTTGTTGTTAAAAATCCAATCTCTCTTTTTAAATTTACATTCTCACCGCCTCCTCTGTCACTGTGCATTTCCATTGCAGGCACATCACAAATTGCTGGCTACTACAGTAAATATAGATGATGGCTTGCCTGTAAATTAGATTTGTGTGTGTAAAACCCATGCTTGTTTACACACTGGAAAGATGCCAAATACCTGCTCAGATGAAACAAAATATTTATGAATCAGATAAACTGGAAACTTACATCTTTATAGGGTGTTCAGAGTGGGTCCAGGTATAATTTTCCTTTCCCTGCCCCACTTCTAATGAAAAGTTATCTCATTAATGGCTATTAGAAGTATTACATTTGTTAAAGATGCAACATATTTATATTTAATAATATTAAAGCAAAGCTTTAAAACAATTCTTTATGAAACATATGAAGTGATCTTAACTATTGTAACTCAAATGAATTTAATTGTATTGATTTTTAAAAAGTAATTTAAATATTGTTTTGAGTTTTTTTTTTCTTACTGTAATAAAATAACTTGTTTTATACAAGATACAGAAGAATATAATTTGATCATTTCTTCAGTTAGCCTTTGTTACATAGATTTTTACATAATCATTACTCATAATGTTCTGACAGATAATGCTATTACTAGCGTTACCATCTTTGCTATTATTATAAAAAATCTTCTGGCTTTGTGAAAATTTTAATTTATTAAAATATAATAAAAGCACATCTAACATGAACCATAATTTATGAAAATTTTAGATGTGCTGCTTGACATTCATGTCATCAGGCTTCAAAAGTTTCACACTTGAAATGTGAAATTACACAGATTTATAAAGATCCTTTTTCAGCATGCTAACTGGCACTATCTTCTGTAAAATGTATATGTTTGGCTTTAAAGAGACAGGCGCATGTAATTTTAATGTCAGCACCAGCATCACCAAAAAGTGCCCTGGCAATCAGTGGAAAGGTTTAATAGGTTTCCTGTCTTGTTCTTAATTTGCTGAAATTACAAAATCAATACTTTCAGTTGTAGCTGCAGCTACCCGTTTTACTGCTTTAAGATAAAGTCTACAAGAAAGTAACCTTCACTTTCAATTTGTAGCACAGGACATCAGGGTGTTTCTGGCCACTAACTGGTCTTTCTTTTCTTAGTACAAGATATTCTAGATGTGTGATTTTGACCTTCAAAGGGAAATAATACATTTTGCTCTAAGTATAACTCTCATCAATAGCTTGTTTTGTTTATTTTTAACATTTCATTTTACCCTCTCCTAAAGTCACCTCTGTATGAATTGTTCATTATTTCCCCATTTATTTATGTTGTGTTTTGAATGATACTACAGAATAAAATGATTCTTGTTGAAATGTCCTATTCTTTGTTTTACCTCCTTTTACAAAGGAGGTATTTTTCTGCTGCAGTTGAAAAGGTTCTCCTATGTTCTCCCTAGCTAGCCACATTTGTAATAATGAACATGGCTGCAGATGTAAAAAGTCTCTGAAAGAACTGAAGAGGGGACAACCAGATGAACTCATCCAGGAGAGATGTCAAGCTGTTACACTGAGCAAGAGTGAAAAAACAATAAATAAATACCCATACTCAGGGTGCTCTGCTACACCTCTGAGCTCTTTAACTACAGAACTGAGAAAATCATGTCCTTACACTTGCCCATGATCATCTACTCTTCCACTCAAGTCCAATCTTTCAAATAAGTCTTCTCTACTCAAAAATTAAAGCTGCATGATAGACAAAGCTTTAACCCTCTTGCTCCTGTTTCCTAACTAATTAAAATGTTTTTAGGTTTGGGGGTCTTTTTTGTTTGTTCCTGTTTTTCTATAATAGTCCTCTTCCTGAAATCCTTTCAGCATATAAGCCCTCTTCAACACTTAGCTGAGCAATACTCTGGAGCTGTTAGCACTGGTGAAGGGCCTTGGTTTGCCTGGTCTTCTAGAGAAGTAGTAAAATAAACATAATGTTAAGCTGCCTCTCACAAAAGATTACAGTGTAAGATCTCTCAGTGCCTTCCACCAATGCAAAATGTATTCACACCAAGGAAAAAGAGCTCTCAACACCTGCTACCCCAAATGCTAATGAATACACATACTTACACATGCACACACACGTGCACCTAACACTTCTCAGCCCTAGCAATTTTATGTTGGAAATTCTACTCATAAACTGCACACGATGGAATTAAGATACTGTAAACTGAAAGAACAGTTGATCGGGAATGAAGTACAGCTATTCACACCAAGAAAACGGAGCCTACAAATGCCATGCTTCTCTTGCTTTATGTTTTGCACTTCTTTTAACTAGTTTCTCAAGGTAAAATAATGTTATTTATCTTGTAATATTCTCTCTTTAAATTAAAATTCAGACTAAATCTAGAAACAATATTCCACCAAAGGAAACAAACACATTTATTTCTAAACAAGTCAAGAGAAATGTCAAATGATTCAATGAAGATCATTTGCGTCACTTATGTTTGTTTTGATTGGTCCTCCAATGTTTACAGCACTCAACTCAGCAGGCACAGAACCCCAAATCTATATTTAATTTAAAGCATTGCACCATCACTCAAACCTTTCAACAGCCTCACTGCAGTTTAAAGAACAAGGGCAGAAGGACCTGTTTACTGAAGCGCCTTTTACATGCTCCAAAGGATCTTGGAATAGATTTTGAGTATATTACTAAAAAATAACAACAAATTAATAAATCTGAAAGTCTTAAATGTAATTGTTAAAATATTTACAGCTACTTACAGGATTTTTTTTTTCTACATTATCTCTTACTTTTCAGATATCCTCAGTAAGAGATCATATTGCAAGAACAGACAAAATGTTCTAAAAAGAGTCTTAAATTATACAAAATAATATTAATTTTTGTTGGAACTAACATGGTGGTCACCAACAATAATGTAACAAAGATAGATATCACTACAACACTGAAGACTTTGTACTAATTCTCCTCAGTCTGATAGTCAAATAAAATAAAGAAGTTTTACTGGCACACACACTTACTTCAAGGCCCCAATCCTGTGAGATGCAGAAATCTAAGTTTTGCAAAATTAAGCAACTGAAGGAAAAACAAACAAACAAAAAAAACCAATTGAGTCCCTTTTTAAACCTATGCATGTACTCCTAAAACATGCCTAGCTTGTCAAAGGGAATGAGCACTCAGTTTCCATTAACTTGCTAGGGACCTGATGCAAATGAATAAATAACAATGCTATAGACACAGCATCAAACAGCAGCAAGTCTCCTCACTGTAACCATGGTGGTAGCATTCATCAGTGCAACATTATCACAATGGTTTTCAATCCTTGTCAAGATGATGGTGTGAAAGTCTCTCCAACTAATTTTATAGGTCTTTCCAGGGAAAGAAAATTGAGGTAGAAGACAGTTTGGAAAACTGGATGTGTTTTTAGTTTAACATCCAGTACAGGAACACCTGTTTGCTTCTTTAAAGATCTAGGAGCTTTTGTGTGTCCATCCTACATTATTATTGCTCTGTCCATCCCATGTTGCAGACACACACAGTTAATGTACAGCTCTTTTCAAAGTTAGGAATAAGCACAGAAAAGCTTAGGAACAAGGTTAAATTTGCATCACAAAGTCCCCGTTCCTACAGACTATAAGTGAAAGCAATGTTTTAGAAGGGGATATCATCAGGTTTCAGTCTCCAGTCTTCAGGAAAACCCACAGAGAACTAAGAAGAGCCTGCTGAAATTAGCTCCAACTCTGGAAAAAGGAGACAGCACTATATTACTTTTCTCCTCTTACTAGAAACATTTGTCCAGCGTCTGTGTTTCTTTTAACCCTGTTGTGCTTCTCAGCAGACAGGGTAATTTGACCCAGAGGATTTTGTCTATCGAAGCTATGCTTAATCATTTGGCCCTATTACATCATTACAAAACAGCTCAAAATAGAAGGTTCCTTTTAATAGATTTCTTGGTTCAGCTAACAAAAATTATTCAAACTTCAGTTTTAGCAGAGCTTATTAAAGCAGTACTGTACAGTTATAGTAATTGTCAATAAAGTCTTTTATAGCAGATTTAACTCAGCATATTTTAGATCTTGCCAATTTGAGACAGTTTCTATAAAAAGGAGAACAGCAATGTTACAGTGATAACTCAAAAATGGAAAAAAGGAATTATTTAGCATAAAAGGAATTATTTAGCATAGTAAAAGGACATATAACTAGGAGTAATGGGAGGAAATTAATAAAGGGAATATATCAGTAAGGGAAAAAGAAAAAAAAAACTGACTGTGAGATAAGCAATAGAAAAATCTCTCTGGAGAGCAAAGAATGGACCACTGCTAGGCAATTTTAAAATAACTGGCCAGAACATTCCGAGAGATACAATTCTGTACTGGTACAAACAGAAGCGTAGGTTACCATTCTGTCTTCTAATTTCTATGAAAGCAAACAAGTAAATTTATTTTTCTGATTGACAAATCTAGTGAAAATCAGATTCCCAGCTGTTGAGATGTAACTGGACAGCTTTCATCTTTGCTGGAGTTCATCTTTGCTGGAGTAAGAGGAAATAATAAAAAGTGTTCTATTGTGTTGTGTTGTTTTGGTTTGGTTTTAATATGAATATTAGTTTCGTTGTTCTGAGTGATTTATTATATTGGAGTTACCTAGTGATAATTTGTTTCTTGACTGAAATTAAGAAAACAACAAATATTTTCATTTCATTTCAGAAATTGAGGTGGGGTGTGTGGGGGTGATTGTTAAGCTGTTATATTTTTAATCAAACCCATTTAACTGTAGAAGAAAACTGAGAAACTAAATACTTTTATATACAGGCCTCACAGTCACAACAAAACATAAAAAAGCTGAAAATTCAGTATAGAATAGAATTCTTTAAAAAATCTTCAGTTTACAGGATCCTGCATTAAAGTGTTTATTCAACAGAAATTAATTGAGATATTAATGCATTTGCATTTAAACACTATTTTTAATTTATTTTGACATTATTTTAAATTTATTTTAAGCATATCAAAAAAAAAAAAAGGAAAAAAAAAAAAGGAAGAAAAACAATTTTCAAGCTAAAAGCAAGTTTGCAGGCATGAAGCAAGTTATAGCATACGGGTTAGGTTTTAATATTTGTTCACTAAAAAGGATTAGACTATGCTGTTTGGACAGCATAAAACTCTTGAGATATTTAATGTTTGCATTGAAACTGTAGGTAACTCAACTATAGTAATCCATAGAAAAAATGGAATTGAATATGTACATAAAAATACTGGTTTTTACACAAACATAGTAAAATCCTCTTAATAGTTTATGTATATATTGACTAACATATATTTCAAAATAAGTAATTAAACAACATATCATTTTAATAAAAATAATAAACATATTACTTAATATCATTGCATGTGAAAATTACTATTTATTAAAATGTTGTTATAATAATTTTTAAAAGTTATATCTAATTCATAATTCAACATGTTTAACATGTATCTTTTTTTTTTTCTTTCTTTAAACAGTAAATCTCATTTTAACCCACAGATTTATAACAATATACAATAAACCTTTACAAATTTTTATTTTTAAAGTGCTCTGCTGGCATATAGCTCATTTCACATCAATCTGCAATGAAAACAGGGATCACAACAGTAATTATGGCAGATCCGGACCAAACCAACATCTTCTTCACATCTGTAGTTTTGTAGGCTTAAACTTCATTCAGGTTACTTTTTATGTTGTTTTGGCTCAGTATGAGAACACTACAAGTTTGGTGTTTTGAGTACTTTCTTTTTCTTAGTATGCAAGTTGAAATGCTTATACTAAAACTTCTTCTCACTATGTGTTTGCAGTGATATATCTCCGTTATGTAAGAATCAAAAACTGTATTTCTGTAGGCACCAGAGAACCTTAAAAACAAATGACTACATAGCTCCTCTCTAAACTAGCAATACATAAGATGTTGCAGTAATATTTGTTATTTTTTAGTAGTTTGAAATAACAAATTTTAGCATGCACAATTATGCTACAGTGTGATTAATATTACTAAATAATTAATAAACAGATTGATAAAGAGGGCTTTAGGATTTTATTATTATTATTATTAAAATAAAACTATTGTGTTTACTTATTGTGTAACCTTATTTTAAATATGTAAAATTAGTTGAAGCTTTGTAGTCCCAAGCTACAGGGACAACAGTTAATTTTTAGATCTTCCCGAGTATTTTTTTATTTAACAGAAAACTTCAAATTACCATGAAGTTTGCACATAAATATGCTGTTAAAATGAACAAGTTACAAAGGGAAAAATAGTCAATCCAATTTAAAATCAGGTAGTGTAATTTGAGATTAGTCTAAAGTTTTGTAGGTAAAAAATAGAAAATTTTCTAACCAGATCATCCATATTTTATTTTCCAACTTTCAGGATATAGATAAAAAACTGGAGTAATAAAACAAATTGTAACTACAAATTTATGATTGCATCATAGAAACATTTATGTCATTATAATTTCTACATTTAAAATCTATTCAAATATGTTTGAGCATTTCAGAACAAAATAATCCCCCCACCCCCAATTAATATTTGAAGCTTAAATTTATCCAGCCATCAGAAAAGATTCAGAGTACTATTGTTTTTATGTAGCTCTAATTCACCATTTACTCTGAGGGTTATCAACTTGTGTAAACGTGCAGAGGGCAAAGTGTAACTTTAAAAAAAGTTACGTTTGGAACATAGTACCTCTTCTGTGTCTAACTGGCATGATCTGCTAACCAGGATAGTGTGTTTGTTCATGTTCATGTAAATTTCAATATTCATTCACCACTTCTCACTATAGGTAACAGGTATCTCTAGAAATAAAACATAATCTTATGTGGATTCTGTTATTACAGTCGCCACAATGTCAAATTCAATAAGATTCAAAGAAAGAATTTGCTCCTTGTTGAATCTACTTCTTTAAAACTAAACAGTATCAATGCCTTTAATCTATAATGTTTTGCTTAAATTCAGTAATTTGTCACTGAATTTATCACTTACATTCACCTGATAAATAAAGAGTGCAAATGACCCTGGCAGATGATTTAAAAAAATATATTTAAAATATTTAAAATATTACACCTTCAAAATTCAGGTATCTTATGTGAAGTGTATCATAAAATTAAGTACAGACTTTATTTATAAATGCATAATGTTATATGCATTTAATTTTAAATACATCTATCTATTCATCTAGAGGTATTCACATTTAAAATACCTTATATTTGAATAATACAACTAAATAATAGAGTAATTGCAGAAATAAGAAAAACATTAATATACTAATAATATTACTTCTACTTTCTTTCTGATAATTTTCTTAATTTGGTTCTGTTCATTTCCCTTTGCTTTTTGCTTGCCTGTATTCTCTCTAACACACGTAGCTAATAATTTTAGTTTATTTCAATTATAAATGTAGATACCTGGAAAAATAATACTATCGCAAGTAACATCTGTCTGTAAAATGTGACAAAGTGTGTGGCTATTTGAGGAAGGTGCTGTTTCAGTACCTTACCCCTATCCAAGAAGGTAGATAAGGGAATCTTTTACAAGACAGTGTTGTCACTCCATGCCATATCAACTATTGGGAACAGAGAAACAACAAGAAAGCAAAGTGTTAGGATGTTATCTCATCTCCTTCTTGAGTTCTTATTAGAATTCCTTGAAAATAAAGACTAAATTTTATCCAAAATAAATAAATAAATAAATAAATAACTATGTTTGTAGTCAGCTCCAGTAGTTCTGTACTGTGCAAAACAAGAATAAGATCCAAATATTATTTATTTATTTATGATTTTTTAGTACCTTATCCACTGTAGTTAAGATAACATGATTTTCCTGTTTGATTATGTTTTAAGTCTATGTATTTAAATAAATTCTGTATTGACAATAAATAATTTTGCAACTGAGAATTTACCTTTTCTTAGTAGTAAGAATCAGAAGGCAAACAACATGTTTATTAAAAAAAAAAAAAAAAAAAAAAAAAAAAAAAAAAAAAAAAAAAAAAAGCAATATAACAGGGATAGAAGGGAGAAGCAATTTGGAGTCCATAGGAAGGTTACCATAAGATTTACATTTTTCATAAAAATATAAGTAGCCACCATTTTGCTGTAATCCCAGAGCAGCAACGAAATGGTGGTATAGAAGAAAACTACCCTATCAGACAGATTTCATCATTGCTCCTATCCGTCACTATCTTCTTTCACTAGCATGATTGTTATTTACCTTTCTCCTTCTTGCAAGCAACATCCTAATTTTAGATTAAAAATCAACAAATGTAAAGTAATAAATAATTAAAGTTTAATTATTAAACCTAGGTTACCTGCTATAACAAGTGGTGTTTTTTTTTGTTGTTGTTGTTGTTGTTGTTGTTTTTTTTTTTCCCTTGTCAAACTGCAAAAAGTACAGCATAGTGTTTCTATTACACGGTGATGAATACATCTCTTGGAACTGGTTCTATATGAAAACTGTATCCTAGAGGTAGAACACATGGTATGGAATATGGCTGCTTCATTGGTCAGTATGGTATTTTAATTATTATATGATTAAATATACATAAGTAACACTCGAAGGACCAAAATGGCTTAAATAATTGTTTCTGATTTTAATGCACAGTGCTGCGTTTTGTGAAGCATTTTACATCTAAGTGAACTGTACTCAGTTTAGAAAAGTGTATTAATGCCTCAATTTTTCTATGCAATGCCAGCCCTTTTTTGGTTAATGCATGCTTTTCAGAAGGTGTGGAATGGAGTACCTACTTGTATACAAAGAGGGAGACAGTATTTGTAGATTAGTGCAGGTATATTCTGTAATATGGTGCTGTACATATTAAAAGAATTCTTAAAGTTTATTCTACAATCTCTACCAAAGCACTATAAGCTTTATTAAATTGGTCCTAAATCTTCAAATTTGTAGTAAGTCAGAAAAGTAATTTCTGTAATCTACTTTCTAATACTATGCTTGGTGTTTACTACTATAAATATGCAATGTTGTTAAAACAGATGACATTTTCAAACACTGTATCTCATAGAAAAAAATGTTATTTTTTCAGATATAAGTTGAATATTTCAGATTCCAGCAACATCTCTTAATTAATAAATCATATAATACAAAAATATAGGTCATTTAAGAGGTGATGGATGCTGAATTTAGTGTGTTTTTGTTGTTGTTGTTGTGTTTGTTTGTTTGTTTGTTTAATAAATCTTCTCTAAAACATCTTTAACAATGTAAAATTTGTTTGTACAAATGTGCAATTAAGTTCAAGTGAAACAAATGTCCTGTTCCTCTTAAGTATTTTCATTCTTTTCCAATTCAAAGCAAAGTGTTTAGGTAACACTGCCACCTATTGCTTAAACGATATAGTAACTAAATTCTGTTGCAGTTTTTTGTCACTTGTCTTTGCTGTTTTATTTGCTTTCATTATTTCTAATAAACGGCTCAGATTTTCATATTCAAGAATGGTTAACTAATAGTAAATGTCTGTCTTCAGTACTATGGTTATAATTTCCAAAAATTAATGGAAATATAACAATAATATTTCAGTATCTATGAAAGTAAATTTCTATAAAATACTAAAAAAAAAAAAAAAAAAAAAAAAAAAAAAAAATCATACAAAATATAAGATCCTTCCAGAAAAGAAACAAAAGAAAATTCTTTATGCTATTGTAGGCCACATATTTCAAATTCCAAGTTACTGGTCAGATAAAATATGTCTAATGTCATCCAAAGTGATTTTTGCTAATATTTTGTTAGAGGTCAGGTCACCCTAATTATAAATCTACACCTGCAGTTCTTTTCGAGACACATATATAAAAGCATGGTAATGAGTGGTATAGGTATAGGTATATATATATTATTTATATATATATATATAGGTATAGGTATATATATTATTTCTCTTCAGTAAATACTTCGATTTCAGCCAACCATCAAATTCCACATCTGAACAAGAATCACACCATCTGAATAAAACTTAGCTAGCCTGAAAAATAAAAACAACAACAAAATAAAATAAATAAACAAATAAATACATAAATAATGAAAATAAAATTATTTAATTTTATATAAAAGAAAGACTGAAAAATGGGTACTGAGTAAGCAAAGTCATATGTATCAGTCAAGAAGATAACAGATTAATGTAAAATAACACCAGTTACATAATCTTATATCTCATAAGTACAATCTAAGTTCATTTACAGTTATAAAGATTAGTTAGTTATTCTAGAAGAAAATGTGTTGTTGACAGACCTCTCCATGTATTACTCAGTCTGTGACTAAAATAAGTTGACTTTACTTCATCACTACCGAGAAGCAGCTGTATGTACTACAATATCCCTCTACAAAGCCGTAGTTTTTCTGTCTAAAAATATTCAGTCACAACACAGAACATTGAAGTTCAAACTATGTTAAAATATAAGTCCTATAAGTTCTGAAAGATTTTTCATATTTGTGACATTATCAGAAAAAGGATGCATTCAGGAGGAATAGAAAATATTTAAATAATAATAATAATAATAATAATAATAATAATAATAATAATAATAATAATAATGTATTACTGCATTTACTTAACTGTCAAAGTATTTAACATATCTGTGGTAGCACAGAGTTTTAGGGTTTTTACAGTAACATAAGGAAGTGTATAAAGAAAGATAAAGGAAGTCTAAATTTCTTTTCTACTTACTATTTTTATATAATAATAAATGGATAACTTCTAAAACGGAATTTCAAAACAACATATAAGCAAGATTTTTATTTTTTTTTCCCCACTTATACGGTTTTGTCCTGACACTATTAACCATTTCCTAAAATTTTACTAAAAGTTTACCTATCAAAACAGTCAGCTATACAACCAAGCAGAGCTAATGTCACAATATGGTTCAAAAGTTATTGAATTCAAATAAACAGCTATACACGTACTTTTATCTTAATTGGTTTATTTCCTACTTATACACTCTCACCTCCAATAACAGTACTGGATTCTCGTACTGATGAAAGAAAAAAAAAAAAAAAAAAGATTTTTTCTCCTTTTTTTCCCCTGTTTAAATAAAATGAATATTATGAATTTAGAAATGTTATGCATTGAGAAAAAGTTGGACATTTTTCAGATTTCATTAAATGTTAGTGTACCAAAAACAATTCGGCAACAGTGTATTCAACCTTAAATTCACTCAGTAGAATGTAGTAGTACAGTAGATTGAATTATTAATGACCTAATTGGTAAACATTGATTTGTAATGTAATTACTTGTATAATGCACCATTTTATGTGAATATCAGACTAAGACCCAAAAGTCTGGTACTTTCAATATAGACTCTTTTTAAAAATACACCACTTGTATATATTCAAAGAAGAAAACATCTCCTCATTTTCTCCTGTTACTAACTTTCTTTCTGAAACAATCATATGTTTTCTAAATAAATGTTTCATGAAGTCTGCAGGTATATTTTCCCTACTCCTTTTATCACCTAAATTGTGACATACCTAAAACAAAGCTTATGTAAGAAAAAATAATGAAAAAGTAAGATTGTAATTATGTTAGGTTATAATTATGTAAGAAAAAAAAAAAAAAAAGTCTTATTTTAATAAGAATATTAAAAATAGATAAAGAGAACAAAAATATATATGGAGTATATAAAATCAAATGTATAATAACTACAACTGGTAAGGAATAATATGCAATGTTTAAAATCCAGAAAATACAGAACCTACTGATAAATAATTTATTAATTTTATCTCCAAAAAACAATTTACAATTGCATTAAATCAATACTTTCTGTAGATGGGCTAAAAATCAGTATAATTCTGGCCAATCCTATATAGGAAAATATAGGCACATATAACAAATAAGCACATGCATACTAAAGTGACTGTGAAAATACCAGTATGCCTTACATTTTAGCATTTGTGTTGTAAAACACACTTAGTTCAGACAAAGGTACAACTTAATGTAAGGAATAAATACAGCATAGGTGAAAATCAGTATCTTCATTAGTTATCTACTGTAATTGACTACATATACCATGCTAGAATGTAAGTTAAAGTGCAAAAAATATGATGATAGTACCTCAACAGCTAACATCATCATTACTTTTATAACTCAGTTTTACTAGATCATTGCTTTAAATGAGCATCACAAAACCAATGGAGCTTTAGTCTTTACATTACATTTTCTTCATAATCTTTTCCAATTTATTTTTTTTTCTTTCATGCCATCATTTTAATGTAAATCTTTCTTTTTCTTTTCAATAAAATGAAATGATTAAGTAATCCTGCTTTTTGCATGATTAAAGATGACGGATAAGCTTGGGTGGATAAAAATCAAGGCTCCTAACAGAATCTGTGCACCTCACATGTCAGAATCCTTCCAGCTTGTTCAGCGCTAATGACAGTAAAAATTAGCATGTCTGTGAGTTGCCTAAAAAGGATAACAGGCTACCTTTAAGGACCTAGCAATACACTACCCTAAATTTCAAACAGTTGTTTTCCATAATTTTATGTAATAAACCCTGATGAATTGTTTTGAAACAGATTAATAGAAAAATCTTTATTTAGAGAAATAATAAATGTTCATTAAATCTATCAGTGACTACTACTGTGACATTTAATCACCACCTTCGCATCATCAGATAAAACACTAAGAAAATAAAATACAAGGAGTGCTAAATACTGGTGAAAAACACAAAACTGGTGAAAAACAATAATGTATTTTCATGATCTAGTGAAACAGAACTCAGAACAGGAAAAACAAATAAATAAAAAAAAAAAAAGAACAAACAAAACAAACAACCTTAAAACTAGTAATATTTAACAGTGTTTCTTTCTTTTCAAGAACCCTATATAATATGTGTTCATCCTTTTCTGACTCAGACAAGAAAACTAGAAAGGGGATATTACAATACAGCACATACATGCTGCCATCGCCTCTAGACATATGACCCAAAATGATGCTAAGAAGTCTCTCTCTGACCTCCTGCTAACCAGCCTCTTGTGATTAATTCAGCATGTCCCTGAAAGTATCTGCTAGAGATCCTCGTTTTTTTAATTTAAGAGTTTCTGAAGCCCACCTATAGTTTCACCAATATATATTTTTTTTAATTTTATTTTTATCAGAAGAAAAGCATTAATCTATGAACAGAGGTCTGCGATAACAGAAAAGCACCACCTGCCTAAGCATTCACCAAATAGGACCATAAATACCACAACATTTCCTGACCTAAGTTTCATAGACATCTGTATCATGGTAACACTGCATTTCCCTTCCTTGACAGATGAAATTACTATTCTTTGATTTTTTCCCCCTCTCTCTCTCTCTTTTCTGATTATGTTCTGGATGGCAAAATTTGGGCCACAAAATGCTAATTTCTAACCTAACACCATGACAGCAATCACAGCCATCACAAGGATGGAATAAAGAGAGCAATCTAACATCCAGGGATATGAATTTCTGATCAGTGGCTGGCAGACTGCCGTGAAAGCTTACAGTAATCCCATTGGACAGCTAGGGTTGATGAAGCCTGGGAACAGGCAGCCACAATGTAGGTAGTTCACAATTGCAAGCATTTGTCCATAATTTAAAGCTATAAGAGAAGTGGAGAGTATTCATCTGAACAACAAGCTGTAATTTAACTAGAGTAACATTTACACAGTTTTTAACCCATTAAGTCCACCTATCCTTACACTGTCATTCCCTCTGTTTAATGCCTTCTGTAAACAAAAATTCTGCACATTAAAGAAAAATATATTTTTAGCATTTGCAGGACTCAGAATAATTTGGAAAGATTAACTCTTACTGTATAACTGGGGGAAAATAGTGTTTATTCTTAAAGTCCTGATCATGTAAAAGCTTACCGAGGTGAGCAGTCCCTCTGAAGCCAAAGGTGCCAGTCCTGTCACCCCCACTCACACTGTGTAAAATCTAATTTATAAACTGATCACACGATTAAGGTCCTTTTCAAAGTGCTAGTGCCTCAATCATCCAGTGACGTCCCTACATGACGAGAACAAGCCCTCACCAAAGTCGAGAGGCTCTGCAAATAACTGATATTAATGCAGGCTTTGAGCTCCTGTACAGCATAGCTCGGCTGGATCGAGGGGGTGCTGCATCTGTAGCATGGATTGTAAAATCATTTTGCCTTGTGCTCAAAAGCCTTGAAATGCAGCTTTCTGCACAACCCAAACATGTTCCTCCTGCCTCTCAAGAATTCATCCATCATTAATTGTCATTCTTCTGCTTTGTTACTAAGGTTTTGCTGTGTGTTTGCTGCCAGGATTTATGAGGCCCAGACATGGTTCCAGAGCCGCTGCCAGTGAAGAAGTGTTGATGCAGATGTGAGAGCACAGTGAAAACTAATGACACACAAAAGTGGGCAGGTAGAACTGCCACTGCCACACACAGAGCACAGAACAACAACAAGCAGAGATTATCATAGCAGTGCTAAAAATGCACGAGGTACACACTTGCAAATGTTTTCTGTTTTCCCATGGAAGCTCCACAAGCGAAAACAAGTAGCAGCTGCAATGCACCCAGAAGGCACAGAAGGAGGACAATTTGACCCTCTTGTAGGCAGGGAGAGTCATCACAGTGACTTAAATAAGGCAAGTTTCACAAAACATTTCACACTAGTAAACTACTATTAATATGCAAAGTGATTAAACTGTGTCTAAATGTGCTAAGAAAATATTGAAATGCAACTAAATACAGGAAGAGCAACAAGTCCAGAATCTGATGAAGACCATGGATAAAGTTATATTCTTTTTTTTTTTCATTTGTTCTAAAGAAGGGCTGTTTCAAGTTTAGTGTAATACAGTGACAGTCAAGTTCAGCATACCTTGCAGCACTGAAAAACAGGAAGACTTCATTACAGTGATGTGGATGTTGCAGAGTGACTCTGGTGGTTTTATACACAACTCACATTTTTAAGATTTTCATCTGTTGTGAAGATTCTACTGATTTGTGATTTAGTTCAAAAAGGAAGAGGGAAGGAGAAGTGGGGAAATTACTACTGTAACCACCTGCAAATATTTATGTCCAAAATACAATAACTGCAACATGAGCAGCGTTTTGTGCCTTTCTTTGTTCTTTCTTTTGTTCTTCCTCCAGTCCTTTCTCCTGCTTCCTCACCCCCCCCTTTTCCTACTAGCTTCATCCCTTTGTTTTGTTTTCCTTCCAATCCTTCCTTTGTTTTTGTTTTTGTTTTTGTTTTTGTTTTTGTTTGCTTTTTGTTTGTTTTTTTTTTTTTCCCTCCAAATTAATTTTTCACTCCCATTTGTAAATAATGAATCTCCTTCCATCTGTTCCATTGTGGGTTTTTATTTTTGTTTGTTTCTTTTGTTTGGGTTTTGTTTGCCTTTGTCGTTGTTGCTTGGTTTGTTTTGTTTTGTTTTTCAATCTTTAAATGCATTCCCTCCATTCTTATTCCATTTTTTAAAGTTCTCCTCAGCCTTCTTTGTGACCTTTCCCTTCACACTTTCTTTCCTGGTTATTGACACTTCATGTGTCTGAGATAGACTCTCACCAGTTTCTTTCCTTTCAGCAGAACTCAATGAAGTAGGCTGATGAGGCACTGGAACAGGTTGTCTTTAGAGGATTTGGATGCCAAATCCCTGGAAATGTTCCAGGCCAGGTTGGATGGGACTTTAAGCAACCTGATCTAGTGGAAGGAGACCCTGCCCATGGTAGGGGGTTGGAATTTGATGATCTGTAAAATCCCTTCCAACCCAAGCCATTCTATGATTCTATGAAATACATGCACAGATCTCCAGCTGGGTCCTCTTAGCCTGTTAACATGAGCACTTAGGTACAATGTAAATATTTTAGCCATGATAGTAAAGGGTGGAAGGGAGCAGGAGATGGATGCTAGTAGCAGCTCATGCCTGAGAGCAGAGTGTTCACTTCACACCTTACCATGCTTAGGAGAATAGAGAGACTGCCTCCCTTAATGCGTATCATTTGGGTATATCAGGCTTGCAGTGGGCAATACTCCTTATTGACCCCATCAAAATGCATTAGGTGTAATAATACATTGGTTTTCATTAGAGGCATCCACACACACAATGCCCCCACCATATTTATAATATACAAACAAAATGACCCCAAGCAAGTTTAAAACTGATGGACACCTACCAGAACCATCAATGGATCAGAATGTACTTATTGGTTCTCTCAAGGGGGCAGCTAGACTATATTTCTGCTCAGCTATTTTATCCACCATATTCTCAGCAGACATTTGGACAATAAGGAAAAGTGATCTTGCTACACAACAGCAATTAGCATACCTATTTTTTTATACTTTTCATTACTTCTAATAATCACTTTTCCATGTGATTGTCCAACAGGCTTAACAGTGCACTTGGAGGAACAAGTCTTAAAAGCACAAGATATCAAAAGGAAATGTAAGAAGGTGTGTTGGATACATGTATCAGCCAGCACTGTACTGCTGATTTCAAATGTTTTAGCAAAGACTGTGTATTACCCCTAACAAATCATGGTAGTAGATTTGGAAACTACCATCAGAAGAGTTGTGTGAAGTCTTAACTTTTTTTCTTGCTGTCTACCACACAATATAGCGACAGACTCAAGCTTCAGAGGAGCAGTGGCATGACAGAAGAGGGTAGGTGTATATGCTAAGTCCAACATACTGAAGTTTGCTAAGAGTGGACTCAAAGAGTGGTTCAGAGGTTTCTTTTTTTTTTTTTTTTTTTTTTTTTTTTTAACGAGCTACTAGCAGTTTCTGAAAGAGTATTTGAATAATATTTTAGATCTCTCTAGGAGCAGTTTATCTGTCTTGTGGCATGGCTTCACAAGCTCTCTCCCAGTCCTATTATAACTGGAGGGTGTCTCTATCAGCTCTTAAAGAAGAAAAAACAGACATATATTGAAAATACTTCCACTATGTAACTACAGATAGATCCCAAATGGTTTGAGTATAGGCAATTTACAGAAAGGAAACTTAAAAATATTTGTATATGCATAATTGATGACAATATTTGATAGATATGGACATAAGCATATACATTAAAAAACCCAAACTACTCCATGCAAAAAACTTGTAATAAAGCTAGGAATCCTGTAGATCTTTCCAAGAGCCAACCTATCAGCCCAACAAATGAAAAGAACCACTGGCACAGAAAACTCAGGTATGTTTCTGCACAGACACAGCAAAAAAAAATGAGAAAGCTGATAAAGACTCTGACACTTCAGCAGCAATATCCAGCAGTGTTACTTATTTTCTTTGGAACTTTCAGTAAGTCTTAAATTCAGTTTTCTCTCTGTGTTAAATGGGAAAGATAATACTCCCTCTCCATTCCTCACAGCTATGTTGTCAGCCAAGATTCATTCACACTTGTGTAATGTGGTGATGGAAGCAATATAAATGTTTAGATAAATACATACAGAAGAGACTGCTAGACACACATGTAAAACGTCACCCCCCAAAACAATCTGCATGGCTAGCTTTTGGAAATAATGAGTGGGGACAAGTGGGGTTGAATGTCTGTTTGAACCCAACCCAATTCCCAGGGGTTGCTATTGGCAACCATTGTAACATGTGTCTACTATTAACTTCCCAAATGCCTACAAATCTGAAAAAAGTGTAACATTCAAAGTCCATGCTTATCCATCAATTACCCAATGTCCTGATATGAAAAACATGTTTTGATCTGATACTTTTTTACTTTGCACCATGAAAATTTTCTATTGATTCCAAATCTACAAAATTCTGTAAAAATGTATATGCAAAATCAGAAAATTTTAAAAAAACTATTTCAGAAACAACTGAGCAAGAGTATTTATGTTCCATTATATATTTTGTGTTCTCCTATCACTCCATTAAATTTGAATTTTCTACATATTTTCTACATATTTTTTTTCTTCATATTTTCTACAGCTTCCTCTTCAAAATATTCTTGAGACATAGATATGGTAACAATCAAATAAATGTAGTTTGCCTCAGATTACACAAACTTTCTTCTAGTCTGATGGCAATTCTATTCACTGGATAAGATATGAATATATCAGTTTAATAGCATTCCTTTTAATCGGAGTTTCAGATTATCACACAATTTCCAGGCACTTAAAGAGATGTATATTTTGTTTATTTTATTAGGAAAACCACTACTACAACCTTTTTTTTATTTTTTTATTTTTTTTTTTTTCATTTTTTCAGTGCTGATATTGTAGTTTACTTCACTTCCAATTATTTTAAGCCTGACAAGAATTATAGCAAACGTTACTAAAAGACAAAAATGCAGAAACTAAAAAGTTGTGAATACTCTCTGTGCAACTCTCAGGAAGCTTAACTGGATACAGCTTAACTGAAATGAATAGTGTACACTGAGTGACTTCCAACATATATTTCTAAGTCCAAAATGACCTCTTTTCTCCACATTCTAGCCTCTTTCCCATATGAGAAGTTTAATTCTCTCGCATATATTTTGGTGTGCTATTCAAATGCCTTAGCTGCAGACAGTCAAAGGCATACTTCTTTATTAAAGACAGAATAAATACAGAGTAAAATTATCAGATAAATGCATACCACAATATATGAATGCATGCATCTTTATGATACATGTATGCATAGCATATTTTAAAATACATGTATGAGAAAAAATAAATCTATATATTCACAGCAGAAACATAGTTTGGATGATATCCCACACAGCTTTCAAATGCTTCTTGTTGTTTAAAGGGTCTTTGAAAAGCCATATATATATAAATCATTGAAAAATAATAATTATTACAATTTATATTTTCTTTTACATTACTTCTATTTCTTTTAGAATTATATTTGACTTGTGAATTCACATAATCATTCAATGCAAATTTAGCTACCTATAAGTGACATCCTTATGTGCTCTTAAAGCCTTGTAAACCACAAACATCACTGAGAAATAGAGACAGAAAAGAATAAGAAAGAAGTTTAAACATGCCTTGGGAACTGAACATTTAATTGCACAACAGGAAATTTCCCAAAACCACTGAAAATGTTAAATTCTTCTGCAACATATTTTGTATAATTCTTCTAACTATGGTCGACAAATCTACATAGAAAATTCTGTTATGAACTGCACTAATATGCAACATCCCACAATCTTACCACCCATTTTCCCCTTCTGTGCCACTTCTCTGACATCTGGGAAAGTAACACAAGGCTGATAATATTAGCTGAATCAGTTGCATAATTCTGCAGTTATCACCCACATTAGGAAAACAAATTTTCTTCCTATTCTAGGTCAAGTCATTATGAAAATTTGTACGCATGACTAGCAAAATAATTTGTAGAATGTTGTTTGCCCTGACATTTTGCTATCACAGTGCCTCAAAAAGTGAGGTCATTAAAGCCTGTTAAACTTCACAATTGCATTTCAGATCCTGGGTGCCACCCAGATCATGAGAAGCAGATAGCAGAGCGGCAAGTTTGTATTTCAATACTTGCAAAGGAAGTGTTCCTGAAGCTGTTGTCTCCTTGGTAGGTGTTCAAATGACCTTTCAACAGTGGATTGGCACAAAGTAATGGTCAATAACAGCGGTTTGCTGTAGGGAAGCCTTCCACTCTGTCACCATGGTTTCCAGAGCTGAGAGCCCCTTAAAAGTAATTTGCAGCAAATGGGACAAAATCAGGAATTGGATGTAAATATTCTTTGTCCAGTATGTTAAATCTGTGTGAGAGATTTCACAGCTCTACTTTACAGCTAAGACCAAAATGGATATCCTAGCTTTTTCTTTAAGTTTATATAAGTACCATGAAAATGCACATGTTTTTACATTATTAAATGGTATCTAGAATGTTATTGTACATTGTTATAAACAAAATACAGGAATGTCACAGTTGACTAAATTCCTATCAATTATGAACTTAATTTTTACACACATTTAATACTTATCTCATTTCAGACTTTTCTATACTGAGAAATTTTCTTTTAAAGAAAAATGGTTTATACAGTTCACTTCCTGCCATAATCAAGGTCTTTCTAACCTGATATCTGAAGGTTATGCTTCAGTGAATAATTCAGTAGGTTAGTGAAACTGTGGCAGCAAAGAAAGTGCTAATCTTAGATGGAAGCTGTGAGGGATATTAAGAAACAATTGCAAAAAGTGACATATTTAATAGAGAAAGATTACTCTGTGCTACATCTATTTAATTTGAATTGAATAAATTTTGCCAGTATTTTATGAGATGCAGTCTGCAAATTATGTGAAACTTCATAGTGTCACTGAAGTCTAGAGGAAAGAATAAAGGTTTTTTTTTCCCCTCAACCATTTTATGAGTATTGTGATTTTTGAGGACTTCTCACTCTTTCAAAAGAAATTTCAAAGGAACTGAAGAATCATTCACTGTAGGACTTTATTAATTTGAATTAAGAAAGAAGAAAGGGTAGTAAAAGGTGATAGTACTGAAAGATAAATAACAAGAGGCAATAGAAGGATCTTGTGTAATGAGACTTCTTGAAATAACTGAATTCCTTCTGGACTGTGACTGAGTGAGGCCGGAAATGTTCTCCATCTTTCAGGGAAAATTTAGTTGATCTAGTTTAGACAAGTCTGAAAGTATGAGTAAAAGCAAGTGTGAAAAACGATAGGGGCCGTTTTTGCCCTTAATCACTAAACAAATCCTTAATGCAAAGCCAGTCCTGACAAAAATAATTAAAGCCTATGTTCATATGATACCTTGTATGAGTAAGTAGAATAGGAATATGATGCTAATACTAAAAAACAAACAAACAAACAAACAAAAACCTCATCCCATACTGTACATATAGAGATTATTTAATTTTTTTTTAATTTTTTTTTGTCACCTGTAAACAAACATTTATACTTTTTTCTTTTATATTATTGATTTTCTTATATAATCTACCAAAGTGTTAATAAATTATTAATCAGGGGTACATAGTCTTTGAAGAAATAAAATAGTTAACAACACCTGGTAAAAGATAACCAAGGACTTAAGTACACAACAAACCTTTTAAGAACAGAGGAAAATAAAATAATTTCTACACACCAAGAAACACACAACAAGATTCAAAATGTTGGAAAAAAACAATCATTTGAAGCTGTATATTAATGTAGCTTCTACATGCAATCATGCATTGTGTCTATATTTTACTAATTATGGTATCAAAAATATATAAGCATAGACATTACTCAAAATTTTCCTCAGAAAAATACCTCCCTGAGTATTTTGAATTTTTTTCCTGCACCACCATCATCCCACAGTGCAGCTTGGTGGAAATATCCTGAAAGTTATAGCTTTTTATTTCTACTTTTTTTTTTTTTTTGTAAGTTCTTGTATTATTTTATTTTTTACAAGATGGTAAACAAATATAAAATAACTGTTAATAATTCTTGAATACTTTGGGGTTATGCCAACCACAGAAAATAGTTGTGCATTTTGAAGTTAAAATCTGCAAGCTGTTGGTCCTAAATATGGATTGTTTCATATTTTCTTTTGCTATAAGTGGTCACATTATTCAAGTATGAGAGTAGACAATAGCTCCTTCCCCCTTGTCCCTTTCTCTTCCAAGTGCAAGAATGGTAAAACCATTAGAACTCCATACTACAGACAAAATCATTCTCTCTGATCTGCGTGGTGGTTCCAATATTCCCAATGGGCATTCTGTGCTATGTGAATAAAGAGACAAATTTCACTAATATTATGAAACACAATAATTTCACTGTGTATTCACTGATGCTGTTAACACTATAATTTCTTCTTTACCCATTTAGAATCCCCTTTGTCTGCTCCAAACAATAAAGACAAAAACACAGATCTACTGTACATTTCAGAGAAAAAAAAAATACTTATATGCATGATTAACCTTATACTGAACAAATTCATATATGAGCAGGAATGGAAATAGGATATGGAGCATTTCACCTCTGCTATAGGTTACCAGATCAAGCCTGGTTCAGGGCACTGGTAACCTAAAGATATTACAGCCTAATGGTTACATTATAGCCTAATGGTTAACCCACATGAAATGAGCTGGAATTATTTAAATTCATGGAAATAGGTGTCCATTTCACATTTCACACATATACACACACACCAAAAAAAAAAAAAAAAAAAAAAAAAAAAAAACACAGGACTACAGAACTAGCAGCCTTCCTGGTAACATTTATAACAGGCAGTAACTACTGAATTGTAATGGAGATTGGACTATCTTTTCACTTCAAATGGTGGTCATATAAGAAAGCAGCAGCAGAAAGAAAGCAGTTGAAGCATAGGAAAGAGAAAGAGACACAGAGAGGATGCTGTGTTTGTCTATGTATCATCTGATATGTGTACAAAGAGAAGACTTCAGTCTCAAGGCCTGTCAGTTCAGCACCTTTCACAAGTACAAAATGTCATGTACTACATGCCGATGAAATAAAAGACAAAGGTGTCAAAGGAACCATTACACTATATTCTAGCAATGATCAGAGGATCAACAGCTTCCCTTCTAGATTGACACTATGTTAAACTATGCCAGCATATTTGTCCTGAATCTCTTCTTACCTGCCCCGGTTTTACACCAGGGTTAGAACTTATCACAATAGCCTCACATTCTGTGAAGTGGAAGAAAAATGAAATATGTATGTAGTTCCATTCTAAGTCATCCTTTGGCTATTTTTCAATAACCATTAGGGATGTATGCATTACAAAATATTAGGAGGCATATTGTTTCTTCTGTTACCAAAAAATAAAGGTTGTGTATTTACTCATTGTATGAATGCTGTGAGTAATCGCAGGAGGTAGAATAACACCTTGCACTAAGAGGGCTGCTCAGAGCTAGGAAAGTAATGTGTGAAAATACCATTGTTCAATTTCACATTAGCCTGCATATTTGGCTCACAATGTTTTTTTTACATCAACAGAGTCTTCTGTACTTACAGATAATTATGGGAGAGATGCACATCTCAGCTATCAAGGACTGTGATGGCCTCAGAGATACTAGAATGTATTATCCTTTGGTATATGCCACCCACAGAAGCTAATAGATGTTGAGAATTCTCCAAGAGAATTCCACATTTGAAAGATGTTCATAGCAGTGCTTCTGCACTGAAATGTCAGAAGAGAGTGGAAATTAATTCCCCAAAATTATATTGCAATTAAAAATCTCTGATTTTGGTTACTGAACTAGAAAAATCAGTACAGAGAATAAATAAATAAATAAATATCCCCCCCTTTCTTTTTTTTCATTACAGCAACCTTTGCAACCACAACTGCTGCTGCAGTAATGCCCATTTGTCGAGTCAGGTTACCATTTCCAGTCAAAATTAGATTAAATGGCTCTAAAAAGTTTAGATACTTTCTTTCTTCACAAACATTTTTAGTAGTTCACAAATCTGCAACAGCTTTGGTTATAGGCTAATTGCCTACAGGTCTCCCTGTATTACCCCACTTACATAAATATAGTCACTAGTCTTCAAAGAGTGGTGACTTAGCTTTTACAGGACCTAAACTGAAATAATATGTAGCTCACTCTTTCCCAGGTGCACCTTTTTCCTGCCAGTCTCCTGGCAGGAGAGTTCCCCAACCCTTTCCAGAAGCTCAGATGTAACGCACACTGTAATGATGGTCGACTGCTGCACCGAGCTTCTCACTGCTGACACGCATGCCCATTGGAATGGCAGCTTCCTGCCCTTGCAGGGTGCCTCTGATGTTTTGTCTTAAGCAAGAAGCCCTAAAAGATTCTTCCATTTTAATTACATCATGTAATACAAATCTAACTATCAGTATTTGGACAGATGCTGTTCCAAGGGCTCTGTTTCACAAATGTCAGCCTGGGTAAAAGAAAAAAAAAAAAAAAAAAAAAAAAAAAGGAAAAGGAAAAGGAAAATTATGTTAAATCCAGCCTTTTCCTATTGTGTTCATCACCATTATACACAATAGGAATATTTTGTCATTCCTACTACATCCTCTCACACCATACCTTATAGATAACTTTTCACCCTTTATTATGTTTGCAACAGACCATACCTACTTCTTCACCTAGAACGAATATTGAAAACCCACATGCACTGTGAGATGAGTGCAGTATGCATACAGCTCCCGGGACAGTCAGATTGGAATCTGCTCACGTGGCTTACCCTAGCAATTTACCTACTCACACCATGAAAGTCTCACTTTCACTGATTTCTGTGACTGGTCATTTTTGTGGGGGTTCATGTATCTTTTCTGAAAATTTCCCCCATTTTCTGCAGTTCTTTCAGCCATTATCCTGCAGGCAAAAGGCTCTAAAACCCTCTTTCTTTTTCTAAAACTTACAGGATATTTTAAAGTTAAAAAAAAAAAAAAAAAAAAAAAAGATAGAGACAGGCACTCCTGTTGATAAAATGTCATTTTAGAAGTCCTTCTGTACTTCTTACTTTAGTCTGATATACAGATGTTTAGAAACTTTGCCTGAAGTTTCTTGTTGTTGTTGTTTGTTTGTTAGTTTGTTAGTGTAGAAAGAGATTGAAATGGATCACTGCATTCTTACAGCTGATCAGCATTAAAATTGGTGTTAAATTCCATCTGTTGTTATTGTTGTAATGCACGGAGAGGATTTAAAAGGCACAGTTCAGACACGCATCTTCACTGAAAAAAGGTGTGCTACAGACTGCTTTAAAAGGCTATGTATATCAGAGCTGAGTAATGTGGTTCATGGAAAAAGAAATCTAAAGTAAAGCTTCACCAAAAAGTCAGGCTTGTAGTGCCATTTCTGCCTGTAGTTTTGCATGCAGAACTTCTTTCCAGTCTGCTCTTGAAAAGGAAATACTATACAAGCTCTGAGAGATGCAGTCACAGTAATATTTCAGATAAATGACTAAGTAAAAACATAACCTTGTAGAATTTCTAGACCAAAGGTACCCAGGTATATTTATCTTCTGACCTATTAATTGAGAAACAAGTGTTCAATGTTTCCCACTTAGACAAGAACTTAAAAAGAATCTCATAAAACTCATAGGTTTTATGAATCACAAGTAGTCAGGACGATATCTGATTTAAAAAAAGTGTATTAATTCCAACATAAAACCTACCTGTGTAAAAATGTGACAGACTCTTCACTTGCCAAACATCATTTTTCCCATCTCCCTCCACACCTTTTGTATTCCTCAGACAGACCTCACAGTCTCGGGTAACCTAAACTTTGCATTGCACAATGAAATTCAGCCCTCAAACTACGACCACTCTGTACTGGAGATATTCAAAGACTCCTCTCCACCCACTCACCCACAACCACACAAACACACACACTATCTTTGGTATTATCTAAATGGTACTGCTAGTTCATCATCTCCTTGGTTCTCATTGATAAAGTGCAAAGAAAAAGAAGTCTCTGTGTTGAATAACTGACTGGGATTCTCAAAACAAGCAACAGGATTTAAATACTTTTTTCCAGTTGTGCATCAAAAATCACACAGACTCTTTTGGGAATGTCAGCTTGCCAGATTAATACTGTATCCAGCATCAAATGAGGAATAATCTGATTTACAAAGGGCCTAGGACTTGATAAGTCAGAACTGCATCTCACATTTAATCAAGAAACCAAAGGGAAGCCAGTGCTATCTCTGGGGAACAGATATCAACATTGGTCCCCTTGATCAGACATGCTGCTACTTGTTGAACCCTGAGACACCCTTTACAGCTCATTGTAGCCACACAAGCCAGAGGCAGCAAAGGTTTAGACAGTGCCAGAAGATCATGCATCTGAATGAACATTTTGCAGCACCAATGCCTAACAGGGAAGGGCAGAGCATGCTTGGGCAGTTCAAGTATCCTGACCTCCACAAACAGCCCAGATCTAAAAGGACATCCATGTCTCTGAATCCCAGTAACAAAACACAGGTGCTTCCGGTCTAATAATGGTAGGCCTGAATTTATAGACAGTCAACTCCAAGGGTGAGCACACTTGGACATCTGGCATATTTTACTTTTCATTAACTGTTTTTCCACCTCTGCATGTTTAGAGGTATCTGCCATAGGGGGTCCTGACCCTTTAAAGAGAGGACATGATAACTAGATGCTAAAGAGTGATACAAGGGTGTTGAACTCCCACTTCAATAAACTGTCCAAGAGGAATGCAAACAGAAAATGAGTTTTCTGAAAGCTAAGCACTATCCTGTCTCTCAGTTTTGGGTACTGACCCAACAAGTTTTACACAGAGGACAATCACATCAGTCAAATCCTTAATCTCCATCTGTTTCTGAACAATATATTGACATTATGTACATGCTAGGCATTGCTCTGTGCTTTATCACTTCAATCCATTCATAAGTAACAACAGTGAAGACACAGCTCTTTCTTCCCACCTGTTATATACACACACCTATAAACACAGGAATACGCATACATATACTCATATAAACAAGTAAATGAAGGTATACAGCCACATAAAAAAATCACGGTAAGGCTCACGATCAAACAGAAAATTTGCAAATGCTATAAATGCAACATGCAGGCTAACAAGACATACAACAAAAGACTTCTGAACCTTTATCAAGTACAAATTAACAGGAATACATTTGAATTGTTAAAACGAACATTGCTTTTCAAATAGGTTATTTCCTGCTTAGCATAAAGACAGGAAAAATATTGTTGCAGCTCCACCTAGTGGAGAATTGGGACAAATACAGCGGCGGAGCGGAGCCCCAGCGGCCGCCAATCCGGGGAACCGCGGGGCCGGCAGCGAACGAGGGCAGCGGGGCTGCCCCGGGCCGTCTCCGGCGGGCGGCGGCCCCGGGTGCTGCTGCTGCTTGCGAGGCTCATGGATGGGTCTTTTCCAGCGGTTTCAAATGCTATGGGCCTGGACGTCCACGATGAAGTATTTGTTTCTTTCTCGCGTGGCATCTTTGCCAGAGAACAGCACCCGTTAAATCTGGGTCGTCCATCAAATCAAAAGATAAAGATGTCAAAGTTATATATGTTCTTTTAATCAAAAGGAGTCTGAATTTTCACATACATTCAGAATTTTCCTATGACCTCTGCCAAATTAAACGTAAGGGGATTTACTGTGTACACATTTTACTGCAGTATTAATTTGCACTTCTGTAATATATTTAATTGCTTCAAAGTTCTTTCCAAACAGTATTTCAGCAGTATCATTCATGTAGCTAGATACAAGTGAATCCATGGAATGGTTACTGATATCTCTCTGTGCCTTAGTTTCTTTACCTTTGTGTGACTTTGCCAAATTGACAAAACAAGATAATCATAATGTCACACACACCCATCCCCTCCACACTGAATGTAAGAACTGTAGAGGAACTGGAGATGTAAGAAAGAGGAGAGGAGAGGAGAGGAGAGGAGAGGAGAGGAGAGGAGAGGAGAGGAGAGGAGAGGAGAGGAGAGGAGAGGAGAGGAGAGGAGAGGAGAGGAGAGGAGAGGAGAGGAGAGGAGAGGAGAGGAGAGGAGAGGAGAGGAGAGGAGAGGAGAGGAAGCCTCTAAACCTTTCAACGTATATAGGTGTTATGCTCTAGAGCAGTTTTATTTTCTGAAAATAAATGAAAAAAGTTGAACCTGAAACCTTGATTTATTTTATTTTTATTATTTACTTTTCAAAGATTTTCTTACTGCTGCTTTCACAAGCCATCTGTATTTTATTTTTGCCCATTAAAAGGATCCATCTTTTTAAAAATCAGAGCACTCTGTTAAGGCCTACTGTGTAAGTAACATTTTTTTTCCTTCTGTATTTTTTACCAAGTTGTTCCTCTGCTTGCTCTCTCTGTACCTCATGTGACAGCCAGAACTGACCTTACATTTTGCAGGGTTCTAAATCCCTGCCACTAAAGAAAAGGGCTTGAATAGCCAACGGTCCAGCCATGCTGCCAGAGAGGTAATCTGACACTGAGCTGTTTCCTCCTACAGGAGGAGGAGATATAAAAGAGAAACCTGTGAACAGAGCAAATATTAATGGACAACAGACTGCAGATGAGTAGGGCTATACTGCTTCTGCTTAAGTATAGCATATCCACAGATTATCTTTAATTTAAAGCAGCAGTATAAATAATTTCATCACACAAATAATTCCATTCATTCCAAAATATGTAGTATGTGTTCTCCACAGAAATGAGAACAATTGCAATTTTGTGCTCAGTCTTACAAAAATGCTTGGTAGTGTATGGGGTAAAAAATGAGAAGAAAAGAAAAAGCTTACTGCATGTGGTTTAAATAGTGAAAATATTTAGTCAGATGTTGAAATTGTAGCTTCCAAGTGGTCCTGTTACAGCTAATGGGACAGTTCACAGACTTTCATTTAGCATGTGTATATATTTGCAGAACTGGCTTCACTTGAGCAACAGAGGAAAGGGATCCATCCACCATGATGATTTACTTCAATATTTGTATCTATTTTATTTTTTTTTCCTTCTGAGAGTGTAAATATTTTTTCCCAAAGAAGAAACCTGAAAGGTGCATAATGATTTCACTAAATTCACATTAACTATACAGGGTAAATTAAGCAGAAAACATAAAGGCCAAACACTGTACACAGTAATTAAGCTCAATATTACAGGGCTGTACTGTAATAATTACAGCCAGTATTGCACGCACACTTTGATAATTCACTTAAATTGCCTTCAGAACATGCCAAGAAAATCTCTTTTGACCAGACAGAAAAATAAATAAATAAAACAATAAATAAAACAAAGAGAGAGAGAGAGAAATAAAACAAAATTCATACTTTTCATGTTGAAAACTACCGTTTTTCCTTACCCTATCCTGTCTCTCCTGGGGAAAAATAAATAAATAAATAAATAAATAAATAAATGCGAAAAAGTGCCCTAAATATAAATAGAGCATTTGCTGTTGTCTTTCTACTAAAGCTTTTAAATTTAAGGAATAATAGATGCCTGTCTAGACAACCCTAAAATTGTTTTAGTTACTGATGTATGGATGACTGATAAATGTCATCTTTTCTGCCTGCGGTGCATTTTGCATCCAGTCTAGTGACATTTGTCTATAGCTGACCTGAGACTGCATTTTTCATTTGCATGAAGCATTTAAATTTTACAACTCTGGAGCTTCAGGATTCACTGTTTACTGGAAAATACAATACCATTCCCTCCTCCCCCCTCCACCCCAGAGGAGAAATGCTTTCTTTAGTTGTCACATGGCCATTTTTAATTAAACCAGCAGGGAAGATTCTAATCAGACAAAGGCAATGGAATTTGCTTCATACCTTTTCAAGTGAAATAATTATTAATTCCCTAGTTTCGCATTTCTCATACAGATAAAATGAAATATGTAACAAGGACAGTAGAAGAATTTTTTTTATTTAACTATAGACAGGTTCTTTAAACAATGTAGGAAACATTTAAGTATTTCATGGTAAATGACAAATACACAGAGATGTTAGAAATTAGTAGGTTTATCAGTTGCTTTTAAAAGATGCTTCATGCTATTAACATCTTTAAGCATGTGGTTGTGAGATGGTAGAAGTACCTCTTATAGATATTTCCATTGCAAAAGAGATCACTGTTTTCACACACTTCTACTGAGAAATGTTTGTTTCTGCCTACTTTGTAATATAGATGGTTCCAATATTTTACTTTATCCAAACTGTATTCTCCAGACCACCATTTTCAAACAAGGCATGGTTTTTGCAATATGTCACTTCAGAGGACCGAGGTCCATCAAAAGTCTTTGCAGTATTTGAGCAGTCCCACTGATTTCAAGTATGTTTCAAGTATATTTCAATGTTTTCCAATGACTATTCAAACCTGGGATGGCAACAAACTACTACTATCAACAGTTATAGCAGGTCTTTCTTTTTCTTCCCTTTTTAAGAGAATAGGAAGGGGAAGGGGAAGGGGAAGGGGAAGGGGAAGGGGAAGGGGAAGGGGAAGGGGAAGGGGAAGGGGAAGGGGAAGGGGAAGGGGAAGGGGAAGGGGAAGGGGAAGGGGAAGGGGAAGGGGAAGGGGAGTAAAAAAGAAAAAAAAAAAAGAAGAAATGGAAAAAGGGAGAAGGAAAAAGAAGAAAAGGAAGGAAAGAGGAGGAAGAGGGAGAGGGAGAGGGAGAGGGAGAGGGAGAGGGAGAGGGAGAGGGAGAGGGAGAGGGAGAGGGAGAGGGAGAGGGAGAGGGAGAGGGAGAGGGAGAGGGAGAGGAAGAGGAAGAGGAAGAGGAAGAGGAAGAGGAAGAGGAAGAGGAAGAGGAAGAGGAAGAGGAAGAGGAAGAGGAAGAGGAAGAAAACATTTGGGCTTCTTAAACTTCCATCAAAAAGTAATTCCACAGGATAATTCCACAGCTATTATTTTTAGTGAGAAAAATGGAATCCATTTCATTATAAATTTTCAACATATATATATATATATGAATATATATATATATATGAATATATATATATATATATATATATATATATATTTCAGGTTTTTCCTACCAGTACTTTCAGAAATGTTCTGATGTTCTGGAGGTAAGAACCAGAGGAATTACTTCACTTTCTTGTTGAATTAACAACAGAACCTCTTGGGTGGAAGTAACAGAGACCTAAAGCACGTGTCCAACTTTACATATAAGAATAATCCCATTGAGGCCAATAGATTTGCATACTTTCCAATGATGTTGCACTTAAGTAGCCTACAATAGACTTTTTTGTTCTACTAATAAAGCTACATCAGGGTATCTGCCCTACTACAGAACCCTTGAGCAAATGTTTTACCCCACTAACCAGCACAGTTTTACCAGCACAGTATCTCACAGCTTTGGAAAACCCCTGTCCTATATATCATTTCCTTCAACAGCATTATAGAAAGGCTTTGCTTCAATGTAATCCTATTAGGACTGTTCTGCTAGTCTGCTGGTTCTACAAGGAAAGGTACTTCCCTACCTCTGGCAGAAGTACATCAATGTAAGATGGAAGCAGGGTCTTATACAAATGCCTATGTTAGTCAAACCTCACCCTACCCTACAGGAGATATAGTAGGAGACTCCCTGCAATCCCCTTGTTCAAAACATATTTTCTCTTGGCAGTTTTTTATCAAGATATACCTAATTTATTTTCCATTCTACAGAGCTGATTGTAATATTTTAATTTTTATTTTCACTTCTCCAGCACAAACCAGCATAGAAAGCCATTAACCATTGACCATCCTCAGCACAACTATAACAGATATAGCAGGAAGCAAGAGTCTTGGGCATATATTTTTCTGCTACTAAAAATACAGCTAGACCCTAACAAATGGAGCAAAGTGGAAATGATTGATGTACATTTTTAACAAGCACAGAGGGTACATTTTTTTTTCACCAGTTCCAGTCAAATCTCCCCCTGCTTCATCTCCATCCCCTCACCAAAATAAAATAAAATAAAATAAATAAAATTCTTCTGAGGTAGTATCAAGAAAGCATATGGTCTGAGCTCAGAGGAAGTTGTAGCATCAGGAAAACAGAAAACAGTTAACCTCCACCTTGTATATAAATCAGTGTAACAGATGTAAAAGTAAGTACACATTTGGAACCTACTGACCCAGAACACCAGCCCTGAACCTTTGTTTTCTCTCCTTTCCAATACAACTCCATCCCATGATTTTTGCTCACATGGCATAGAAGACAGAGTAGTTTTGTTCTTTTGCGAGACTCACTGAGAAAAATATTTCTGCCTCATTCTTTAATGCATCTCCTTTCTCCAGCACCACTCTAGGGCTGAACTAAGGCACTACCTTGTATTCAAGCAATCTAAGCCACCTGCTATTCTCAAATGCAAGGATCAGGTATTGCCAGACCTGAAGGGAAAACAAATAAGTATGTATCTAGGATTGGCCTAAGTAATTTCTCATCAGCACTTATCAGCAACATTCAGTGTGATAGTAAAGAGGAAAAAGCAAAGCAAAACAAAACAAAACAAAACAAAAAAAACAATCATCCCACACATATGAGAAGGAGAAAAGATAAAAGAAGGCCTGAATGAAGAAAATGTGTTATTTAACTGAGCTGTGGATTAGGAAGAGGAAAGGAGCTGGACTGCAAACATGGACTGCAGCTCTTTGTTTCTAAGAACATCATTCCAGTGATCTGAAACAACATAGCTACTCTTCATCTGTTTTTGCCAATTTGGCTTGTATGCAAACTTCTGGAGGTTTTGAGTGCAAACTGATGTGAAAAAACTTGTTATAAATGGCTAAGAACAGATTTTATTTCAATACTTCATGCAGAATCCTTAAATTCAAAGCTAGGAAAAACTACAGAGGTTTCAGGAGTGAAGCTTGCTTACAACAGCTTACCTACTATATATTGAGTTTCCAATCTTTCAGTTAAGACTCTGTGAGTAGCCTTTTGCTGTCCATCCCAGTTTCAGGAAGGGAAAGACCTAGGCAAAAATGTATGGATGTGGAGCACAGCAAAAGCAGTTTGGACATTGATTTGGTTTCTAAAGCAGAAGGTCTGCAGAAATATATATGTATGTATGTACATGTACATATATATAATTTATAAATATATATTTATACAAATACTTATAAATGCATACATAACTTAGTTTTATATAAAATATTTATAAAAGTATGGCTATATATAAAATTAATATATATTCTATTCAACAGAAAATTGTAAACTATTTTACTATTTTATTTATTTCTTTTGCTTGGAAGGTCTTCTCAAAACCTTATTTCCTTTTTAAAGGACTAAAGATGCCTTTTTTCTTTGAGACACTGACACACTCCACATTGCAAACTAAAACTGTTTTATTTAAAATATATATATACACGTATATATAAATTGAGATTGTCTAATTACAAATAAATAAATAAATCTCCAAATTAAGATTTGACCCTTATCAGAAGGCTTCAGTTTTAAGGATCCAGCTTGTACATAAGTGACAAAGAATTTATTAAAGAGAAGTTGCGATAAAATGCAAGTGCAAGCACCTATATTGCTTTAAGAATATCACTTACATAGACAGTAAGTCAACTTTCTGAAACAGTTTGTGTTACATTAGTACAAAACTGATCAGAACTGAACCATTCAAGCTTCTTCAAGAGTTATTGGATAAATATTTGTCCTCCTACATAGGAACAGATGACTTTCTCTCCTAGGAATTTTTTGTTGCTCTTCTAACTGTTGAAGGAGGTATTAGGGATGTCCTTTATAAATCTCTCTGAATGTAATTTTTATTTGTTTATTTGTCTATTTTTAAGCCATTCTTCTATCTCATTCACTTTTAAAATAACAATAGGGTCTGCTTGACACCTACCAGGACATTCTTCATGAATTCCTGCATAGAATACATCCATTTAAGTATATAATGTGGCATTTAAATACAGAAATAATGCCATACTGTGTTAGATAAGATCATATCAACCACATATTTGCCTGGGAAAGACAGGATGCTAGATAGATGGCATTTTGAAAATGACATTAAAGGAAAGACAGGTTGCAAATTGTTTGATCAATACTGAAGAACAATGGAGAGAAGAACTGAAAAAGTCTCTGTCTTATAGGGATAAGGAGAAATACGGGCCATTGATGAAAATTTAATTGCTATAATAAAAGAGATGGAAATGAAAAAGCACAACTTTCATACAGGGGTAATAATTGCTTTTGCATCCAATGGCTAGTGCTTGAAACAAAATTAAATAAAAAAAAATCAAAAATAAAAAAGCCATAAAGACAGAAAATTAACATAAAAAGTAATAATGGACAGTTGGGTCCCACTGCATGTTACTGCTGTCTCTGTGTCCATGCTCCCTCTGCAAATCTCTGTGCCCAAGCACATTCCTGGAGCTTGTCCACTAAATTTTTTTAACCTACTCCTAAAAGAGTTAATATTTAGTAGATACCTGCATACAGCTGTTGCTAATATTCAGCAATCTCCAAGTGCTCTGGAAATGGCATGGATTAGATGTTCTCAGTTAGCAAATGGGGAAAATGAGGCCTACAGATGGCAGAATTTAGATAAGCTCCCACAGGCACTCAGTGGACAGGAGGAAATGCTGCTGTGGCAGCTTCCTTAATGGCAGACTATCTTGAAACCCTGTTCATTGACCAGCCAAGTCCATGTCACTAAGCGTGAAATTCCTAGGAGGCAGGTTATGCCATAAGACACTGCTGACACAGCAGAGCATGACAGTGCTTCTTGGGCAAGGTGGCATTGTGCTACTTAGGTTTGATCGTGAAGGTGTGTCCCTCACAAGCTGTGAGGCTTCACACATTCCCTATCTACTATTGAATGTCCTCATGCTTCCCTGACATTTGATCCCAATGCTAGCTGTGTTACATCATAAGATCTCATGTAGCAAGGTCTCTGCAGATAAAATACTGAAAAGATGAGAGTTCTGGATGAAAACAAAACCCAGTTCTGCATCTGTTAACTCCTTGCTGCAGACATTTCTATTTCCTCCTACAGAAAATATTATGCATCCCCCCGTGCTCAGCTGCAGGATTGTAGCACATCTCTATCTTCAAGTGTGCCTTTCTTCCTCTCATATGAATCAGATGTATAAAACACGAGTCTTACTTCTCAGCATGGGAGACTGTTGATACAGACTCCATTACCATACAGCATTAGTTGTAATCCTTTTCATGTTCATCACATAAAATTCAGACCTTCAAAACTTCCTGACTTACTTATTTTGTGGGCTAAAATTATCTGAGTGTGGGTTCATCCTAAAATCAAATTATTTAGGCTGTGAAAGTTTTTCATATATTTCCAAGTGTTAGCAGAATGACACAAAACAGGAAAAGAGCTCCTGTGAATCTACATGTTGAAGAAATTCAGAAAAAAAAAAGAAAAGAAAAAAAAAATAGTTCCTCAAAGAAGTTTAATTTTGGCCTAAGAAAGGAATAGAGTATAAGATTACTCCAAAAGCTATTTATGTAAAAAAATAAATAAATAAATAAATAAATAAAATAAAATAAAATTATTTGTTAGTATTTCAAAATTTTATGTTGTTCATATCTACTGCAGAAGGTTGCATATGAGAAAAACCTATTATGCATAAAATTTTCACACTAATTAATCTTCCATGTTACAAAATAAAAGATGATAGAAGATGCTATACTGAATGAGGTTCACCAATCTCTTGTGATATCACTATAGTCATTTTTTCCTTACCACAAATCTCCTCCTTTTTAAGGCATGTAGTTAAGGTCTAACACAAAGTTTAAAGATGTATTTTTTCATGGGAAACTAGTGACTTTGGAATTCACAGTTTCAAAAATCTTAGCGATGAGAGAGGTTAAAGAGATTGAAGGTCTTAAAAGTTGTCTGGAGGTTTTGTGCATATGAGCCAGAGAGAAGACTGCTAAATTGCAGTTTTAGGTTAATTCCTGTGGCTTTGTTCTCAGCTATCTATTATCTCCTATTGTCAAATGTGCCTTGACATAAAAAGCAAGAAGATATAAACTTCTGTCCAGTTCAGTCGGAAAATCTTTACAATTATTTTGCACTGGTGTAAACAGCTATCTGAAGATCAGTACAGCAGGGAACTTATCATGTTAGTCAGAGCCTGTAGCCAGGTGTGCATTGCATGGAACTTTTGTTTAGCTTGGACAAAAGCAAGAATGAAGGTCAGGTGGTTCTAGTCAGGAAGGGGACCAGTAAAACCGCTGTATTGGACTTTCGGAGGGCTGACTTTGAGCTGCTCAGGACACTGGTTGGTGGAGTCCCTTGGGAGGCGGTTCTGAAGGGCAGAGGAGTCCAGGAAGGCTGGGCGCTCTTCAAGAGGGAAGTCTTAATGGCGCAGGAACGGTCTGTCCCCACGTGCCCAAAGACGAGCTGGCGGGGAAGAAGACCGGCCTGGCTCAACAGAGAATTGTGGCTTGATCTTAGGAGGAAAAAGAGGGTTTATAAGCTTTGGAAAAGTGGGCAGGCCACTAAGGAGGACTTTAAAGAAGTAGCGAGGCTGTGCAGGGACAAAATTAGGAAGGCCAAAGCTCATCTGGAGCTCAATCTGGCTACTGCCGTTAAAGATAACAAAAAACGTTTCTATAAATACATCAACACAAAACGGAGGACTAAGGAGAATCTCCATCCTTTACTGGATGCGGGGGGAAACTTAGTTACAAGAGATGAGGAAAAGGCGGAGGTGCTCAATGCCTTCTTTGCCTCAGTCTTTAGCGGCAATACCGGATGTTCTCTGGATACTCAGTACCCTGAGCTGGTGGAAGGGGTTGGGGAGCAGGATGTGGCCCTCACTATCCACGAAGAAATGGTTGCCAACCTGCTACAGCACTTGGATGTGCACAAGTCGATGGGGCCGGATGGGATCCACCCAAGGGTACTGAGGGAACTGGCAGAAGAGCTGGCCAAGCCACTATCCATCATTTATCAGCAGTCCTGGCTATCGGGGGAGGTCCCAGTTGACTGGCGGCTAGCAAACGTGACGCCCATCTACAAGAAGGGCCGGAGGGCAGACCCGGGAAACTACAGGCCTGTCAGTTTGACCTCAGTGCCAGGGAAGCTCATGGAGCAGATCCTCTTGAGAGTCATCACGCAGCACTTGCAGGGCAAGCAGGCGATCAGGCCCAGTCAGCATGGGTTTATGAAAGGCAGATCCTGCTTGACGAACCTGATCTCCTTCTATGACAAAGTGACGTGCTGGGTGGATGAGGGAAAGGCTGTGGATGTGGTCTACCTTGACTTCAGCAAGGCTTTTGACACCATCTCCCACAGCATTCTCCTCAAGAAACTGGCTGCTCTTGGCTTGGACTGGCGCACGCTTCATTGGGTTAGAAACTGGCTGGATAGCTGGGCCCAAAGAGTCGTGGTGAATGGAGCCAAGTCCAGTTGGAGGCCAGTCACTAGTGGCGTCCCCCTGGGCTCGGTGCTGGGGCCGGTCCTCTTTAATATCTTCATCGATGATCTGGACGAGGGCATTGAGTGCACCCTCAGTAAGTTCGCAGATGACACCAAGCTATGCGTGTGTGTCGATCTGCTTGAGGGTAGGAAAGCTCTGCAGGAGGATCTGGATAGGCTGCACCGATGGGCTGAGGTCAACTGCATGAAGTTCAACAAGGCCAAGTGCCGGGTCCTGCACCTGGGGCGCAATAACCCCAAGCAGAGCTACAGGCTGGGAGAGGAATGGTTGGAGAGCTGCCAGGCAGAGAAGGACCTGGGAGTGATGGTGGATAGTCGGCTGAATATGAGCCAGCAGTGTGCTCAGGTGGCCAAGAAGGCCAACGGCATCCTGGCTTGTATCAGAAACAGTGTGACCAGCAGGGCTAGGGAGGTGATCGTCCCCCTGTACTCAGCTCTGGTGAGGCCGCACCTCGAGTACTGTGTTCAGTTTTGGGCCCCTCGCTACAAGAAGGACATGGAGATGCTTGAGCGGGTACAGAGAAGGGCAACAAAGCTGGTGAGGGGCCTGGAGAACAAGTCCTACGAGGAGCGGCTGAGGGAGCTGGGCTTGTTCAGCCTGGAGAAGAGGAGGCTCAGGGGTGACCTTATCGCTCTCTATGGGTACCTCAAGGGAGGCTGTAGCGAGGTGGGGGTTGGTTTGTTCTCCCACGTGCCTGGTGACAGGACGAGGGGGAATGGGCTTAAGTTGAGCCAGGGGAGTTTTAGGTTAGATGTTAGGAAGAACTTCTTCACTGAAAGGGTTGTGAGGCACTGGAACAGGCTGCCCAGGGAAGTGGTGGAGTCACCATCCCTGGTGACATCCCTGGACAACATAGTACCATCTGCCTATGGCTTTAATTTGTACTTGAGCTGGTTCTGCCTGCTAGTAGCACACTTCAGTTTTTAGTAGTCCAGAAAACCTAAAAGCCTAATTACCGGGGAATCCACAATCATTTTTGCATGCTATTCTCATTACCAATACATGATAATTCTGTAGTGTTGGACAGGCTTTATTTCTGAAGTTTTTTTATAAGGTAATCTCTACCTTGTTTCTCTCCCCATAGTTTAACAGCACAGTCAAGGAGCTCTACTTTCACTTCACCAAGATAGGGGAAAATCAATTTGGTTGCTTCCATAAAAGAAGGATGTGCTAGTGCCATGGTAGTAAAATCAACAGGAAGCTTTGTATCAGCTCCAGCAGGGTCTGGATCCTACATCTTAACCAATCTGCATTTTACCTCTGTCTAAGTTCTTAAACATCCTTGACAGAATTGCATGGTAACTAGCAAAGCCCTAGAGTAGCATTTAAAAGAAGTAAGATTTGATTATATTTTGTTCAGTGAAAACTATGCAGCCTTCTTACAACTCAAATACGAGTTAATGTCACTTCATGGAAAAAGAAGGAAACCAGATCATTCGAATTACAAGATTGTTGATGGATTAATTTGTGACAGAAGAAAGTGAAAGTGAGGTGGTGACAAGGGGATTAGTTAACAAGATGCAGTAAGAATGTTAGAAGAGCTGCTCTTGCTTTCCAAATACACTAAACTTTTTGAAGATATTGCTAGCGTGACAGATAAAGGGAATGTAGCTGCATTATATATTTAAATTTTGCAAAGGCATTTGAAAAGATGCTGCATAAATGGCTTATTTTGAAAATAAAAGCCAATGTGATGAAGGGGAAGCCATAAAATGAATTAAAATGTAAGACGAAAGGAGGGGGAGGAAAAGAATGATGAATATAATACACTTAAAATGGAAGTTATTCTCCTGAGAAGTATCACATAGAGCTCTGCAGGCTTAAACCATGGCAGATGCACCTTGTTATTTAATCTGTGTCATGTTTTGCTTATAGACTCGTATTTGACTGAATTGATAAAAATAATTTACAGGAACGCTTATGTTAAAATATAGATATATTTTTACCTTATTCATGGAATTTGTACTGTATTTATATCATGAAGTTCCTTCCTTGATGTCACAAAGATGTAAACAGATTAAAAACAGCCTTATTATTACAAAACTTAATTGTTACAGAAATCATTTTCTCCTTTAGGCAAGGAAATGGCTTTTCTGTATGTAGTACCTGTGTTAGAGCTCATTTTACAGTGAACACCTGGAACCTTGAGAAAAACTACCTAGTGCAGTCTACAATACAGAGGAGTTTCTTTTTATTATTTTTTTTGTGTGTGTGAAACACTGGCTCATTATGTTTACTTGCTATTGTGTTACTAGATATCCATGCACAGAAGTTATACGGTCCCATTAACCTTGTTCCTGCAATTTTACAGTTACTCCTGTCCCATTATTATGGGCAAGGAACAGAGACAGGGAGAAACTTAAAGGGTTTATGCCCTTAAAAATCAGAAGATGCAGCACTGCAAAATTTAAGTCATCACCTAATGGCATTCTTGGCTATTAACCCTCCCTCTGTAAGACTCATGAATTTAAACTGGTTTGCCTTTTTGCAAAGAAAATAACAGAAAGAGCAAGTACCTCACCGCAGAGTAAATTGAAGTCTAAAGTTCTCAGACACAGGTAGGAGATCTACTCAGGTTCTGCCTGTGCTGTACCTAGACCGAGAATTGTCAGCATAGTTCTGCAGGTTTTCATTTGAGTTTCTAAATCATAACAAACTTGGCTTTCCAGTGCAGTGTAAATTTTCTTATTGGGCCTTGTCCTTTACAAACATTTTAGTAATAATAAAAGGAGTATTTCTCTAATCCAGCAATTTTTATTTTGGATGTGGAAGGACTTAGGCTAGCTCTCTGCCATGAAAAAGCAGAACAGGCATCTGAATCCAATTTTTCCCACACCCAAATGAAGTATTCTTATCATTTACGTAGTCTTGTTTTGGATGCACAAGTCCAAATACTGTGCAAGAAACATCTATTTCAGATGTGTGCAGTGTTAGCTCTAATCCTAAGCAACTTGACTGTTCTGGGGAAGACTTAATTCTGCAACTTAAAACTTAACTCTGGAAGACTGCAGGACAACAGAGCAAAACTTCAGACCCTCAGTGGAGGAGATGGCAGGAAACTGTGTTGTGGTGTTGTGGTTTCTATCATCATAGGCTTTCCCATTAAAAAAGGCTTTTTGGGGAGCTTTTTTTTTTAAAAAAAAAAAAAAACTCCTTTTTTATTTCTTTTTGGACTGCTGGACTGCTGGCTCTTCATTTCACACTATTGGCTATAGCATACATTTTAATTGCCTATTGCTCCCTTGGCTTCATCAGGCTTATCAAAGTCCTTTTGTAACAAACCGCAGATGTGCACTACAAGATGGAATGTATATCAATTTCATCAGTTTTTCTTTTGGAACACATACTAGGTATGGAATGGCATTGTTTTTAGGGAAAGTGTTAATTACTTAATAATAATATAAATCAGATTGGCTAATTTTCACATTAGTATACATGCAAAATTGTTGATGCTGGCTTATTGCTACCAGGAGGTGTTAGCTGTCGGATCCTATTGATTTCAGCTTAGATGTCTTAATTAGTCAATCTTATTGATTTCAATAAGGATGCCATGAAAAGTAATTACTCTACTTTCAGCTTTGTCATTTTTCTATTTTAACATCTCTTCTCTTTATTTATTTATTTTTTGAATTGCTAACAGCACTAATATCCAGAAGGCAGCCAAATTACATGGTTTAAGAATCAGACTAGACTCCTAAGACCGCTTATCATTGTTTTGACAGTTTGTGAAACAGACCACCAGAGCTACACTCAAAACCGTCAAAAAAAGTTGTGTTTCAATACTGTTTCTTCCCCAAGGCCTGATTATGGCTTGGTATCCTTAACTTACTTATTGAATTTTCCCTCAAGTAGTCTATGTGGCTGAAAATTGTTGAGCTGCTCTGTTCCATCATTTTAGCAAGAAGTGCTTGTTCTAGTATAGTACAGCAAGGACAACAAAGCTCTACCAGTGTTATGTCACTTCATCCATTTTTCACCTCTTTTCACTTCTGCATTTCATCTCTGGCAAGATCTTCTCTATGCCTTCGTATGATCAAGGTCAAGAAAGTTAGTTTTTGGTGCACTGAATATGGATCAAAGAGTCTTTTTATCTAAAAAGCTTGCATTTGGTTAAAATCAATATACATGTTTCATAAAACATTTTGGTTTAGTCTCAAGTACTGTTTAGGTCATTCTTTAATTTAAAATTAATCATATTTTGCAGACAGAAGAGCCCAAGTAAAAATATGAATTAATGGAAAAACACTAAACACTAGTTGCACTCAAATGTAGGTAGATTTATCAAAACTGTAAGAAAAGTTCTCCAGAACTAGGACAGCAAAAAAACATTTCTTTTGTTGTATTTATTTAAATAATATTAAAAAAAAAAAAAAAAAAAAAAGTACCAAAGATCAAAAGATCACTAGGAAGCCTTTTTAATGTACAGAAGTATAGCAGAAAATTTTGACCACACAATGGCCCTAACTGTGTGACTCTGAAGGCCTTTGCATGTCAGGTTAACACCTTCTTTCAGTTTCTCTGTTTTACTGAGCCTGCCCAAAATAATTCCAATTAAGGCCAGCTGTATATCAGTGGCTTTCAGATGTCAATACCAAAAGTAAACCCTGAGTTTTAGGAGTTGGATAGATTAGGGGTTAGTTTTGGAAGAAGAACTGCACAGAATTTATGAATATATATTACACATAAAAAGCAGCAGCCTGATTTCATGAAATTTGATGGCAAACAAAAGAGTCCTATTTCAGGGCAAATTTTAGACTTAAAAAGGAAAAGTTCCGTACTTCTTTGCACTTTACCTTTTTCCCCTCGTAATGTTGGGACTGGGGAAAATGAAACAGAATATTAAAAAGGGCATGCAGGAACCTAAGATTTTATTTATTTATTTATATATTTTCTTGACAATTTGGCTCACTGCAACAGACTGTTCTCTGCATATCCATGAGATTCCTTGGTTGTTGTTTGATTAATCCTTTCAATCTCACCGAAATATAAGCCCAACTCTTCCTGTTAGTCCAGAATTAGCACTGACAAGCTGCAAGGATTCTGCACTTACTCCTATTGTATTGTTACATGCCTGTTTTGAGAAGCAAGTGTTGAAATAGTCCAAAGAGATTCCCTGTAACATATATACAGGACATTGTGATTTTGTGCACATTCCTTGTTTTCAGGGAAAAGTAATAAGGTTCTTCAGATAATTTCAACAGAAAAGGAATGAGTTGATGGTAGTACATGGGCTATGTTACAACAAGAAAAGAAGAAGCACTGTATTAAAATCTTCTCAATTTAGACTATATTATGCTACTTTAAGAAGATAATACTTGTTTTTCATCATGGTAGTGAAAACATATTAAAGATTCTGGGAATGATAGACTCTACAGTATCTGCCAAGAGAATTACCATCCTGTAAGGGATGTTAGACCATCTTTATATCAGCAGTAATTCTTTGACTATGCAAAACTATGCCATGCCTGTTAAAATAAATGCTGACTTTTCATAAAAACAAGATCCATTTTTGAAGGTGTTAAGTTTATTGCATTAATGTTGAAGCATCACCTACATTTCAGCATTTGAATGTGATGTATTATATGGATTATATGGATTTGAAGGGTGGACCATTCAATAGACAAGGAATTGGCTTGAAGGCCACACCCAGAGAGTGGTGGTAAATTGCTCTATGTCCAGGTGGAGGCTGCTGATGAGTAGTGCTCATCAGGCATCTGTCTTGGGACAAGTAAAGTTTAATATTTTCATCAACAACATAGTAGGATTGAGTGCACCCTCATCAAGTTTGCAGACCACTGTAGTGGGTTTACGTGGCAAGGTTTTGGTAGCAGGGGGCTATAGGGGTGGTTTCTGTGAGAAAGATCTAGAAGCTGCCCCATGTTTGGGAAAGGCCCCATTGTTTTCCAGGTCTGAGCCAATAAGCGATGTTGTTTTGTGCCTTTGTGAGAGCATATTTAAGACAGGGAAAAAACACTGCGCCAGACAGCAGCCGGGAGAGTCAAGGGAGTGAGGAACAGCACCAAGGTCAGAGTAGAAGGAGGGGGAAAGGTGCTCCAGGCGCCGGAGCAGAAGTCCCCTGCGGCCTGTGGTGAGGACCATGGTGAAGCAGGATGTCCCCCTGCAGCCCATGGAGTACCACGGTGGAGCAGGGTTCCACGCTGCAGCCCGTGGAGGAGACCACGGTGGAGCAGGTGGCCCTGCACCGACGGAGGCTGCCGCCTGTGGAAGACCCCTGCCGGAGCAGATTCCGGGCCGGACCTGTAGCCCGTGGAGAGGAGCCCACGCAGGAGCAGGTGACCTGGCAGGAGCTGCTGCCCGTAGGGGAGCCAGGTTGGAGCAGTTTTCTCCTGAGGGATGGACCCCGTGGTACGGACCCATATCTGGAGCAGTTCTGGAAGAGCTGCTGCCTGTGGGAAGCCCACGCCGGATCAGTTCATCAAGGACTGCATCCCGTGGGTGGGACCCCACAGCACAGGGGACGAGAGTGACCGAGAAGGAGCGGCAGAGAAGAAGTGCTGTAGACTGACCATAACCCCCATTCCCCGTTCCCCTGCGCCGCTCGGGGGGAGGAGGTGGAAGAGGGTGGATGGGGGGGGAAGGTGCTTTTGTTTTTTTTTTCCTTTGTTTTCTCACTTCTCTCGCTTGTTAGTTGTAGGCAATAAATCTTACTATCTCCTTATGCCGAGTCTGTTTTGCCCGTTACAATAATTATTGCGTGATTTTCTCGTCCTTATCTCAATCCTTGAGCCCTTTTCACATATTTTCTCCCCATTCCTCTTTGAGGAGGGAGAGTGAGAGAGCGGCTGTGGTGGAGCTCGGCTGCCCACTCGAGCGGAACCACGACAACCACACCAAGATGAATAGTGTAGTCGACACAACAGAAGGAAGGGATGCCATCCAAAGGAACCTGCACAAGCTAGATAAGTGGGCCCATGTGAACCTAATGAGGTTCAAAAAGTCTCAGTGCAAGGTGCTGCACCTAGGTTAGGGTAATCTCAAACATGAGTACAGACTGGGAGAATTCATTGAGAGCAGCCCTGCAGAGAAGGACTTGTGGGTTCTAGTAGACAAAATGCTTGACATGAGCCAGCAATGTGCACTTACAGCCCAGAAGGCCAACTGCATCCTGGGCTGCATTAACAGAGGAGTGGCCAGCAGGCCAAGGGAGGTTACTGTTCCCCTCTACTCTGCCCTTGTGAGGCCCCATTTGAAGTATTGCATACAGGTCCGGGGCTCCCAGCACAAGAAGGATGTGGGGTTGTTGGAATGGTTCCAAAGGATGGCTATGAAGTTGATAAAAGGGCTGGAACACCTCTCCTGTGAAGAAAGACTGAGAGAGCTGGGGATGTTTAGCCTGGAGAAGGCTTTAGGAGACCTCGTTTCAGCTTTTCAATACTTAAAAAGTAAATATATAAAAAAAAAAAGAAAAAAAAAAAAGTGAACAACTTTTTGCTTAGGCAGATGATGAAAGGAAAAGGGGAAAACTATAAGACGGGAGATTTAGATTAGTGGTTAGGAGGAAATTCTTCACTCAGAGGGTAGTGAGGCACTGGCACAGGTTACCCAGAGAAGCTGTGGATGTCTCATCCCTGCAGGTGTTCAACACCAGTTTAAATGATGCCCTGAGCAGCCTGATCAGGCCATGGCATAGGGGTGTGGAACTAGATGGTCTTTGAGGTCCCTTCAAATTCACGCCATTCTATCATATGTTATCATATGATATATTATATCATATCATATATTATATATCATATCATATCATATATTATAATATCATATAGTATATCATATAGCATTACAATACTATTTTATTATAAAATCACCCAATTCTTCATATAGCACATTAGCTTACTTCAGTATGTCCTTTTCCCTCTTGAAATTACATGGCTTTTGTTTTCCAGACCTTTTTAGCACCTGCTGCTTGCTTTGAGATAGGCAGGACTGATACAAGAAGTACCAGTACCTCAGTATCTCAGAAGATACAGGGAAAGTAAAACCACCCAAACAAAAAACAACACCAAGAACACCTCTGGGAAATCCATTCTGACAGAAATGTATAGGAACTCATTTTGTATGGGTTCTTACATTTTTATAATATACATGTTTATTTAGTGGAACTTTCTCTAAAGGCTGTTTATGAATTTTCACGTTTTTGACTGGGATAGAGTTCATAGACTGGGATAATCTTCACAGAGGTTCATATGATGCTGTGTTTTGGATTTTTTTTTCTTTGATAATAAACTAATGCTTTTATTTGCTGCAGAGCAGTGCTTACACAGAGCCAAGTACTTTTCATCTTCTTGTGCTGTCCTGCCAGTGAGGAGAGGAGGCTGGGGATACACAGGAAACTGGGGGGGGAGAGGGGGGGACAGAGCCAGGACAGCTGACTCACACTGGTCAAAGAGATATTCCCTACCACATGACATCATCCTCAACAATAAAAGCTGGTGTAAACACGGGAGAAGGGGTGGAGGGTAGGGTGGGGGAGAATGGGATGGACATTCAGAATGATGGATTTTTTTTTCCCAAGAAACCATTACATGGCTGATGAGCCCTACTTTCCTGGAAGTGGCTGAACACCTGCCTGCCAACGGAAGTAGCAAATGAATTCCTGGTTTTGCTTTGCTTTAGTATGGCTTTTGCTTTACATGGTGAACTATCTTTATCTCAGCCCGTGAGTTCTTACTTTTACTTTTCCCATTCTCTCTCCTGTCCCACCTGGGAAGAGAGAGTGAGCAGCTGTGTGGTGCTTACCTGCCTACCAAGCTTAAACCAAAACATATATCTTGCTATACTTGTACTCTGTTCAGCTTCTTCTTCCTTGAAATGTCAGATCTTTCCATCTCTCTCTGCGCTTTGAATGTTCAGATTTCTCTACAGACTCAAAGTTGTGGAAGCTGTTTATGAACTTCAATGATACAATAAAGCAATTTTCTGTGACCTATGTGGCTACCATTTTAATACTATTGATATCTATTTTTAAATGACGTGCTTGAGTTAAGTGTAATATGGTCACTTAGATGTTTGCAGATATTGTGACAATTCTATTTATAGTGTGGAAGATCCAATAAACAATAGAATATTTTTTGATGGTGGTTTGGTTTGTTTTTGGCGTTTTAGTGGTGGTTTTATCTTGCTAGGCAGCTGAACTCCATCACAACCACTCTCTCAGAAGAGGAGGGAAAGAAGAAAAGGAAAGAAAAAACTCATGGGTTGAGATAAGGATAATTTAATTAAGGGAAAAATATTGTTAAGGGAAAAATTATTATTAAGGGAAAAAAATATTAAGGATAAAATATTATTAATTAAATAATTTGACTAAAGGGGAAAAGGGAAGAAAACAAAAACAAAACAAAACAACACACACACACACAAAAAAAAAAGTCCACGTGGAAATGCAGAGAGAAATTACTCTCTACTTCCCTACTTCCCTCCAACTAGCAATGCTTAACCGTGTCCTTGAAGTAGGGCCTCAACATGCATAGCTGTTGTTCAAGAGAGCAGACATTTTCATGACAAGAGCCCACCCCTCTGCTCTCCTTCCCTTTTTCCACCTTTTATTGCTGAGTGTGACACCATATGGTATGGAATATCCCTTTGATTGGTTTAGGTCAGCTGCCTGGTGATGTTCCTTCTTCACCTCTTGCCCACCCCCAGCCTGCTGTCTCTTGGGGATGGAGGGAGAGGGAGGGTTAGAGGGAGTCCTGATGCAGTGCCAGTACTGTTCAGCAGTAGACAAAACACTGGTGTGATACCAATTCTGTTCTAGCTCCAAGTGCAGAGCACAGCACTATATGGGCTGCTGCAGGTAAAGTTAACTCCATCCTAGCCAGACCCAGTATGCTTCTGAATACCAAGAATGTTGTTTTATATCTGTGTCTACAGTGAACACTTAGAGAAATGGAACATGCTTTATTGCAAAATGACTAGGCTGGAAATAACTTTCTGTGTGTTGGAAATAGCTTTCCATGTCTTAACTCCTGAGTTCTTTTAGGATTGTCCTCACAAGCTTGAGTATAGTGAACTGGGTGTGATATTCTAAACTATAGAATATCACTATATCACTATAGTGTGTGAACTGGGGTGATATTCTATAGCAAGATAAACTTTTATAATTTTACGAAAAAATAAATAAATTAGTGTCTTCATGTGCTACAATAAGCTGGAGTTTCCACAGAATAACAGGACATATGTTTTATCCTGGATTTCTAAGCATGAGTGTACATAAAATAGGAAAGCATACTGGTCCAGGAGGGAAGAGTCAGTTTCACTAACGTTGCTGACACAGTTAAAATAGTTCAATGTTCATTGTATAATTGATAACGGACCAAGATGTTGAATCTGGTAAGAGTTCCTAAAATATTCACAGAATCACAGAATTTCTAGGTTGGAAGAGACCTCAAGGTCATCGAGTCCAACCTCCAACCTAACGCTAACAGCCCTCCACTAAACCATATCCCTAAGCTCTACATCTAAACGTCTTTTGAAGACTTCCAGGGATGGTGACTCCACCACTTCCCTGGGCAGCCTGTTCCAGTGCCTCACAACCCTTTCAGTGAAGAAGTTCTTCCTAACATCTAGCCTAAAACTCCCCTGGCTCAACTTAAACCCATTCCCCCTCGTCCTGTCACCAGGCACGTGGGAGAACAGGCCAACCCCCACCTCGCTACAGCCTCCCTTGAGGTACCTATAAAGAGCGATAAGGTCGCCCCTGAGCCTCCTCTTCTCCAGGCTGAACAAGCCCAGCTCCCTCAGCCGCTCCTCGTAGGACTTGTTCTCCAGGCCCCTCACCAGCTTCGTCGCCCTTCTCTGCACCCGCTCAAGCATCTCCATGTCCTTCTTGTAGCGAGGGGCCCAAAACTGAACACAGTACTCGAGGTGCGGCCTCACCAGAGCTGAGTACAGGGGGACGATCACCTCCCTAGCCCTGCTGGTCACGCTGTTCCTGATACAAGCCAGGATGCCGTTGGCTTTCTTGGCCACCTGAGCACACTGCTGGCTCATATTCAGCCGACTATCCACCATCACTCCCAGGTCCTTCTCTGCCTGGCAGCTTTCCAACCATTCCTCTCCCAGTCTGTAGCTCTGCTTGGGGTTATTGCGCCCCAGGTGCAGGACCCGGCACTTGGCCTTGTTGAACTTCATGCAGTTGACCTCAGCCCATCGGTGCAGCCTATCCAGATCCTCCTGCAGAGCCTTCCTACCCTCAAGCAGATCGACACACGCACCTAACTTGGTGTCATCTGCGAACTTACTGAGGGTGCACTCGATGCCCTCGTCCAGATCATCGATGAAGATATTAAAGAGGACCGGCCCCAGCACCGAGCCCTGGGGGACGCCACTAGTGACTGGCCTCCAACTGGACTTGGCTCCATTCACCACGACTCTTTGGGCCCAGCTATCCAGCCAGTTTCTAACCCAACGAAGCGTGCGCCAGTCCAAGCCAAGAGCAGCCAGTTTCTTGAGGAGAATGCTGTGGGAGACGGTGTCAAAAGCCTTGCTGAAGTCAAGGTAGACCACATCCACAGCCTTTCCCTCATCCACCCAGCGCGTCACTTTGTCATAGAAGGAGATCAGGTTCATCAGGCATGACCTGCCTTTCATAAAGCCATGCTGACTGGGCCTGATCGCCTGCTTCCCCTTCAAGTGCTGCATGATGACTCTCAGGAGGATCTGCTCCATGAGCTTCCCTGGCACTGAGGTCAAACTGACAGGCCTGTAGTTTCCCGGGTCTGCCCTCCGGCCCTTCTTGTAGATGGGCGTCACGTTTGCTAGCCGCCAGTCGATTGGGACCTCCCCCGATAGCCAGGACTGTTGATAAATGATGGACAGTGGCTTGGCCAGCTCCTCTGCCAGTTCCCTCAGTACCCTTGGGTGGATCCCATCCGGCCCCATCGACTTGTGCACATCTAAGTGCCGTAGCAGGTCACCAACCAGTTCTTCATGGATAATGAGGGCCACTTCCTGCTCCCCATCCCCTTCCACCAGCTCAGGGTACTGAGTATCCAGAGAACATCCGGTATTGCCGCTAAAGACTGAGGCAAAGAGGGCATTGAGCACCTCCGCCTTATCCTCATCTCTTGTAACTAAGTTTCCCCCCGCATCCAGTAAAGGATGGAGATTCTCCTTAGTCCTCCTTTTTGTGTTGATGTATTTATAGAAACGTTTTTTGTTATCTTTAACGGCAGTAGCCAGATTGAGCTCCAGATGAGCTTTGGCCTTCCTAATTTTGTCCCTGCACAGCCTCACTACTTCTTTAAAGTCCTCCTTAGTGGCCTGCCCACTTTTCCAAAGCTTATAAACCCTCTTTTTCCTCCTAAGATCAAGCCACAATTCTCTGTTGAGCCAGGCCGGTCTTCTTCCCCGCCAGCTCGTCTTTGGGCACGTGGGAACAGACCGTTCCTGCGCCATTAAGACTTCCCTCTTGAAGAGCGCCCAGCCTTCCTGGACCCCTCTGCCCTTCAGAACCGCCTCCCAAGGGACTCCACCAACCAGTGTCCTGAGCAGTTCAAAGTCAGCCCTCCGAAAGTCCAATACAGCGGTTTTACTGGTCCCCTTCCTGGCCTCGCCAAGAATAGTGAACTCCACCATTGCGTGGTCACTCTGCCCGAGACAGCTCCCGATGATCACGTCCTCCACCAGTCCTTCTCTGTTTGTGAAGAGAAGGTCTAGCGGGGCACCTCCCCTGGTAGGCTCACTAACCAGCTGCGTCAGGAAGCTATCTTCCACGCTCTCCAGAAACCTCCTAGACTGCTTTCTCAGGGCTGTGTTGTGCTTCCAGGATATGTCGGGGAAGTTGAAGTCCCCCACGAGTACAAGAGCTGATGATTTTGCAACCTCTGTCAGCTGCCTGTAGAATTCCTCATCCGTCTCCTCATCCTGGTTCGGCGGTCTATAGCAGACCCCGACCAGGACACTAGCCTTATTGTCCCTGCCGATCCTAACCCAAAGGGACTCGACCTTGTCATTCCCAACCTCGAGTTCTACAACCTCGAAAGACTCTCTAATATAGAGAGCCACACCACCACCCCTTCTATGCTGCCTGTCCCTTCTATAGAGCTTATAGCCAGGCATTGCAGCACTCCAGTCATGAGACTGGTCCCACCACGTCTCCGTGATGGCAACCAAGTCGTAGCCTGCCTGCCGCACGATGGCTTCCAGCTCCTCCTGTTTGTTACCCATGCTGCGTGCATTGGTGTAGATGCACTTCAGCTGGGCCATTGCCTTATCCTCCGGCCTTGCCATTGTTCCCCCTGGCACAGCCCCAACAATCCTAGCCTCAGCCCCATCCCCCTTCCTACCTAGTTTAAAGCCCTCTCAATGAGCCCTGCCAGTTCCTGGCCCAGGATCCTTTTTCCCCTAAAAGATAGGGACCCGTCTGCGGCCATCAGGCCAGGTGCTGAGTAAAGTGCCCCATGATCAAAAAACCCAAAATTTCTGCGTTGGCACCAGCCCCGGAGCCACGTGTTTAACAGGTGGGCTTTCCGTGTCCTCTCTGAACCCCTCCCTGCCACCATAGGGATGGACGAAAACACCACCTGCACTCCCGCTCCATCCACTAACCGACCCATTCCCCTAAAGTCCCTTTTGATAGCCTTGAGGCTTCTCTCTTCGATGTTATCACTGCCCGCCTGGACTATCAAAAGGGGGTAATAATCAGAGGGGCGTACCAGGTTAGGAAGCTTCCTGGCAACGTCCCTGACCCTGGCCCCAGGGAGACAGCAGACTTCCCTACGGGTAGGGTCAGGCTGACAAATAGGGCCCTCTGTTCCCCTAAGAATCGAGTCACCAACAACAATAACCCTCCTGTTTTTCTTTGTGGAGGCAGTCCTGAGGCGCGGAGTCGACCTCCTCGCCCCAGGCATCCTCCTGGGAACATTTGCTACCTCTTCCTCACACACCGGCCTCTCAATCTCTAGGGCCTCAAACCTGTTGTGTAAGGGCACCTGGGAAGGTGGGGCCGGAAGGGGAGGGCATCGCCTGCGATGTCGAGCAGGGACCTGTCTCCATTCCTCCTCAGCTCCCAGATCCCCTCCCTCTGCCCGACGGGGACAGGGCGGGGGGTCCGCCCCCATTTGAGGAGTCTCACCTCGGCACCTCCCCTTGAGGCCCTGCAGGGAGTTACTCCAGAAGTCTATCTCCCGCTCACACTCCCTGATGGCCCTCAACCTCTCCACCTCCTCCTTGAGCTCCGCCACCATGCGGACCAGGTCATCCACCTGCTCGCACCTCACGCACGCAGTTTCTCTGCCTCCCGCCGATGGCAGCAACAGGCTCAGACACTCCTTGCATCCGCTGACCTGAACTGCTGCATCTTTTAACGGGTAGTCGGTCTGCGTGTGTACCGACTTTCTGGAGAGCGCGCCGTGCCTGGTGGCGACCATTATCGCCTAGTTACGGCTGTTGTTAACGAGGTGTTGTTTGTGTGTAGGGGGAGCGCTCTGCCCTTCCTGCGCGCCCTGCCTGCGCGAACTGCCGCGCCACTCCCTCTGACGCGCCACGCCCTGTTTGCCCGTCCTGTTCGCCGCGCTCCTGGTCGCTCGCGCTCCCTAGGGGCAGCTTTTGAACGGCTGGGGAGGGGGCGCTGCTGGCTCCGCCTTCGCCTCGTCAGCCTCCCTCACGAGGGCTGCCGGGTCCTGGCGGCTCCCTCAAGTAGGCTCGATGCCGGACAAAATTAGCCCTGCCTGGCCCGATCCCCCGCTCCGCTGCAGAACGCGTCTGCCCCGGAGCCGATCGCCTCGGCAAATGGCGATATTTATATTGTGACAGTCTTTACATTAATATAACAGTTGATTCATGTAATATAAAAATACAAATATAATTCATGTGTGTGAACCATAATACATATACTTTATTTAATTAAACTGACAAATTTACACATTTAAGACAAGTAAATGTCTAAAAATGTTGCAAAAGAACCTCTTCTATCAAAAAAAAAAAATCTGAAAGTTCTGAACATCAATATACATCAGAGTTCAATTATTTCAAGTAATATGAAGTTGTTTTTATTTCTATTTTAGATTGCTTTTGTCCCACTAAAATGAATTGGAGTTTTGGGTTATTTTGTGTGCAGATGCATATGAGAGTTATGTGTTAGAAATACGGCATATTGGTTCCTTATTCATCTCCTATATAAATCTGTGGCCTGTTGAGGTCTTATGAAACATTTGGGTTGTAACTTAAAAAGTTAGGTTATTGATATCCATCTAACACCCTATTATTTATAAATAAAATATCAAACCAGCAATTTTTAAAATCTCCATTTAATCTTGTTAATGACATATAAAATCAAAACCAAGGATAGTCAGAAGTAACACAAAACTAATGAGCAATGTCAGAGCAAAAATACTCTTTGCCTGGAGGCAGGGGTTCTATGTGTCCTGCAGGTCCTAGTCTTTCCTAATTATTTTTATTGCAAGCAGGGAAGACAGTGCTTGATTTAGGGCTATTCTGGGTGCTGGGCTGTAGCATGGTTCAACACTTCTCAGCCACTGCATTGCCACAGCTTCCCCAGTTGCTGGCCAGCAAGGATGGTGGCCAAGGAGCATGCTAATTCCTAGAGATGAGATGGAATGGGGGAGAGAAATGGGAAAGTGAAGCCTGTAAGTTGAGATAAAGACAGTTTATTAAGACAGGAAAATAACAATACCAATAGTACTACTACTAATAATGTGTACAAAACAAATGTTGCACAATGCAATTGCTCACCAACTGCTGACTGATGCCCAGCCTAACCCCAAGCAGCCGGCTCCCCCACCCCAGCTAGCCACCCATATATATTGTTTAGCATATATATTGTTTAGCAGTAGATGGTATGGAATACTCCTTTGACCAGTTTGGGTCAGCAGTCCTGGGTCTATCCCCTCCCAGCTCCTGCTGCACCTCCAGCCTGCCTGCTGGCAGGACAGTATGAGAAGCTGGAAAGTCTTTGGTTTGGTGTAAACACTGCTCTGCAACAATTAAAACATCAGCATGTTATCTGCACCCTTCTCATCCTAATCCAAAACATAGCACCCTACTAGCTACTAGGAGGAAAATTAGCTCTGTCCTAACTGAAACCAGGACAGATGTGATTTCACTTTATGTTATGTGTCTTGTAATATAATGAAGAGACCATTGAACTGGTTCACAATTGTGCATTTAATTTCTGGTTTTGTATGTTTGCTCTGGAGAGCTCAGAACTGGACACAGTACTCAGGTACAGCCTCAACAATGATAAGCAGAGTGGAAGGATCACCTCTTTTAACTTGTGGATTATACTTCTTATCTATGTAGATAAGAATACTGACAGACTTCTTAGTATCAAGGGCACATTGCTGACCCATGTTCATCTTGGTGTCTGCTAGGACTCCCAGGTCCTTTTCTGTGGAGTTGCTTTCCAGTTGGGTGGACCCCAGCATATACTGGTGCCTGAAATTTTTCCTCCCCAGGTGCAGGACTTTACACTTTCCCTTCTTTAGCTTCATGAGGTCCTGGTCAGCCCAATTCTCCAGACTCTCAAGGTTTCTCTGGACGGTAAGGTCTCTCTGGATGGCAACATGAACCTATGGTGAGTCAGCCACTTCCCTCAGTTTCATGTCAGCTCTGAATTCACTGAGGGTGCACTCTACCTTATTGCCCAGATTGTTAATGAAGATGTTAAACAGGAATGGACCCAGTATTGACCCCCGGGGGGGTCAATAAACCCTGCCTATTGCTGGTTTACAACTAGACTTTTCGCCAAAGATCACTACCTGGGTCCGGCTGTTCTGCTAGTTTTCAATCCACCTCACTGTCTGCTCATCCAGCTCATACTTCAACTTCCATATGAGGATCTTATGGGAGACAGTGTCAAAGATCTTACCGATGTCCAGGAAGACAATATCCACTGCTTCCCCCTTATCCATCAGATTGATGGTTTCATTATAGAAGCTTCTGTTTATCAAGGAGAAATACACATACCATCTCTGTCAGTTTTATCCTAACAAAGTTACATAAGACTCGTGGAAAGAAAAACAGATTCTCTTGGTTATAGTTAAAGTATCTTGCATGTCAGTACATCAAGCTGATCAACCTCAATGTTTCTATTTTGCAGATTACATAATCCTTATTCAGATTGATCACCTCACTGAGCAACACTTGTAGACTAGGGTTGTGTAGTCTTTTAGGTATGTATGGGCAGACAATCTTCTAGAGATAGAGGAAAGGTGGAAAAGAGACATGAGCTATATGTAACCTATGCTGATTCCCAAAGCACATCCAGGTCCTGTGAACCCTAGGGCATCAGACTTTTTCACCAGGTGAGAGAGAGGCCAAGATCTAGAGTGCAGTCTCAAAAAGAAGACCACAGGCTCACAGTGAAGCTCACACTGAAGCTGGCAGAATGCATGATACCAAATAGAATATCATATACATCCAGCTCTATTGCAATGGCCCTTGAATATCTGGCTGGAAATAAACATATTTTCAAGGCACAGAAAATTTGACCAAGCCAACGTGGGTTCATAAGGGGTAGGTCCTGTTTAACAACTTTGATTTCCTTTTATGATAAGATCAACCATCTACTTGATCAAGGGAAGCCAGCAGATGTGATCTTTTTGGATTTCAATAAAGCTTTTGACAGAGTTTCCCATAGGATCCTACTGGACAAAATGTCTAGCATACAGCTGGACAAAAACATATGATGGGTGAACAATTGGCTGACAGGTAGGGCTCAAATGGCTGTGGTAAATGGGGTTGCATCAGACTGGCAGCCAGTCACCAGTGGGGTCCTCCAATGCTCCATTTTAAGGCCAGTTCTCTTCAGTGTTTTTATAAATGATCTGGAAGTTCTTTTAAGTATGTTTGAAGTTGTAAGTTTTAAGAAGTTGTTTTAAGTAAGTTTGCTGATGATACTAAAGTGGGAGTTGTTGACTCTGTTGAGGGTGGAAAGGCCTTGCAGAGAGATCTGGACAGATTGGAGAGCTGGGCAATCACCAAGCGCATGAAGTTTAACAAGAGTAGTCCAGGTCCTGCACCTGGGAAGAGGCAACCCTGGCTTTACGTACAGACTGGGGATGAGATGCTGAAGAGCAGTCCAGCAAGAGAGGAATCTGGGGGTTTTGGTTGATAGCAAGCTGAACATGAGCCAGCAGTGTGCTATGGCAGCCAGGAGGGCCAATCGTATCCTGGGGTGTGTCAAGCATGGCATTGCTAGTTGGTCAAGGGAAGTGACTGTCCCGCTCTACTCTGCGCTGGTGCGGCCTCACCTCGTGTGCAGTTCTGGGCACCACAGTACAAAAAAGATGTGAAACTATTGGAGAGTGTCCAGAGGAGGGCTACAAAGATGGTGAAGGGCCTACAAGGGAAGACATATGAGGAGCATATGAGGAGCACTCACAAGCAGGAGTGTAGGGGCAGGCGCCGATCTATTCTCTTTAGTGATCAGTGATAGGACCCAAGGGAATGGAGTCAAGCTGCAACAGGGGAGGTTCAGTCTGGATATCACGCGCGCACTGGAACAGGGTCCCCCAGGACGTAGTCATGGCACCAAGCCTGTTGCAGTTTAAAAAACGTTTGGAATGTGCTTTTAGTTCTGTGGTCTGAATTTTTGGGTAGACCTGTGTGCTGCCAGGAGTTGGGCTCAATCATCCTTATGGATCCCTTTCAACTCAGGATATTCTATGTTTCTATGATTCTGAGCTTGCAGGGTTGCAAGTGAGATGTTAGTTCTGAGGCAGTACTACTATGTCATTGTACCTGCCCTAGAGACAAACTGGCTCCAGATAACTCCCTCTCCTGATGAGATTCTATTGCCACGAGTGAGAAAATCACCACAGTACAGGTGATTCATGGACTGATTGAGCACTTACTCTTTCATTTTTTTCATAGACAAATTTTGCTCAAATAAGTTATATCAGCTGCTCTGACTCCTCTTTACATGGTAAACAAAAGTACACAAAGATAATAAACAAATAAATAAATAAATAAATGAAATAAACCAACTCATCCAACTCAAATCTAAATCCAGAATGGCTCAGTTTTCATGAAACTTCAAGTCATATTTTGAATATGTTTTTAGATACAGAATGAGTCCTTTCATCAAAACTAAAAATTAACCTTTCTCTCTGAGAAAAGATCAGGGGAAGATGCCACGTAATTATGGAAATGCCTCCTGGGTTAGTCCCTTGATGTCTTTTGTCTAGTTACATGAACAAGTGTCTCCTTAACTCCACTGGCCACTCATTGGATGCCACTACTGCTGTCTCCCTGAAAACTGAGGTTTTATAGACTAGTTTAATTGTACCACACTTTTTTACCATTGCAGGCACCAATACAAACCTATCCTCTGGGAAAGATGAATAAGCACTGGAAAGGAAAGGATCTGTGCCAAACATTATTGTTTTTTTGTGGCACAGATGAATACTTGTAAAGAAGCAGTGTCCAAATAAAGTGTTTTAAGATCCATTAGCTACCACAGGAAATTTAATAAATAAATAAATAAATAAATAAATAAATAAATAAATAAATAAAAAAGTAGTGAAAGAAGGGATTCTTTCAGTCAGAATGTACATAGGCCAACCAGTCAACTGAATACTTGTCAGAGCAATTTTGGCAGGGAGCCTCTAAATTATCTTACTGTTCCATTGCTAACTCATCTTTCAAGTACTCTGGGGTTAGCAAATACTTATGAAGTTCATATACTATTGTCTGCTATTTTGCTATTGCTAACATGAGCTAGGACATTTGAACAAGTAGCTCACTGGGGATTATTGTTCTCATTTTGTGCTAGGTTTTGGTTTCTGCCTATTTGCATTGGTGCCCTGAAGCATTTTTTAGTTTTGTTGCCTGTAAAAAATCAGCTGCAGCAATACATTTACTTGATTACTCTCATACAACAAATTTGAATTTATTCTGCAGTCACTTGTTTATTTTTGATAGTGGTGTTCAATTATGCAATGACAATTATCAGGACACCAGAACAAGACTGTGTTCCCTAACAGGGAGGTCGAATGATATTTCAGCTGGTAAGTAGTAGAAGCTCAATTAGTACATGAGTCATTTAAAACGAAATTGAACACAGCAGTCGATAACATTCTTTTGGGAATAATCTTGCACTTGCAGAAGGATCTGTCTACTTAGCAAGGTAGCCTCAGGGCTGCTCTAACCTATGCCTGAGGGCTGGCCATGCAGCAGCAGCCCAGAATGAAGGCTTAGGCAAGAGTTCCTCTTCCTTTGTATTCCTTCCCTTCCTCTTTTCCTCCTTTCCTCTGTCTCTCTCTACCCTCCTCCGTCTCCCACCCAAAAAATACACTTAACCATACCTGCACATCTGGTTTATCTATCAGCATTTTGTTCTTCAGCCACTCCTTTTCCATTCGGCTGTTTAAATTGAATACCATGGGATTGTGGAACTGAAATTGTTCATCTTAATATCATAACAAAGGTTTCCTTCCTTGTTTGTTTGCTTCTTTTTTTTTTTTTTGTTTCCTTTTTTTTCCTCCCCACAACATCTGGAACAGAGAACTACTGTAATTCAAATGTTAACAGCAAGCAGGGATAGACCACAGCCATCAGACTTTGAAATCAGTGTCGCAGGCCACTACTTCCCATTTCTAACAATTTAGGATGAAACCTTCTCCCCACTTAAGTCTCACTCACAGATTTTACCACATTGTTTCCAGATAAAGATATTGCTGTCATCATGTTTTGCATTCTTTATCAGCTTGACTATAAGTTAGTATAACAGTTACAGTATTCATTTATTGTCAATTTTAAAATTTACTTGCTTTCTCCATCATGTCTGCCTCTGTAATCATTTGGATCAGTTAAGAAGTCAGACTCAGGGAAGTGGCAAAGAATCCTCTGAAGAAACCACTGAAAAGTAGGTCTATAAAGGGATCCAACATAATGCCATGTCTACCCTGTGCAATAACACGTGAAGAATACAAAGTTAGTAGAGAAATATCTGGAAATGCTGTCTTAGGTCTGATGGCAGTTTGTACAGAAATGTCTGGAAATGTTAGTTTAGGTCTGATGTCAGTTTAGCCTTATCAGCCTCATTAAATCACTAAGCTTATTGTTATACCAACAAAAGTATAATTATTGCAATATGACAGCTGTCAGTGAGAGCCCAGAGGTAGTTAGAGGCCATACAATCATGATGAAGAACACAGGACCAAAGAGGGACACAGGTCCCAACTCTAACCATCAAGATTCTGCTCTTCCTAACACCAAAGTCCCCTAGAAAAGCTCCTAAAGTCTAACTTGTATCCATACGCAGATGCATCATAGCCTCAATAACTTGGAACTTGATCAAGCTTTCCTATGGAGATCCACAGCTTGCTCAGGAAAAAGGCTCAATAAGGACACATCTTTTTCTGCCTTCTTTTTACGGTGGTTATCACTCATTCAAATTTCTACATGGGAGGTATCTGGAGTAGGAATATTTAACTTTCTACCTCACTGCCCACTAGTCAAATCTTCTGACTTACTTTAGGGGCTCTGTCCCTACCCTGCTTAGGGACATACCTTAAATTATATTGGCTATATGGTGAGACCCTTGTGTTAGCCAGTAAAACATGAAGAGGAGAGGTTTCATTCCTGTTCTTCAATGGACCTTTGCTCAAAGGACCTATCTCCACTCAGGATGCATCCTTCTTCAGCACTGGGCATTTGATGTAGGTCAGCCCCTTGAGCCACAAAGAGATTGTGTAGACACAAAATTGGGCTAGGGCTTCCATGAGGAAAAATATATCACTGCTTCTATAAAGATCTCAGTGATTTATGTACTGCCAGTGTATAAACCTTTTTGTCCCTATATGAACTGTAAATGGTAGACATATTTTTTTCAGATATGACAGTCTTGTGCAGTAGGTTACTTTTTCCCATTAAAACACATGCCATTAAATCCATTATCCTTTTAAGTTTCACTGTCAGTGCAATCTGTCTCTTTGCTTTGCTACAGTTAATGCCACTATTAATTAATCTTATCCTTAATTCATTCCTCGTGTATTTTTTAAAGCAAATGTAGAGCTTGTAATGAGCTGTACTGACAGGTTTGGAGATCAAAAGCACAGATCCTCAGAGATACATAGGCACATAATTACTATTTAGGTACCCAACTTCCATTGATTTCAGCAGTAGTTAGGTGCCAAAGAATCTTTGAAGATTAGTGCCAAAGTTCACATTTTCATATTAGCTTTATTGCAAAGTTCTCATCATTAGATTCATTTTGAGGGGTCCTATGTCTAAAGGTGTTATAAACTAGAGCAGTTTTCATAGCTGATTCAGTCACTGACCTTGCTGCGAGGATGTGAGTGTAACTCCATTTGCTACTGTAGCTTTGTGGAGAAAAGTGTCCACCCAGCTGATGGCTGAGCAGTCCATTCCACCAACATGTCATATGAAACTAAAAAGAACAACTTACTTCCTTCAAAGCTTTCTCAACAATTTCCAGTGATAAAAGTCATAATTTTCCATCTGTGATTTTCTTTTTGTGTTCAAAATAATGAGGAGATGGGGCAGTCTTTGCCATTTACACAAGACACTTGGCTCAGTCTGCATCTTGTCTTCCCACATGGGCTTCTGTGGCTAGGAGAGAGCAGCTGTTCTGCTGAAAGTTGCTGTGGTTTTGTAGTTTGTGTAGTGTTTTTGTTTTGTTATGTTTTGTTTAAATACTGTGGCTGAAATAGCAGTAATTTGCATGATGAGTTGCAGTACTGCAGTATCACCAGTTCTGCAGGGTGACATGCAGTGGCATGCAGACTGTCCCTACACAGCACAATGTGATGGAATGTACCTTTTAGCCCATGAGTAGCTCCAGTGAGGTCAACCATATCACTGAAGTTAAGCATTGCCTAACTGCTGTACTGGATCGGGTCAGAGTGCTAAGCATTATTCCAGATTATATCTCAAATATCTTAGCAGCCTGATGAGCTCTACATTACGCCCTGTGGGTGTGTGCTTCCTTGTATAGACTAGGCTACATTAGTGAGTGATACCCAGATACTCTAAATTTCTGTATGAAGGGAGATAATAAGACCCCTGTTATCTCTTTTCAAACTTGATTACTTATATAACAGAATTTGATAAAACTCCAACATAGACTTGCTAAGCTCTTTAGCTATTTTTTTCTTCTCATAACACCATAATATTTTGGATAGTGTCATAATATTTCCTTGTAACATTTTTCATATGAAAAATAAATAGCTAATTCATGAGTAAGGACTATTTAAATGGAGCAGGAACTTTAGTGGAGGCTGAGCTGTTATTCCACAGGAAAAGAAACAGAGAATAGTTTCATTCCAGTTACAGGGTGATGCAGCCCTACAGAGATGCTGGAGCAGGCAATCTGATGCTTCCTTCTCACATTAGGGGTCATCTGCACCACTTAGCCTCATTACCGCAGAGGACACTAGTCACGTGGGACTGACTGAGCACTCTCAGTTGTATTCCTCATCATCTGAAATGAAAGAATATTAAAGGAGCTTGACACTCTACTTTAAAGGTCAACAAATAATTCTCAGTGTCTCCATATATAAAGCAAATGACAGCGGACAACGGGCACAGCTTTGTTTCACATGGTGGTTGTAGTTTAAAGCAAAGTGACAGGAAATAATGAGGTTTAAATTGGTGAATTGGCTTGTGCATTCTGGGGATTAACCTGTAATGCACATTGCACCCAAATTACAGAACTTCAGAGAACAGCCTGTGGCACACATACTGATTGTAATGACACTTTATTTACAGAAATATTGTTATTCCTCATTACTGTCACATAGTCATGTCATAATCTTAAATAGAAATCTTAAACTACCTAGTAATAAAATTGAGTTGTATTAGAAAAAGAGCACTACTGAAAACTGATTTTAGTAAGGTGAGCAGTAGAGAAAGTGAAAAGTATCAACTAAGGATCTAGTCCAAATCTTACATTTTTGGTTATTTTAGCATTAGTATTCATGAACAAAATAAAGTTCAAAGAGACAAAGAATAACTCATGAATTTTGCTTTTTAAATAAAGGAATAGCATGAAATAACTTCTCTGCTTACATCCTTCCAAACACTCCCTATACTAGTCCAGATGTAGAATGCACAGAGAAGAATGGCAGGATATAGACCTTTGTGTCACCATATGTCTCCCTGTGACATGAGGAACTACCATGCAACTGCTAACATGTTCAGAGGTCATAAATAGTAGGCAATGAGTTCAGAAGCAGTAAGTAACAGAAATGACAGGATGTGCTGCATCCCTCTAAATCTGCTGCTTTCTCTTGCACTTCCTAGTTATTCTAGTAGGTGTTGTTTGTTTGTTTGTTTGTTTGTTTGTTTTCCCAGAGAATCTCAGTCTGAACTCACATGAAACCAGACTAACAGTGTGACAACACAAGTACTGCAAGCTTGATGGATTCAAGGATTCTCAAGCACGAGATTCAATATAAATTAAGCTGTAAATAAATAAGGACTCTTACTCTGGGAAAGATAAGATTCAGGTGAAAGAGGAGACAGAGTAATGCAATTAATAGTTATTACACTAAAGGACCTTTATCACCAGCAAATGATATTATTAGGGCTGAAGACAGTAATTTGAGCAAATTAGTTCCATTAACGTGCTTTAGTTGAAGTAGGTCCCATGAGTCTATTTAGTGTGCTGTTGAAGGTATATTCTTTAGGTCTGAGAGTTACTATTTTTTTGTGGTTCTTTTTTTGTTCTTTTTTTAGCCTTCTAATGTCTTCATTCCTCACACCGCCACCAGGCAGAACATGAAGATTAAATTTGAAATAGAACAGTCAATTCCAAGTATTTAAAACCTGGAAGCAGCATTCAAAATACCAGAAAGATTGACTTGTATATGTATATGTGTATATATAATTTATATATATATATATAATAATCAATAAACTAAATTATTTCCAGATCAAAATAATATGCCTTCTGATTTTCCTGTGTGTAAGTTTCATTTTTTGAGGAGGTTCTCTGGAACCACAATGCCTCAAAGCTCACTCTAACTGCAAAACAAATAAAAAAATAAAAAAATAAAAAAATCCTTTCCATATATTCATATACCTCTAGAAGCTGAGACATTGAAAAAGGCAATAGTTCTTATTTCCTTGGCTGATTGTCCTTCTGTACTCATCAAACCTTCATGAATTTATCTTCTCTGTTTTCCCTTGAGACTTACAACACTTCATTTTTCTAAGGCATTTTTCCCCACAATTCCCCTATCTTCTAAGTGTAAATTTCAATTTAAACAGGTGTTTTCTTCTGTAAGTTAAAAACTGAAAACTCCAGCAGTGCTTTTCTCACAATCAAGATGTAGATTCCTCTTCTTCCCTCCTAAAGGACTCCATTCCTATTTTCATTTTCAAACTATTTGTTGGTTAATAAGCACCACCTCAGGCTGTCAGTCTCTGAACAGGCACAGTGTCACAGGGATGGAATATCTGTTTCTGTGTATTTACTCACAGGATTAAATTTTAATTAACCTGCAAAAAAATGAGTTGAAATAGATGACAGATCGTTCTACAGTTAAATCATGAATTTGCTGTTGAGATGAAAATTGATATTAGTTCATATTGCAAAAGAAAATGTACTTCACAGTAAATAAATTAAATATTTATAATATATAATATAATTTTGCTATTCTATAATACACCAGTCTGCATATTTTAGAGTATTGTTCCCTTATACTGTATTTCTGATCAAGACTAATCCTCATTAAAACAAACAAACAAACAAAAAAACTAATATAACAATGAAAAAAATTATATGGAAAATTCTTGTCCTCTGTTACAATTATTATCTCCTTCACTTTTTGGCAACCACAGCAAATTAGTCTTGGGTCATGGTAAGCTTAATTATATCTTGGAACAGATGATGTTGGAAATATATTGAATAAACTCTATTGAGATTGCCTTTGCCTCTTAATGCAAAATTTCTATGTTCACATGTTTACATTATTTAAATTACAAAAGGCAGGCATCTGAAAAATGGGATATTTTGTTAGGCAGTCATATTCATAAAAATTCATTCAGTTGTGAGGGGGTCAAAAAACGGTGAAAAACAAACAAACAAGCAAAAAAAACTTGCTCTTCAAAATGTAACATAAGCTGCACTATTTCATTTAAGCAGGAAAATGCATATATGATATCAAAACTAGGCTTCTATAAATTTGGCATACATTTAGCTAGACAGTATTTTTAACTCGAACTATTGTGTTTTATTCCAAACAGGTAGAGAATGAGGACTATTCTGAGGCAACAAAAGGGACCTGCCGATCAAGTGGTTTGCCTTTGGCCAGTACCACTTATGGATGTAAGAGGTCAGCAGATTGCCAACTTCAGTGCTTCTCTTTTCTCCACTGTTGTATCAAAGTGTTGACTTTGTACGCAACTAAACTAAAAATTGGCCATGTATTTATCTCACATTTGTTGGCCTGTGAGAAATATAAAATAAAGTATAAGTTAGCATATTGAATCAGCTGCTATCATGATTACTTTGCGTGATTACTTTATCAGCAGTCCTGGCGATCGGGGGAGGTCCCAGTTGACTGGCGGCTAGCAAATGTGACGCCCATCTACAAGAAGGGCCGGAGGGCAGACCCGGGAAACTACAGGCCTGTCAGTTTGACCTCAGTGCCAGGGAAGCTCATCGAGCAGATCCTCCTGAGAGTCATCACGCAGCACTAGCAGGGCAAGCAGGCGATCAGGCCCAGTCAGCATGGGTTTATGAAAGGCAGATCACACAGAATCACACAGAATTTTCTAGGTTGGAAGAGACCTCAAGATCATTGAGTCCAACCTCCGACCTAACGCTAACAGTCCCCACTAAACCATTTCCCTAAGCTCTACATCTAAACGTCTTTTGAAGACTTCCATGGATGGTGACTCCACCACTTCCCTGGGCAGCCTGTTCCAGTGCCTCACAACCCTTTCAGCCAGTTTCTTGAGGAGAATGCTGTGGGAGACGGGATCCTGCTTGACGAACCTGATCTCCTTCTATGACAAAGTGACGCGCTGGGTGGATGAGGGAAAGGCTGTGGATGTGGTCTACCTTGACTTCAGCAAGGCTTTTGACACCATCTCCCACAGCATTCTCCTCAAGAAACTGGCTGCTCTTGGCTTGGACTGGCGCATGCTTCATTGGGTTAGAAACTGGCTGGATAGCCGGGCCCAAAGAGTCGTGGTGAATGGAGCCAAGTCCAGTTGGAGGCCAGTCACTAGTGGCGTCCCCCTGGGCTCGGTGCTGGGGCCGGTCCTCTTTAATATCTTCATTGATGATCTGGACGAGGGCATTGAGTGCACCCTCAGTAAGTTCGCAGATGACACCAAGCTATGCGTGTGTGTCGATCTGCTTGAGGGTAGGAAAGCTCTGCAGGAGGATCTGGATAGGCTGCACCGATGGGCTGAGGTCAACTGCATGAAGTTCAACAAGGCCAAGTGCCGGGTCCTGCACCTGGGGCGCAATAACCCCAAGCAGAGCTACAAGCTGGGAGAGGAATGGTTGGAGAGCTGCCAGGCAGAGAAGGACCTGGGAGTGATGGTGGATAGTCGGCTGAATATGAGCCAGCAGTGTGCTCAGGTGGCCAAGAAGGCCAACGGCATCCTGGCTTGTATCAGAAACTGTGTGACCAGCAGGGCTAGGGAGGTGATCGTCCCCCTGTACTCAGCTCTGGTGAGGCCGCACCTCGAGTACTGTGTTCAGTTTTGGGCCCCTCGCTACAAGAAGGACGTCGAGGTGCTTGAGCGGGTACAGAGAAGGGCAACAAAGCTGGTGAGGGGCCTGGAGAACAAGTCCTACGAGGAGCGGCTGAGGGAGCTGGGCTTGTTCAGCCTGGAGAAGAGGAGGCTCAGGGATGACCTTATCACTCTCTATGGGTACCTCAAGGGAGGCTGTAGCGAGGTGGGGGTTGGTTTGTTCTCCCACGTGCCTGGTGACAGGACGAGGGGGAATGGGCTTAAGTTGAGCCAGGGGAGTTTTAGGTTAGATGTAAGGAAGAACTTCTTTACTGAAAGGGTTGTGAGGCATTGGAACAGGCTGCCCAGGGAAGTGGTGGAGTCACCATCCATGGAAGTCTTCAAAAGACGTTTAGATGTAGAGCTTAGGGAAATGGTTTAGTGGGGACTGTTAGCGTTAGGTCAGAGGTTGGACTCGATGATCTTGAGGTCTCTTCCAACCTAGAAATTCTGTGATTCTGTGACTGTGAGTCCTGACTATCATCAGTGTTGTGCTTTGTGTCTTGCGATGTTCCCAAAATGAGGAAACTTGTAGAGTTGCTCCATCAGGGCATATAGTTCAGGCCTATATAACTGGCAGGTTCACCTGTGCCACAAGCATGTGTCATGGTAAAAGTGATTGATGACTTCTATGGGTTAGATGGAGAGTCTCATTTCATTCCTATGGTGTTAGTACCCATTGATAAGAAATATGTTTAAATAATGCTTAGAGAAAGGATCTTTGAACATTGATGCAGAATGCACACATGCCTTCCTGTACAATCACCCCACAGGGGGCCAACAAGTTGTCTGAGGGTATGCTAAATTGCTGGGATATGCTTCCAGACCTGCTTAAATAAATAAATAAATAAATGGATAAATAAATAGAAATAATCTGTTCCAAATTAATCTGATGTTTGCAACGAACAAGTGACACACTCGACCACAGACAAACAAACTGTCTTGAGCAAGATTGTCTAAGCTCTCATCTCTATTACAGAGGTTCTGATGATATCTTCACGAAATCAATGATGTTACCAGATTTGTGAAAGCCTTATTTTATTCATTTTTTTCACTATTTTCCTTGAAAGACTGTAATACCTCTTATTCTAGTAAAATTTTTTTTTTCTGTAAACAGTCATAACCTCATTTTATTTCATAAGGTAATTTCATTGAGAGTACTCTCTTGTTACAGTAAGATTTGTTACAAAGAGACCAGACAGTGTTATTCAGACACAAGTAGAATGAGTGGATGTCTAAAATGTAAAAATGTGAATGTCTAGGCTTTTTTTTTTTTTTTTTTCTCAGAGCACAGAGCTTAAGCTCCAGATTAAACTACCCCTTGATCAGCACTTGCTACTGTTCACCCTGTGGACTTTTAACTCATTGTGTTAACTCATTGTCACACTAGTGACAATCAACTTCTCTAAAGGTAAAAGTGGTGTTAAGCCCAGAATCACCAATGGTTGCAATGAAGAACTGCTGTGTAGGTCATACCACCATGGTGTAACCTGGAGCAGCTGTTACATCAGGCACCCTCACTCCTCTTTGTAATCAAGTTTAGATTTTGACTTTCTAGAAGGCTCATTATTGACAAGTAGACTTTAGAATTCATTAAAATGTTTGGATTTACTACAGGACAGTAAGGAACCAGATGGAAGTAGTGATAAACACCAGCTTTGATGAGAGCTTTATTCCCTTTTTGTATTACAAAACTGACAGAAGAGAAGGAAACCTGTTAACAAAATGACTTAAAATTGCTGTAAAAAAGAATGTACTACTTTCTTTCTTTCTTTAGGAACATGAAGAGAAAGATGAAACCTACTGTCATGAAAAAATGAAAAATGTAGGCATTTGCAAAACAATATAGAAGATGTATGAAATAATTCATGGAAAAGGTGGTGTTAAAAATTTGCCACAAATATGAGCAGATGAGAACCTCTCCTATGAAGAAAGGCTGTGAGACTTTTGGTTATTTAGCCTAGAGAAGAGAATGTTCCAGTGAGAACTTACAGCAGCCTTCAAGTATTTTAAGGGGACCTACAGAAAAGATGGAGAGGAACTCTATCAGGGAATGTTGAGATAGAATATGGGGGAATGGTTTTAAACTAAGGTGGTCTGTTTTGATTAGATGTTAGGAGGAAGTTCTTTATTTAGAGGGTGGTGAGGCACTGGAACAGGTTGCCCAGAGAAGCTGTGGATGCCCCATCCCTTGAAGTGTTCATGGTCAGGTTGGATGATGCCCTGGGCAAACTGATCTTGTTGGAGGTGTCCCTGTCCATTGGAAGGGGGATGGAATTAGGTCCCTTCCAACCCAAATCATTCTATGATTCTATGATGCTATTATTTTGTGATTCTAAGTGACACAAATATTGGAGGTGAGCAATTAGAAATAGTCTGTTGGAAAGACACATTTTACTCAATCACAGATGGACAGACATTATTCAGGTGAAAACAGAACTACCAAGTACACAAATATTAAACAAGAGTTATAATGGATTTTCTTCCTTTATTCCGACAATGTTAAACTTTCTGTCACAGAAGCATCCTGGAACTCAATACCTTTACCCACATTCAGAATTCCTTAGATGGGAGGAATTTTATGCAGTGATTAGACCTGAAAGCTAATACATCCATCTCTCTCTGTAAAATATACACTCCTGATTCACCTATTGAAGCTGTTGGTAAAATTGATTTATGGAAATCCTTTAAGAGTCTGTCTGTCAACGTTTCATGGCATTGAAGATTTAGGGGATTTTCCATGTTTTCTCCATTTTAAGCTGAAAAACAAACAAACAAACAAACAAACAAAAAACTCTTCTGCTCCTTAAAATCATTAACTTATTTCAACTAAGTCAGTATTTACAAGCAAATAGCAGAGAAATCTTTAATCTAGAATAATCAGCCACAGACAAGTTTCTCAAAGAGACCTGAAGATCTCCAGCATTCAGAGAGAAGCCTCTTCTGCCTCCCATGACAGCTTTTTCCTGAAGCTCTGCACTCCAAATTAGAGACCATTTGAACAAAAGCAAATAACCCAATTCATTGTGCTATTCCCCCCCCCCCAAAAAAAAAAAAAATCCTCACACTCACTTGTCGTGGTTCCGCTCGAGTGGGCAGCCGAGCTCCACCACAGCCGCTCTCTCACTCCCCCTCCTCAAAGAGGAATGGGGAGAAAATATGTGAAAAGGGCTCAAGGATTGAGATAAGGACGAGAAAATCACGCAATAATTATTGTAACGGGCAAAACAGACTCGGCATAAGGAGATAGTAAGATTTATTGCCTACAACTAACAAGCGAGAGAAGTGAGAAAACAAAGGAAAAAAAAAACAAAAGCACCTTCCCCCCCCATCCACCCTCTTCCACCTCCTCCCCCCGAGCGGCGCAGGGGAACGGGGAATGGGGGTTATGGTCAGTCTACAGCACTTCTTCTCTGCCGCTCCTTCTCGGTCACTCTCGTCCCCTGTGCTGTGGGGTCCCACCCACGGGATGCAGTCCTTGATGAACTGATCCGGCGTGGGCTTCCCACAGGCAGCAGCTCTTCCAGAACTGCTCCAGATATGGGTCCGTACCACGGGGTCCATCCCTCAGGAGAAAACTGCTCCAACCTGGCTCCCCTACGGGCAGCAGCTCCTGCCAGGTCACCTGCTCCTGCGTGGGCTCCTCTCCACGGGCTACAGGTCCGGCCCGGAATCTGCTCCGGCAGGGGTCTTCCACAGGCGGCAGCCTCCGTCGGTGCAGGGCCACCTGCTCCACCGTGGTCTCCTCCACGGGCTGCAGCGTGGAACCCTGCTCCACCGTGGTACTCCATGGGCTGCAGGGGGACATCCTGCTTCACCATGGTCCTCACCACAGGCCTCAGGGGACTTCTGCTCCGGCGCCTGGAGCACCTCTCTCCCTCCTTCTACACTGACCTTGGAACCTGCAAGGCTGTTTCTCACTCCCGGCTGCTGTCTGGCGCAGCATTTTTTTCCCTGTCTTAAATATGCTCTCACAGAGGCGCAAACAACATCGCTTATTGGCTCAGATCTGGAAAACAATGGGGCCCTTCCTAAACATGGGGCAGCTTCTAGATCTTTCTCACAGAAACCACCCCTATGGCTCCCTGCTACCAAAACCTTGCCACGTAAACCCACTATACCACTTCTATTCAAAAGCTACTCACTAAAAAGTATACTAAACGTATTTACTTACAAAGTAAATAACTTCTTTGTTGTAACTAAATTGGTCTAAATAACAGTGCACTAGAGCAAGGAAAGAGTGATTTCTGAAGTTATCCCTGTCCAGAAAACAAACAAACAAACAAACAAAAAAACAACCCACAACTGTTGAACATATGCTTCATTTTAAACACATATGGAATTAAGAACAGGCTTCAATACTTTTCTGAGGCAGAACTAAAAACTGAAAACCATAGCTATGTATTACTTTGTCATGTTACAGTAGAATCAACTAAAATGTTGCCATCATATTCTTTCATATGATTTCAATATCCTGGTTGAGCTGGGTTGGACTAGATGACTTCCATAGATCTCTTTCAGTCCCAACCATTTTGTGATTCTGTGAACACTGTAGAGATGAAAGCATGTATGGTTTTATACTTATTCATAAGATAAGCAATATAAAGCATCATAATTGTTTATGTAAATAGTAAAAAAAAAAAAATACCAAAAGGCAAATGTGTAATTTGCATCATTCATTTTTCTTTATTGAGTTTTGATGAAAAACAGTCCATTTGAAATATTTCCAACAACCATTTCAATTTCAAACACAAAAACTTAGTATCAGAGTTCAACCATATAAAGTTACATCTTATTATAATTTAATATTTAACAAAGCTAATCATTTTTGATTTTTCATAATTAAGTTTACAAAAATAATGTTACATTTATAAAATAAATCAGCCTTTCCCAATAAATTATAGTGGTGTTCTTCTTATTCAAAAATGTAATATATCATACAAAATAGATAACACCTTTTAGCAAGATAAAATACTAAAGTATATTTTTCATCTAGTACATTTTGGCAGTGTGAGAGGACATTTTATTGTACATTTGATACCTAAACTACAGTGTGAAAACTAAGCACATTCAACTATTATGTGCATATAAGGCACAACTTGTGGACTACTTTTTATTTCCACTTAAATGTTTTTAGTCAGACCAATGTTGCCATGTTCTTGAAATGGGCTTAATTAATCTGATCCAGTGAAGTCATGCAGATCCAGCTAGAGACAAATACTCACCGTCTTTCTATGACAGGTATATAAAAGTGACCCCAGACAGTCAACTTCTGGGTGTCTCTCATGCATGCTTTATCTGTTTCTGCACAAAGTGATAGTGAACTGCTTGGAGAAATAGTACAGTCCTGATCCCTCTAAAGTTGATGGGAAAACTTTGGTACTTTTTTTTTTTTTTTGTCATAAAAACTCATACTAAAAGGGTCTTGCAAAAAAAGCAATGAATTGAGAAAAAATAAATGGTAACCAGCAAAAAGAAAAACATTCTCTAAAAAGCAAAGTAAACTTCAAAAGCTACTGTGTGCAGACTTAAGTACAAATGCAACTACTTCAAAATAACATAAGGAAAACCAGCATCTACCTGGTGGTAAATGTATTCTCATTAAAAATCTTTTGAACAGTTAGGTCAGCTCAGCATTTACTGTGTATTTATTTTCTGCTTGCAAAATAGTATCTGAAGAATAGTACCCATTTGTTTAAGTAACTTTAAAAATCAGAGGTTCAATGCCTTTATGCCACCTTTGGATGTTGTGATTAAGGCAGGTGTCTGATTCAGGATGATCAACATCTCACCTTGAAGAATTTCTGACTTGTCTGTGTTTTCTTTTTGTAATAATTCAGCAAACTGCAAAATTTTATTCTCTCTTTTCTGTTTCTTTCCTTTACAGCTTCTGGGAATAAAAAGTCTAAAGTACTAAAGGAAAAACATTGCTGTTTGGAATAAATAAAATGTGCGAAGTGGCAATTTTCTTATGACACCAGTACTGTATGAATAGCATAATCACTTTGTATATCATAACGAGATCATTTTCACACACTGTTACTGAAAGATTTGCACAAGGTGTCCTTTGTGCAAATCAACAGCGCATCCATATCCAGATGGGTTAATATAGACTCCAGACCCAAAACTTTAGTCAATGCTAGATCCTTCCAAATTGTAAAGGAAGAAGATGGTAAAGGGGGCTCTTCATAGTAAGTCAAATCGTCCCAAGCTTTTGAAGACTATAAGAGTTTGAAATCCACAGAGCAACTATTTGATGTGCTGGCTATTTTCATGGTTTGAAATACCATGGCTCAAAACAGGAACATCTGAAGGTGAACTCAGACATGTCTGTTGCTTGGGTTAGTAAGCCACCTCTCTCTAGACAGAGAGCTACTACAAAACTACAACTATTCTGTAGGTAAAGTTTAGAGTGATTGCTGAAACACAAGTTCACCAGTCAGTTAGGTAAATAAACACAATGGCTACATTTACACTATTAAATTAAACAGTACAAAGTCTCCAGCCCTGAGGTCAAGTGGTGTGGTCTGGCCACGTTCCTATAGTTATACTCTGTAAAGAAAGTTGGCTATATTCAAAGTGCCTAGTGAAAAGACTGGCCTAATTCCCAAAGTGTGCCCATAAATTGTTTGGGAGACCAATAGTTAGTCCTGACGACAAAACATTATAAGTCCCCTTCTAACGTTTTAGCAATATAAATGCTAGCAGTCTGGTGTCTGCACCCATGCCTAGGCACTGTCCAGTTGAGTAATATAAACATTACTGTGTATGCAGATTTTTAAAAGTCCCCAAACGTCTTTGCATGTGGCAGATTCTCTGATTCATACAAATAGGTAAGCAGGGAGAATTCAAATCGTTTGTGGGAATTTTACTTGAAAGAGATGCTTCTTTCAAATCAGGATATTAAAGAAAAAAAAAGGGGGGGGGGATGTATATTTCTATCCATTCAGTATTTTCTCCTTTTTATTTAATACATGTGCTTTGTTTGATAGCCTACTGCCTTATTATTTATGCAATCTTGTCTTTGGTTTGATTAACCCATTTTTTCATGTCTACAATTCACAGCTAAATGAACACTAACCAGTTAAGTCACAAAAAAAAAAAAAAAAAAAAAAAAAATTATATACACATCTAAAACAATAATATTAAGGCAACTACAACAGGAAATTAATAAAAAAAAGATAAAAAAAAAATCTGTGCAGTTAAAAGATCAGAAGATAGTATCAACCTTTATACACATTTTTCACACTTCAGTAGCCACAGTTACAGCTGCACATGTCAGTTAGAACAGCGTATATTACTTTCTAAATCATGAAGGGTTTTAAGAAATACCCACAGTAGTGGCTGCTGAGGAAATAATCTCCTTTATCATCCTGAGATTTTTAATGTGCAAGTGTCCTATCAATTTATTTAGTGCATAAAATGGAAGAAAGAAAGAAAGGAGGGAGGGGGGAAGAAGGGAAAGACTGGGATAAAGAAGGAAGGTATGAAGAGCAAGACAAAGAGATAAACATTATCACAATGTTTTTTGTTTCAAAATAGACTGCTGTGCGATTACTGAAGCCTGGTTTGTAGACATTTTGTATTCTTGTCCAGAGCCTTGAGGAGGGGAAGGTAATGGAGTTTCTGGAGTAGCTGGAAAAGAATTCATAAAGAATTGTGCATTTTTATATTCTTGCCTATTCTGCATACATATATACATACTACTGCCCCAAATGGATGTTCTTCTGCATTTGGCATGCTCGGTAAATAGGACATTATCAGAATTTCTCAACTTATTAAAAATTGTTCATGTGAAACCAATGATATATCAGAATGGTGCTGAATTGTTAAAATTAGATTAAATTCAAGTCAAAGTCTCTTATATAACATTGTTTATAAGTACCTGTTTCTAATGTACAATTACTTTAATCTAGGAATGATGATGAAATAGCTCTATGAGCACTGACAGCTCACCAATATAATTAATATTTTAATCTCTAACTTTGAAATGTTATGTTAGAAGGCTAACTTGCAATTACTTACAAATCTGTTCTGCATGTACAGGAGTAGACATTGAACTTATGAGGATAGTTTGGCCAGTTATTGGATCTTGGGCTAAATGAGGATGTACTGGATGATGCAGATGACTGGCATCATTAGAAGTACCTGCAAAAATACATGAGCACATAGCAATTCAAAAGAACATGTTGTTGCCAGCAATTTATATTGCAATAATTACATTTCTGTAGAGCAAATATTTTGATTGGCAATTTGAATAATTGCTTCTGGGTATTCATTAAACAATTTAACCAGACTTGAACCACATTAAGCACTATGTTTATTTGCACAGTTTTGACTGCAGTAACAGTGGATTTATTTAAATATTTGCAAGGGTTCTGCAATCTACCTAAGGAATCTGCTCCCAGTATAACAACCAGCGCAACTAAGTAAAAGCAACAGGTGATAGTAGTAGGCACTTCTCTTTTGAGAGGTACAAAAGCACATATTAGCCGACCTGAAGCATTCTCTAGAGGGGTGTGATGCTTAATGGGCATTTGTATCAGGGAATTAAGTCATCAGGACACTATCAAGCCTAGTTCAGTTCACTGACTATTATCCACTGTTTTTGTTTCATGTGGGCACCAGTGATAGGAGTAATAGGAGCAGTCAAAAGAATATCAAGAAAGATTACAGAGCCCTGGGAGTGGCAGTAAGGGACTCAAAAGCAAGTAGTTTTTACAGTCAAAGGAAAGAGGTTTGAAAGGGCCAATCAAATCTGTTGAATCAACAAACAGTAACACGGCTGGTGTCACAGACAGGGGTTTGGCTACTCAGACCATGAGATTCACCTTGACAAACCTGGCCTCCTATGAGATTCATCTGTCAGAGGAGAGGAGAGTGTCTTTGTTAGGAGACCTGCATGGATAAGCAAGGAGCCCCTGGAAGAACTCAAATAGAAGAAGGAAGTATATGGAATGTGGAAAAAGCAATAAGCCACATGGGAGAAATACCAGAACATTGTCAGAATATGCAGGGATGCAACAAGGAAGGCTAGGATCCATGTGCAAGGGATATCAAGGACAACATGAAGGGCTTCTTCAACTACATCAGAGAGGAAGACTAGGGAAAATGTGGGTCTGCTGCTGAATGGGATGGGTGTCCTTGTGACAAAGGATACAGAGAAGGAAGAATTACTGAATGCTTTCTTTCCTTCAGACTTTATTGCTAAGGCCAGCCCTCAGGAATCCCAGGCCCTGCAGACAAAGAAAAAGTCTAGAGAAAGAATGACTTTCCATTGGTTGAAGAGGATCAGGTTAAAGGTCATTTAAACTAACCTTATAACCACAAATCCATGGGCCCAGTTGGGATGCATCCACAAGTGCTGAGGGAGCTGCTGGATGTTATTGCTAAGCCACTCTCCATCATTTTTGAAAAGTCATGGAGAACAGGGGAGGTGCTTGAGGACTGGAAGAAAGCCCATGTCACCCCAGTCTTCAAAAAGGGCAAGAAAAGACCCACAAAACTACAGGCTAGTCAGCCTCAGCTCCATCCCTGGAAAGGTGATGGAACAGTTCATCCAGGATGTCATCTCTAAGTATGTGGAGAAAAAGAAGCTGATCAGGAGTAGTCATCATGGATTCACCAAGGGGAAATCATGCATAACTTACCTGATAGACTTCTATGATGGAATGACTGATTGGGTAGATGAGGGGAGACCAGTGGATGTTGTCTACCTTGACTTCAGCAAGGCTTTTGGTACTATCTCCCACAACATCCTCACAGGCAAGCTCAGGAAACATGGGACAGAAGAGGAGCCAGCGTGGAGGACTGAGAACATGGATGGATGGCAGAGCTCGGAGGGCTGTGATCAGTGGTGCTGAATCTAGTTGGAGACCTGTAGCTAACGGTGTCTCACAGGAGTCAGTACTTGTTCACTCTTGTTCAACTTATTTATCAATGATGTGAATGAACGGATAGAATCAGTGTATCCACAACAAGTTTGCTAGTGCTACAAAACTGGGAGGAGTGGCTGATTCATCAGAGGGCTGTGCTGCATTCAGAGAGAGCTGGACACACTGGAGAGGTGGACTGACAAGAACCTCATGAAATTCAGCAAGGGAAAGTGCAAAGTCTGGCACCTGGGGAAGGACAACTCCATACACCAGTACAAGTTGCTGGAAAGCAGCTATGCGGAGAAGAGCCCAGGAGTCCTGGCAGACAAGCTAACCATGAGCCAGTGGTGTGCTTTTTGGACAAGAAGGCCAGTGGTATCCTGGGGTGCATTAGGAAGAGTTGCCAGCAGGTTGAGAGAAGTAACCTTCTCATTCTACTCAGCCCTGGTGAAACCACATCTAGAGTACTGTATCCAGTTCTGAGCTCCCTAGTACAAGAGAGTTATGGAGCTCCTGGAGAGAGTCCAACAGAGAGCTACAAATATGATTAGGGGACTGGAGCATCGTTCTTATGAGGAAAGGCTGAGGAAGCTGGGCCTATTTAGCTTGGAGAATAGAAGGCAGAGAGGGGATTTTATCAATCTATATAAATATCTTAAGAGGGTGTCAAGATGATGGGTCCAGTCTCTTTGGTGGTACCCAATGACAGAATGAGAAGCAATGGGCACAAACTGAATCACAGGAAGTTCCATCTGAATATGAGGAAAAATGTCTTCACGGTGAGGATGAGTGAGCACTGGAACAGGTTGCCCAGAGAGGTTGAAGGGGATGGGTGATACCTTTTCAGGAGATATTCAAAACCCTCCTGGACATAATTCTGTGTAATGTGCTCTAGGGGACCCTGCCTGAGACTGGCATGTTGGACTAGATGATCTCCAGAAGTCCCTTCCAACCTCAAATACTCTGTGAGTCTGTAAATTCTGTGTTTAGATATCCAGCGATGACTGAGAAAAATACAGTAAAATCAAGTTGTAGGACTGAGGGAACAACATGAGCAGCCAAGACTTTAGCCAACAATTATATGACCCAAAGCTCAGTCGTTGTCACAGTACTCACAGTACTCACAGTGCTTGCTTACATCATGATTCTCTCAACATCCTTGTATGCTAAACTCAACAGAATAAAACATGGTAAATTTGAGAGGTTATTATCTTACCTCCCAGTAACATTTCTTGAAGTAAACTGTCAATTTTAACCATTCCAAATAGTTTAACCAACTGTATTTGCTCAATCATTTGCCAAGTGATGCTCTGGAGTGTAGGCAGTAGAAGCAGAAGTTCTCCAAATCTTCCTCGGGAGTCATATTGACGGTCATTGATATAATCCTCTAAACTTATTTGGACTTGGAACCGCATGTTCTTAATCTTTACTGGATTACTCAAGCCCTTTGCATCTGAAAAAACAAACGGACAACAAACAAACAACAACAACAAAAAATATGAGCACTTGCTACATGAACAAAGATTATTTTCAATATAATCTTAACAAAATTAATAATTGGCAATAATTCTCAAATATTTTCAAATATGTACCTGGGTCAAAAAACACAATTGCTTTCAAGCAAGCGTATTCATTGTCATCTATTTGAATTTCCTGGAAGGGTCGAACTAGTTCATCTAGAATCCGATTTGCCACTCGACTGATCTCTACTTCAGTACTGTTGCGATGGATTATGTAATTGTTACCTTGGAGAGAAAGAAGACCAACATGTTGATTGATATAAAGATTTAGATGTAACATAATACATGAGGAACATTTTCAAAAGTATTCTTCATTTTGCTTAATCAAATTGTTTTTTGTTTGTTTTTTATTCAATAGCTCTCCATTATATGATACAAAACTGTTATTTTGCAAATAATTACAGCTCTCACCTAGTCAATAAGCTGTGTGGATGAATATGGCAACATGTGTAGTTACTGTTTAGTCTACAGGACTAAGATGGACATTTGAATGCATGAACGTGGAGGAAGCAGGCCTTTATATGAAAGATAAATGCAATGTAATGCAATGTAATCTAAAAATTCTTCCTCCTACATTACAATAACATATCCCAAGCTAAATGATCAGGATTTGTCCATGGACAAAGAAAACTTCTTTCACAGAAGGCACCAGGAATGCTTCTTTATCCAACAGATGATCCTGTTATTCCTACTAAAATGTAGAAGCATCAGAAAATTTTCAGTAAAGAACCAATTTTCTCTGCTCTTATCATTTTAAATTTTGATATTGGGTAAGTGACCATTTTTGGTATCTTCATTCAACTTCTGTGCAGAAATGATCTAACATAAGTAATGAGAACAGTGGGAAAAACATAGAGCTTCCAGAAGCCACAAAGCAGTTTTTGAAAGAAAAACGGATGATTATATCACAAGAGATCTATGCCAAAATGACTCATAAACTATATAGACATCTACTTCTAGGCATCGGAAATACGCCTTAGAGCTTCAAATTGTTTCTTCTTTTTGTATATATGCTGATTCTGGTGATGCTGATTATAATTTTCTGTTTATTTTCTCATTATTTGTCCTTATTACTTACTAATCCTAACGAAAATGTAGATATCTCATTTTTATTTCATTAATTTTGTCAGTAAAACTGCAGCTAGAGAAAGAAGCTACATCAAGGAAGTCATTTGTATAGTTTCTAATTTGAAAATATCACTGGTGCCAGTAACATCTCCAGAGCAATCTCTACTAATATCTTTCTGTTGCTTTAATGTTATGGTATGTGTGAAAGTAAATTCAAGATGATTTAGAGCTATGAAAAGGCAGTCCCAAAGAGAACAAGTAGCAGAAAACTTTCTTGTACCACGACACTGATAAGTCCATATTCTTCATAATCTTGACACACATCAACATTCCAAGAAGACCTACATGCTTTCTCACAAAACAGCCAAAGTACTGCGCATATTCAGCGAGACCATTTTGGCAGGGTGCACTTGAGACTGCCAGAGTACTGTGTCAGACAGTGCTAACATGTCATAATCCAGGTCATTATGCACACAGGCACACATCTCATCATATGACTGTGCTTCTCTGTTGTGTGAATGAATGGAAGACATATTTCCACCATGTGACAATGCCCCTTTATCCATGGTCTCTTTATATAACTCAGAAAAGGTGACCATCAATAAGTTTGTCTCATGATTTGTTACACATGCGATACTCCTTAGCATGCCATGGATGTACCTGTCTCCCACACAACAGGGGACAAAAGGATTGCTCTTTACGTGATGAACATGTGATGACTGTCAAGGCAGCAGTGAAAGACCTCTTGGGAAAAATAGTTGCAGGGAAGAAATAGTTACAGGCTAGAAAAGCTAGCCTGTAAGATCTCTGTCTAAAGAGCTCTCAGGAAAGTGCCAGATAAAGAGTTTTCATGAAAACTGAAATGACTCTCTTTAAGAGACTCCTCTCTTAAATGGTTTCTTATGTGTTTTGGTTGTTGTTTTGTTTTGTTTGTTTGTTTGTTTTGCTTATTTTTAATGGAACAAAGATGCCAGAAATATTGCTAGTATAAGGAAACAATTTGCTAGGAACTCTGAATTGTTTCTCATATCTGATCTTTATCCATGTTAATCCACACAAAAAAATGTCCTGCTTTTGCTAAAACAGGACATGTGATATTATGTCTTTAATAGCTGTTTCGCATTCACAGAATGTATAGCTTTAATTGTGCCAGAACAGTTGTTCCACTCAAGTGATTACATGGTTGCTAGTGTACTATAACATCATTGTTATTAATTGAAATAAAATCAATATTTACCTAAAAGTAAAATGTCCTTATACCCCATAGACCGTTTTGCTGCTCCAAGCAACAGGTGTTCCCCAGCATGTGCTCTTAACAGGGCAACCTTAAACAAAACAAAACAAAACAAAACAAAACAAACAAACAAAAACAAACAAACAAAAACAAGTAAACAAACAAAAAACAGCAGATTCATTAGAAAATAAAGCAAAACTTCTAAAGAGGGGAAAAGAAATGAGGATGCATATTACCACAGGTACATTCAGCTATAGGTACTGTTAAGATTCCAAGATACAATGTAAACTAAATGAAAAGACCTTCCATTTTGTAGCACTGAATTAATAACACACTATAATTAACTTGTAATACTTTCTCACTTCTAACCATTGGTCTAGATTTTAAACTTACAGCTCCGCAGAATACTTCTCAATAGTATTTTGTACTTGCATTTCCTAGTGTTTATTTTATTATCAAATTTTGCTCTGGAATTATAAATTGGTACTAAAGACTCCAGTGGGTTGGAATGAACTAAGGTGGTAAATTTTGCAGTATTGCTCTTTCATTTTTATCACATTGAACCAATAATTTATGTTACTTAAAAGAGCTTTTTTCCCCAACACAGCCAGATATGCTAAAATATCTGCTACAGTCAACAACAAAGAAACCTGATTCATACCAGAAAGGCAGTTCAAAATGTGATCATTACTTTACTCTGTCACATATTTACTCTCCTTTTTAATGTTTGCTCGAAGCACTGACCTCTATTTCCTCACAGAATTTGTGTCTTTGCATGCAAGTCTTTTCTTATGAACACAAGTCAATACTTTATGGGTAACGTAAAGGAACACAGCACCTAGAAATACTTAATGTGTTAAGACTTGACAGATTCTCAGTAGAGTTAACTTATCCACATTGACATGCTCCATGGTTTGACTCCAAGATCAAGAATCATTTCTCCCAAACTACTTGATTTGTTGTTTTTTGTTTTTGTTGGTGTTTTTTTTTTTTCTAAATACTTTATAAATTATATATATATAATAAACTTGATTTATATATATATACGTAAATTTGATAATTTACTTGATAAGTAAATGCACAATGCCTGATAGAAAGAGGTTATCACAAATGAAAATGTGGCATTTGTTTTAACTCCCAATACATTTGTCATTGTTTTTCTAAGGTACTTAAAGTTCAGGAATATTTCCCAGACATACTCTTTGAGCACTGCAAGGGTGTTTTCAGTCTTAAGTTATCTCTTATCTTTCCACACAATATATTTTTTTCTTTTTAAGAAAACCAATAACTTTTTAATGATGCCTGATCCTTTCCATATTCTTTCATGCCATCTAAACAAGTTAAAAGCAGCAATATTTATTGCTTGCTTTTGTTGCCCTTATGGAACCATTGTATTTAAAGATCTAACATTATTTTTCTCCCTCTTTTACATGAACAGATTTTTAACTTATTTCAGTACTTTGAGCATGTGCACACACATATTATGTGAGTTTACTAAAGCATCAAGAGCCTACTTTGGAGGGAATCTTCTGTTGCCTGAAACAACTCCATATACCTGGGAAAGAGTATACCAGCAAATGAGCTCAGTTTGAGTTTCAAACCGAAGGATGAGCTAACTAACCTTCTTCATGGGACTTTGTTACAAACTGAAAGACTGAAGAGGCAAAAAGAATTTCTTAATGCCACTTCCCAGAGGCATTTTCAAGCAGAATCAAATGTCAGTGGACTGGAATCAGGAGATCCTGAGCCATGAATTCGCCTACTAGCCAGGCGGCCAGTGAAAGGACTGCCTACATGAAGACAGTTCTAAGTGTGCCAACATGGCTGACTCTGAAAACCACTAAACATTAGGTGTATTACAGATGTGATGATAGGTCAGACCTCTGTCACATAAAAACCCTGAAGAACCCATCAAGGTCTCATGATTTTTTCCCCACACTCTTGTTATATACAATATAATTTGAGTACATTACATCATATGAAATATTACTTGCTATAGAATGACATAAATACGTGTTTGGCAATTACTCGAGATTCTGATGACTTTTTTTTTTTTTTTTGTAAGGAAAACATGCTTCATATTAAATAGCAGAATGTCTTAAACCATATTATAAAAAAAGATGGACACAAAATAAACATTTTGCAAGATCAGAAAAAAAAAAAAATGTTCTTTTTTTACAAGATTTTTTTTTTTCATTTTTACATTCAGCTTGGTATCTCCTTGCAAAACAATGCAGAAAGCACAAAATACTGACGGATGTATTGGTTTGCTGAAGACTTGATTTCTTGATTTAAAAGGCTGAAGTCATATAAATTTCCTCTATTTTTGTGGTGGTAATGTTATAAAACTTAAAAAATAAAGGGGGGGGGGGGATCTAATAACAAACTATTTGATCAGAAAAAAAAAACAAAACAAAACAAAACAAAACAAAAAAAAAACATGACCGTTTACTCATAAAATTTAAAAATCACAGAAAAGACACAACAGTAATTAAAGTTCTCTCTTTGGTTTCCTCTTGTACCTGGTCATCCAATGGTAATTCACAGAAGCCTGGAATATATTTAGCCCATTCTACCAGGACCAAAAGTTGTTGCTTCATAGATTCACAGACATCACTAATACCAGCAATTTTCTTAGAATTTATGTCAGTGCTTGCACCAGGACTGGAGATTGAGATCTGGACATATTGAAAGAAAAAATTAATAATGTTGAACTTTGTATAATTGAATTTATATGACAGCTTAAAAGCATAGTAAAAAAAAAAAAAAAAAAAAAAAGTTGGTTGTTGTTGTTGTTGTAGCTTTGTTTTATTGTTGCTCCTTTTTTCCTCTGAAATGGTTATCTTGTTTTAGAAAAATGAAAGAGCTCATAGAGACAATAACATTAAGGGCAAAGAAAAAGAGAGATAGAGGGAGAGATAAAGGAGAGGAGAGGAGAGGGGAGAGGAGGGGAGGGGAGGGAAATACTGTATGAGGCCTCTGAATCTGAGTTTCACCTTCTATTTAACTTAGGAAAGCATCCTCAGGAAATCTGGTGATTTGGTTATAGCTGCTGCCCCCACCCCAGTTCCAAGATAAGAAAAGATTGTTTTATTTTTACATAGCTACAAATTTGAGGATGCTGGATGCTATTTGCATTGACTCCTACCATATTCCCCTCATTTGCAGATCCATGTTAAATCCCCCATTGGGATCCATGGTAAAATACCGTTTTACTTGGTGGGTCAAAGGGAGTTGCACTTCTGAACTAAAGCCCAACACTTCCTACATAATTCACTAGCCTAAAACCTTGAAAACAGCTTAGACAGTAATGGCTGTTAACCATCTGAACATTACTTCTCAGGGGAATACAGCAGCCAGGCAGGTGAAAAAATCCTCAGACATAATTCAAAGGCTATCATGTAGGAAAAACATTAGAGACATTGTCTCTTTGTAGGCAGACCATTTATGAAATCCCTGCTGTAATCATGAATCCATTTCTGGTATCTGTTCTACAAAAACAAAGTTGAAAATACTGAATAGCATTCAGGTAAGAACTACCAGAGTCATTCAATCTAGAAAACCCACAGTACAGTAAGAGAATAAAGAAACTCAACATTTCTTTTTTTTTTTTTTTTTTCCAGAAAAGAGGAGTCTTGATCATGATTCAAAAATACCTACACAGGAAAAAAAAAAAAATGTTTTGATAGCAGGATACTCTCTGATCTACAAGAAAAAGACATAGTAAAAAAGACATCCACCAACCAGTTGGTGGGAAGGACCACCAAAGAGGGGAAAGAACAGGCAGTTTAAATCATTAGACTTATCGACTCATGAACCTGATACACTCTCCATCCTTTAATCAAAGCGATACAACTTCATAAATTACACCTTCTAGGAAAAAATATGGGCCGTGTTCTGAAATTACTTTGTGAACTTCTGTTGGGGATTCATAATGAACTCCTAGGTTTGCATCTCTTTACAAGGACATGAAGCTGTGAACTTTCCTTTTTCTATTTCTTCATTGCTTTGACATGCCCCTCATTTCTGGGGTTCAACATGGGAGTCATCAACTTGATGAACATGACAATATGACACTATATCCCCACAATTCTGAGAAGCGTCAGTGACTCATATCTTTACTGATATGAGAATCTACCATGTCCCTTTCACAATTACATGATCCAGAAAGCTTCTCCTGTAACTGTGAGAAAAAACATTTTACTTGGACAATTTGCCCTCATGAAGCATATTAGGGGACAAGACAATTTATTTTCCCTATTTTAATATGAAAATTAAAAAAAAAATGGAAGAATGCGATCTTCTTCCTCATTTTCAAAGCTGAAGGACTGAGCCAATTATTTGTGACACTACCTCCATTTCCAAGTCTCTTCTCAGGACTGAATTCATCTTACAGGCCCGTTTGATTGAGGAGAAAAAAAAAAAAAGGACTTGAAGGATATCACTTTTCCGTCATGTTAATGTCACCTCTTGGTCTTTGAGGTGACTTTCATATATATCTTCATACGTGCTTGGCTTATTGGGAGAAATTCTCTTCCACTACAACAAGTAATAAGTATAATACATTCATATGTATGCACAAGATGATGTTTTAGGACAAGAAGCTAACAGCTGAAAAGAAGTTTGTGACAGAAAAGACTCAGGACATGATTCTGTTTAAGATAGCTCTTATTTCTGGACTGCAGGTGTCAGTTGGAAATGATTAAGGGAGTAACACACACACAAAGCACAATAAGCAAGTTCAAAGCATTACCAAGGAGGTAAAAATAGGTATATTTTTATACTGTATAGTATGAAAGGTAGGAAGGTACATTACGTTCATCTAGTCTGCCAAGACATGCAATATGTGCCAAAGACTATCACCCAGTAATTCCTGCATCAATTCTTTACAGACAGTTTCACCCTAAGAGAGATGCTGATAAAGGATGAGATTACAAAACATTTGGGGATGTATAAATCATTCATCATGAAATCATAAAGGTGGCAGTTAAATTCTAAGTAAGTTAGTAAGAGGTGCAAGAATGCAGAATCAATGACCATGATTTATCTGAGTTGCAGAAAAGGACTGGAGACTGTTACAGTCAGTAATTGACTGAACATGGAAAAAAAAGAAAAAAAATGGAAAAAAAAAAAAAAGGAAAATTAAATTCAGATGAGACAAATAAAATTTAAAAGTGAGATATGAATAGACTACAGTTGGAACACTTTTGTTTGCTGCATTTATAATGTCTAAGGATATTAAAAATGGGATTTTCAAAAGAACCTAAGGAAATGAGTGTCCACACCCCTTTGAAACCTAATGGCTTTGGACAATTTTTTCCCTAATTTTTCATGAGAAAGCCAGTCTCAAGGATAGATAGATGCCACAAGCTGCCTGAGACAGCAACTGATTTAAAAGCAGTAAGAACCATAAAGCTTTATTAAGAAAGGTGCCTAGGACATATTGTCCTGGACAAAGTAGAATTTTTTATTGACTTTGCTTTAAGAAGGTATTATATTGCTGATTCTTTCATTAGGAAGTCGAAGATGGGTGCATTTTGCAAGTAGGAGAAAAAATAATCTTCATTTAATACAATGAGAAACTGAAAGTATTTAACTATTGCATAAATGTTCTTAAAATCAGGAAATAATTTTATGGTGGATCTCAGTACCTGACGGGAGAGTGTCTCAGCTTGTGACAGTGTGCTAATAGATGGAATGTTGCAGCCATCAAAATTGTTTCTTCTTGTACTTATTCTGTCCCTTTCGTTTTGTACAGCTGTAAGAAAATAATTTGTCTCATTTATTAACTTGTAGACATTACCATACAATATCATTTCAGAGGTTTACTAGATAAGCATAAGAAACAAAAGATACGACACTCAAAAAATACTTTCTGCTTTTAGTTCTGTGTAATGAGGAAAGATGACAATACCTGTTCATGGTCCTTATTCATATAATGAAGTTTGCCTGTAAAACTAAATATAACTACTTGCATCTAGATACTGAATTGCTAGCACTTTTGTGACTGTCATTATTAAAGTTAAATATATATATATATATATTTCTTCCTTTAGAACATATTCTGTCATTTTTTTTTTATTTTACCCACTTCAGTAAATGAGGCTTTATGACAATGGTAGAAATTGACACTTGGTACTGCTGAATAGGTCAAGAGGCACCACCTCTGACAAAATGTCTGAGTGAGAGGAAATATGAAAGTCCTACTCTTGGATTTCTGTGAAAAATCCTGAAACAGAATGAATGGCTAAATCCTCTAGTAATGTAATTTAATGGTTTAAATCTCATGCTCCTCAGTGAAAATGAATTCTTAGCCAGTTCACAGAACATTAGCTAAGTACAAAATATATATAATGTATTTTAAAAAGCAAGAAAAAACTTCCAGGAAAGTAAGTTCTGTCTCATGGTGTCTTAAAAAAAGACAGTTAAAAGCACTTTGGATAAGAAATCCTTAATTAGTACACAGAAGGCTCAGGAAGCAACAAGGCTTACTTTTGAATTCAAGGAAGAAAAGAAAATAAAACTCCCAATCAGATTTTTCTAAACCCCAGACCATGCCCAAGATTAGGCCAAGAAGGAAAAAAAAAAAAAAAAAAAAAGAAGAAAAACAATAACAACAACAAAAAAGAATGATACTGATCAAAATCTTTTCATTGCACAAGGGATCTCATCATCTTTTAAGAGCAGTAGCTTTATTTCCAAAGATATGTTTGCTGTTTTGTGGGAAACAATCTACATTACAGAATTTAGAAGTAGTACCAAAGGCTTCAATAAAAAAGAAAGTAAATAAATAAAAAATCCATACACTGAATAGTTTTCAGGGTTTATCTGAACAATTCACACAGTTTATTCCTGAGGTGTAGTAACTTTTTGCCAAGGACATTCAATGATGGGCCTTTTATTAAGGTCACAATAAGAAATGTTGCACAGTGATAAACACAAAGTGCTAAATGTTTGTGCAGACGTGAAACAAACAAACGCAAATAGCATTTTTTACAAGAATGAAGAATAAACATTCACTTTGGATCTCTGCAGCTTAAGTGCTTAAAATAAGGTCAAAATAAGGTTAGCAATGATTGGTATTAGAAAAATAGTATGTTATTCTGACAATCACTAGTGAAAGTCACTAGCAGAACACTTTGATTTACATAGGTAAATGATTCTATTTGCTCTTGTGTATGTATAATTTCTGATGGACTGGATTGTTTGTCTTCCTAAAACTTTTGTTCAGACTCCATCTGCATATTAAGTGGGAATATTTGCTCAAAGACGGCTTGTATAGCCTCTGCCAGCTGAAGCCCTTTTTCACTTTCACACTGAAAGAGAGAGTCGCTGAAAACAAGCTGAAAATACATCATATAGACTATATTACAGTTACAATATAAGATTTAACCTGATGGTGTACAGAGGTCTAAAATAGAATATGAGTAGTGAAATTTACAGTTTAGTCTTTTCAATTACTTTAGTAAATTGAAAAATTTCAAGCCTTGAATAAACATGGCTCGGACACAAGTTAAAAATAAAGTTCTGCAGGTAGTGGGATCAGAAGAGGCAGAACAATGTAAATGAGACTAAAAGTTTTGAATAGGATATATCTTTTCAGTTCCTAAACATAAGTCAGCAGCATGTCTTGTTGTGGTGTCAGCAAACCATGCACTGGGCTCACCAGTATATGGGAGACACTGGAAAACTGGGAGGTGTCCAGTGGAGGGCTATGGTGATGTAACCCACAGGCTGTCCAAGGTGAAGCAGGGAAATGTGTCTTTGTTTATATGGCAGAGGACCAAGGTGGAAGTGGAGGTGAGGTTCTAATTTTTGTAGAGAAATTCTTCTCAGATGCACAGTGAAAAGACAAAAGGTGATGGACACTACACTACTTGCAATATAATACATTCCAGTTAGATATGAGGAAGAAAATGATAATGAGGGTGGTCAAGCACTGGGAGAAGTTGCTGAGAGAGCCTAAGAAATCTCCACTATCAGGGACTGTGTAAACCTGGCCAGACAGGGTCCTTAGCAACCTGACGGAAGCTAGAAGTTAGCCCCGCTTTAAATGGGGGCCTGGACTTACAGATGTCCCTTCTGAGGTAAACTGTTCTTTAATTCCAGTTTTTGAATGTCTGTAAAGTTCTGCTTTTTGCAGAAGTTTTACAGCTGCTATGGACTTGAAAGTCTCCCCTTTTCTTCGTTTTAGATTGATGATATATACCCAACATTACTAATTTTATTAATTAAAATTTCAGAAGATTAAACTGTGCTCCACAGAAATTAGCAAACCCATTTCATATATTCACAGCACTATTCTATTTAGAATATTCCCATGTGTTTGCAAGGAAAAAATTCTTTTTATCTCATACCACAACTTGATCACTAGCAAAGAAATACTACGGTAAAAATGCACACACACACACACACACACAAAAAAAAAAAAAAAAAAAAAAAAAAAAAAAAAAGCCTCATATTAGGAAAGCTGTGTCTAGACTAAAGCTAATATAGACTAGTTACAGTACAGGAGAGCCATGTGCTCACATTGCAGACTGGCCTTCAAGTGGACATACCATGTTACAAATAAAACAGGTTGCAAAGAGTATCACAGCAAACATAAATTTTGTGATGAAAGAACCATTTTAACTGCTTATTTGAACCAGATTAGGATGTCTTTTGCCTCTACATTATAACTGGCAGTGAAGCAACAGGCCCAACAACCTGGTACAAGAATTCTCTGATATTCTTACTGCTTTTCTTTTGCTATTGCTTTGTAGTGATCTAATCCTTCCACTTCCACAAGAAGATCACTGGGATAACCATGTTTCTTCATGTCTGCCATGGAGATGCCTAAATAAAAATCTTCCCATACACACGAATGAGAACCCCAGTGAGGTTAGAAGTCTTTCTGATTATGGACACTCTACTGACAGTTACCTCTATTAATCTCATCAGTACTTTTTCTCTCAATTTAACAAAGCTTCCTCTTGTTTAAATGTTTCAAACATCAAAAATTAAGGGAAAAACAAGTAAATTGGCACTGTAACTTCAGTAATGTAGAAACAAAATCCTAGATGTGGATTTTATTATTCAAATTTGGTTAAAAAAAATAAAAATTTGAACTAAAATCTCATGCTTTGAATTTTTCCAGGCATACAGCTCAATGTTTAGAAATTAATACATTTTAGTGCCAAGATTCATGCATTAAACAGTTTCAGATTTACTTTAAACCTATAATGTTTTCTAATGCCCAAAGTGTTAAAACTTCTTACCTACCTGAAAATTAGATGATGCATATGTCACCTCAGTATAAAAGCAATTCTCCATCATTCAGGCACTAGAGCAGACTTTTCTATTGAATTATTCTGCTGTTATGTTTTTTAATTTTGATCAAATTTTAGAACACATTCAGATTATTTCTCTTAGTATATCAAATAGTAAATGACTATATTACCTTCTTTTTTCATTCCTGCTCGAAAACATTTTTTTAAACGACAATATCTGCATTGATTCCTCTTGTCCTTGTCAACAACGCATTGTCGATTGAATCTATCAGATGAAAAAAAAGAAAAAAAAAAAAAAAACAAAAGATAAATATACAGAGCATTAACAAAGCACCACCTTGATTATGAAAACTAAATAATCTGTCCTGACAGAATAATGTCTATAATCACTTTTTATATGCATTTTTTTTCCATTAGCCAGTCTTGAGAGGCATTTCATACCTCCTTATTTTGTAGGCATGTGTGTGTGTATAAAGTGTGTATTGGAATGGACAAGTGTAGAAAAATTTGGAGTTATGTGCATTATTTACACCTCAGTCTACTTGTAAACTAAGCCAGCAACTGCCTATACAGAAAGGTGGTGGGTAGGGGAGGGAGGGTAGGAAACCTACTAATAGGAAAAAGATGGGACAATTGATGTAAATGTCAACTGTTACAAGCACGGAGGAGCCCATACCTGCAACACTGGTACCTTTGTCTGGCAGAGTTTACTTTTTCCAGGAAATACCAATGAACAAGTTGTGTCATTACAGATGACAACTTAAACAGGAAATGTGAGAGAAAAAAAAATGAATACCACAATAAAATAAAGACATGAGGAAATGCACAGAGCACTACAAGAAGAGATTGGACTGTGCACTTAGTCACACGGTCTGAACTTTTGGGTAGACCTGTGCGGTGTCAAGAGTTGGACTTGATGATCCTTAAGGGTCCCTTCCAACTCAGGATATTCTATGATTCTATGATTCTATGATTCTACAAGTAAGCTTACCTAGCTTTCTCATTCACCCTTACAGATAGATGTACTTACAGAGAATGGATATGAGATATCCTCTCCTCTCCATTTGTTTTTGCCTTTTTGTTGTGCATGTATTAGATAAATCACAGATAAATATATAAATAGATGTATGTTTTCCAGAGCTCTGCTTGGAGTCAGTTATTGTCACACCATGTCACACCACTTTGGAAGCATGTCTATGACATATCAATGTAATCTACTTATAAGGCAGATACTTCCTTATAAGAAAGCTCAGTGTTCAAGGAAGAGCTGAGCAAACATTTCCAGCAATAGCTTTTAGCATTTCCAGGCTATAAATAAGTTTTCTGCTACTGATGTATCTAAACTCACAAAGTACTCCTGTGCATGACTTAAAACTGGTATATTACAGACTTGTGCATGCACAGAGCAATTCCTCAAATATGGTACACATACCTCCAATATGACAATTTGGGCAGCTAAGCATCCAAATATTAGGAGATTGCAATTCATACTGACAGGGGGGAGGGGAGTGGAGAGGGGAATTGTCACTAAAAGGAGCAGTGTGTCACCAAAGTGGAAAGATGTGTAGATGTGCTTGAACTGTCTTCAGAAGACTCATAAATTCTATTCAGAAACTGCCTTCTAAGGAACAATTTTGAAAGAAAAAACAAAACCAAAAAAAAACAGTTAAGAATCACACTTTCCACATTACCAGTGAAGAGACAAGAAAATATATTGTTTTCTTCTTTCTTTTTTTTTTTTTTTTTTTTTTTTAAGGAGATCCCTTTCTGGACATGGTTCAGGGCAACCTCTTCTAGGTGTCCCTGGGGGGTTGGACCAGATGGCCTCCAGAGGTCATCCAGAGGTCAACCTTCCAACCTTAACTATTCTGTGATTCTGTGATGCCTTTTATAACCATAAAAAAGTAAGCTCTTTAGTCTTTAGTAATACAATGACAATTTTTTTCTAGTAGAGACAAAAAGAATATAATTCATAGCAAAAATAAATAAATAAATAAATAAAATTTTACATGTTACAATCACAAATAATAATAATTAAAAAAAAAAAAAAAAAAAAAAAAGAATTTACGGTGTTACAGAAATTTCACCTCAGAGAAGCCATTTATAGATAGTCCAATTCAGTAGTCCTGAGTGGAAGGTGTTTTTTTTTTTCCAAATTTTGAGAACATACCATCACTTACATACTCCATTAAAATGTTGTTTAGAATTCCTTCAGATAAAGCTGAAATACCCCTTACAAGTTCTGAAAATTCTGAAAAAGTCTGAAAGTAATTTTTGGTACATTCATTAATTTGGTGCATCTAGAGGAACTTCTTTAATACCTGCATGTATAAACATGATTTTTCCGTATACTTCGTCTGAAGAATCCCTTGCATCCATCACAACTGGAAGCACCATAATGTTTTCCGGTTGCTCGGTCTCCACATATTGCACAGAGACTGCTGACTCCACTGTCAACAGTATTCATGTTGACTGCTTCACCTGAACTATCTGAGGAGAGGCAAGAACAACATATGTAGTTACAGACAAGACTTTCAACAACGACTCCATGACCAATTTATACTTAAATTGAGGGGTTTTCAGGTCTTTTCTCTTTTAATTGACACTTGCTATTTATTTACCACAGTACGTGTGATTATATCTGGTTGTCATTCTGATGAACACTTCCAAATTGATAGAGTCAGATTAGCAGAATTTATGAAGCTCACAACAGAAATAATTTTATTCCAAACTCTATCCAATTGAAAGGGGTTAAAAATTAAAGTATAACTTTGTAAGTATAATTACACATATGTTCTAACTAACATGATGAGTAACTTTGACATTGACTAGTGTTGCCTACTTAGCTGGCAAAGATATATACTGTCTTCGTAGTCACAAATTATTGCCAGCTCCTATCATATAAAGAAACAATTGCATGCATGACATATAAAAAAAAAAAAAAATATTTGCATAATAAATGATAAAATGAATGTTAAGATGACTTGGTTTAACTTCCTTGAAGAAATTTCCCAAAGGAAGACTTGTGTAGACTTTACGGTTCCATGAGAGATTATCTACATATGATTAACATTTAGTCACTGAATGTGGTAAACAATACTGAAGAAATTTACCTTAAAACAGAACAGTCATATTTATTCTCTTTTGAGTCACAAGGTTTAACAGATGTTTTCTGAGTATGTTTCTAGTCTTATGAAAGGAAAACTGTTTGCAGTATGTCTTAAGCATTTGTAGTTATTCAGTCAGAGAGGAAAGAGTTTCACATTACTTAGATATTCAAGCCTGCATTAAAAACTCAAGTACCTCAGTTCATGAAGAATGGTCAGATTGAAAAGTAAAACTATTGATATTGATAAATATAATTTGTCATGTCATAGTGGATCCATCTGAAATGTATTATGCAAACATATAATATAATTTTGCTTGTGTTCCAAGGATCTTAAAATTTAAATCGATTTTTTTAGACAAAGAGAGAAGAAGCACCAACTTTTCCTGTTTTACAGAGATGTGTTTGATGAAAATTATAAAATGCTCATATAAAAATAAGAAAGTTAACAATTCAGTTATATGAAGAACTTATTATTTTAAAATTGGGTTTGTTTGACTGGAAAACTATTTTTAAAATGGTTTACAGAATAATTTAGCTGGAGAAATATAAAAGTTTTCTTTGTAAGCTATTATATATATAGTATATATAGTACATATAGTATATGTATATGTTTATAAAGAATAAAATTGTATCTCTTTGTATGTGCATGTATGTGTTTGTATATAGACACATATAGACACATAAAGAGAGAGACGGAGATACTTGTTTTCCTTGTTATTATTCTGAAACAAAATATCTGTGAAATCGACCTGATTTTGTAAAATTCTCAGATTTCAACAGAACTGCATAATCTGTCTGAATGTGGACAGTTAACATTCTCTGAATAGTTCTAATTAATGAAGTTTCAAAAATACACATATGAAAGTTCAGAAGAGACATTCTGTTCCAGACTAGCACTGTAACTCGAAGTCAAACTTTTTGATAAATTCTATCATAAAGCACATAAGCTTAGCTCAAAGCAAATGCTAAACAGAAAAGGACTACATTCAATAACTAATAATTGTCAAACTAATCATTTACAGTGAATAATTTAACTGTATCACCAACACATAATGCAACACAGCATAACCTCCCTAATCTGCTTTCCCATTCTATGTAACATTAACAGATCTGAAGGGTGCAATTCAGCAAAACACAAATGACCAATGAAATCACCCATATTGAAAGAAAAATCAGATAAATCATCTAAAAGTTACATAATCATTGTTGATAGCTTCAAAATCATTTTGGCAGTGAAGGTTTAAATGAGTAATGAAATCACCTATATTGAAAGAAAAATCAGATAAATCATCTAAAAGTTACATAATCATTGTTGATAGCTTCAAAATCATTTTGGCAGTGAAGGTTTTTCTTCCTAAATCAATAACCAAATCTACTTTTCTGTTTACTAAGAAATTCAAATAAAACTTCAAGCTCAACAACAAAAACTAACTTGGGCTCCCTATGGCAGGAATTTATATATATAGGAAATGCAGGTGCTGAATATTTCCTGTAAATCACTAAATATTTGTTTTGCCTTTTAACATATATTATATTTCATGTATATTACATACACTATAATATATACACTATAACTATGAATTATGCTTTATTATAAAGCTAAAACAATTTTTTAAATACATTAGAAGATTTCGAAAGTCATTTTAGTTTAGTTTAGTTTAATTCACCTGACACTTCACTTTAATAGTCTGAGATTTCCTATTTTTCTCATCAGTGTTAAAAGAAGGCAGAATTAAATGGTGTGCTTTCTATTTCAAGCATAACTGACTGGTTCAATTTCTAAAAAAAAAAAAATTGCATTAAAAAATTCCACCTAGAGTAAGTAGAGTGGTTAATGCTATATTAGCCAAATACCAATGGGTTTTCTCAGCTAAACTGTACCCTGTAGAAAGCCAACATGATTTAAAATAATCACTCTCATTCACAGATACATGTATCTAGAATGGTTAATTAATATTTAAATAAGTAAAATATTAGTCCAATAATTAGAAATTAGGCATCAAGAAGCAGTAGACTTTTTATTTATTTTTTTTTTTCACAAGCCTCTGGACAATTTTGTACTGTCCTCATGAGTGTTATATACAAAATAGACTTCATGTCCAAATCATCAATACTAGTTATTCATTTGTCTTACAGCAAATAAAACAACTGCTGAATACACCGTTTTCTTCCTTTGACTAACTGACTGATGACAGTTAGTTCAGTTAGTTTATTACATATAACCTCTCGTTTATTTCCCTTAATGTTAAAGAATTATAATATTATTAACTTAGAGTTAGCGATGAAGTGTAAAAGAACAGATTTGTAGTTTGAAAACAATCCCCAAAAGCTCCATAAATAAAACATTTAGCTACCACCCTATAACATTACTAAACTTCACTTTTTCTGCTAACTGTCTTGATTTTGCGTCATGGAACAGAACTCACCATTGCCATTATACAGAATCTGCATAGTTTCAAACTCCAGAGCAGTATACGTTGGATCTAAAACTTCACTGTAGTTTGCCATTTCCATGTCTAATATTGGTTCTGAGAGCCTCATCATTCAGTGCAAAAACAGTGAAAAAGCTACTCAAATGTACAACCTTTCCATTCTGTTTCACAGTGATTGATAATCCAAAGTTAACTATAACCGTGTCTCTTGCGTGCTGCAATGGGAGGAGCTGGAAAACTGCTTCTGCATGCTATATTCTGTCTGCATTTTTTTTTTCTTTTATGATACAGTGCAACCCTTCTGATAATCTTGGAATGCTTTATGGAATAACCTTATCAGGAGTTGCACTGGCTCCAATTCTTCCGTGAACCCAAGTACATCCAGGAAGCTTCCTATCTCTTACGACCTTCTACACATTTTGTTGTCAATTTGCAGTGTAAAAGGTCCTAAACAAACCACACTTGCTTGTAAATGGATTGCATGCCATTTTGCTCTCTCTGTTCTCAACAGTAAATAAATGTGATATGATTATGGACTATGCTGAAGCCCCATATATTTATCGTTATTTAAAGAAAAAAATATACCTATTTCTACAGTTGTTATTTTTTATATATTAACAATATTTATTTATTTATTATTAACAGTGACAACAAGCAACTGTGTAGGCACACTTAACCAAGACCTCAAGCAACACAAATGCTACAGCAAGAAAGGAAACCTTAGAGATTCCCTCCATCACATCCTGTGTCGTAATGGCAGCAGTGGATCTTGCACAGTCTTAGGTTATGATGAAAGCATGTTGTTTTCAAGTAACATTCAGAGACACAAGAAAAAATATAATTCACCTTCTCTAAAAAGAAGACAGAGATTTTAGGTAGGTCCACTGCTCATCGACTGGTGTACATGGCATATACAAATCCAGTTAACCTCCACCTTTGCCAACTGCCCCCGCCCCCCCAAAAAAAAAAAAAAAAAAAAAAAAAAAGTTAATTGAGTATCAGTGGGAAAGCTGAATTTCATTTGCTAATTAGCAAAATGTCAAATGTTTTTGCTTCCCAAGTAATTCTGTACAGAGAACTACCCTTTACACTTCAGAACAGTTACATTAAAGATTATGTACATAGGAAAACTTTCCAGGTTGCTTAACTAACAAGGGCAACTATACATACAGCACTGAAATGCTTATTTGAATGGAAAGAGTGCCTGCAGTTGTTGTTCACTATAGGTAGCCACAAAATGTCATCATAAAATAATTCCTTGACTAAATAAATAAATAAATAAATAAAAAGACAGCAATCAACATCAGTCAAACTATCAATGAAAAATGGACATTCTCAGAAGACAACCTAGAAAAAAAAAAGTTTCAAAATTCATCCTTCTAAATTCCCAGTCCTTATTATTACATGAGGCACAAATTGTCCTGTTTCCTTGTGGACATGGATCCCAGCAGACACCACGGGCATAATTATGACAATAGGATTCCTAAAGAAGTGGCTATCCCAAAGCCATCCCCAAATTGAAGAACATTTCTGATCGTGTTCCTGATTGCACAAATTCTCTGCAAATTTTGGAGGGTGTCCATGGGGGCTATCCTTTTCAACCTACTGCTGTACTTCCTATACACTGCAGAAAATAAACAATAGTTGGCAAAGTTATAAGATATTTAGCATTATGTTAAACAATTTCAGGTCTACAAACATGAAATTCTATTCAGAAAGTGCCATTTCACAAATTTCTAGTGTATAGTTTCACTATCTTTGATTCTAACTACTATTTTTTCCCTATTTTTAAAGCATATTGGTATCTTTGCAAATTTAGATTGACAAAAAGCTATTTTTTTATTGACATCCCTTATTTGTTTAGGAACTCACGGTAGTTTCATCATGAGATAGAATCCTATTACACTCCAATGGTTCAGCTTGAAGTTTCTTCAATAGAATTTTTTTCAATGCACTACTTGCTACAAAACTAGTTACTAGTTATATGAATAAAATGATTCATTGCATTAAATAATATACTATATATAACTAAAATAATATACTAACATACATAAAGTAATATACTAATTTTTCATGTTAACTAGAATTATCTTTTGTTCCTTCCTTATATTTTCCTTAATTCCTTGATAAAATTTTCAATTAATAATTTCTGGCTTTTTCATAGCAAGACTGTGTGTTGCTCAAACACAAACATAAACTATTTTATATCATTTTATAAAAAATATATTTTATACAATTTTATATATTTTAATATATCATAAAGTAGCTGTGTTTTATTTCAAAACTCCAGATCCAAAACCACGTTGGCATACAAATAACTTTGAAATACGAAAATGAATGTAAAATGGAAGATATCACATATGACATGATCAAATCCTAGTATTCTTTCCACTGTTAATAGAACTTCTTCAATGCTGCTAAAACAGGCCCCTCAGTGACTACTAAAGAGATGGAATTAATTAGTGCCTCTGTCATATAAAAACTAATTTTGATTGATTTTTTGATATGGAAAAAAATATATAATGATAGGAAAGCTGTTCTTTATGCCATTTTAATGTTCATTATACTTCTTCATGTTTTGCTAAGGAAATTACTTGCAGTCAAATCTTAAATTCATAAAAAATCTGCATTCATATGGGGATTTTTGGCATCATGAACCATTAATGTATAGTAAATGACTAGTCTAAAATATTAATATGTTTTCTTTATCTCTGAAGTGGATCACAATGCTGTCCCAAAACTAGAGCAGTTGAGGAGGGAAGTCAATGATCAGCTTTTGGTCCTGTCAGTCCAAACTTTATAAAGTTCATTAGCATTTGAATCAATGTACAGCAGTATTCTTTTCATATTAGACACTTCCATTGTTTTTCAAACTCTTTGTGACCTTGCAGCTTGTAGTATATGTTCTTTCAAATTCTAAGTCATCTACTGCTGACAGCCAAGAAATATTAGCCTTAGATAAGCAGATATTTTAAAGTTGTATAATTGGACTGCAAAACAGACCTTTCAGGTAAGTGATATTGCAAACTTGAGTAAGAAGTTATATTTCAAAATTAATTTTACACTAATTCTGAAGAAGTAGAAAACTGCATAATATTTTCTTCATATGTTTTTGTTTTTATTTTTATTTTTATTTTTTATTATTTACATCTGACCTCACTGTGACATACAGAAAGCATTCCTATCTTATCTTTAGGACTGTTAACCCTGTTAATTGTTCAGCTCTCCATACTAAATGTAATCATTCTTTCTGATTGTGGTATAAAATAGAGCACAAGCTAATAAAATCAAGGTTGTTTCCATAAAAGTCTTCATGAAAATAAAAACAAATCTCAGGTTACTATCACTATTGATTTTTTTTTTTTTTTTTATAAGTAGCAATACATCCTTTTATTATTCTAGCTTAGTAAGAAAAGTAGGTGCCTATAATAAGGTCTTTATTTAAATGTATGTATTCCTATTTCCCATGTGTTCTGAAAAAGGAACACATCTTCACAGTATCTCTTTGTTTTGCATGTACAGTGAGTTGTAATGGACATCCTACTTATGTCAATAAGTTGGCATACTTATTCAGTATGTTAATAACGCATGTTTTGAAATGTCTTTTCTCCCATTTGCTGGCAGTCAGGGAGCCTGTATAACAAAGCCTAATGAAATCATATGAACTTATGCCATAACAGCAGCTTGCAACAGTCAACGTAGCCAAAGATCTCCAAGTCAGAGTTTATTTGCTAAAAGCTTGATATGCGGGAAGCTGATCATAAATTTCCTCACACCAGTGGAGAATTTCACCTTTGGTTCATAAACATGAACCTAGCAGAGACTGAGTGTCCCTCTTCTGTAATGCATCCTCAACACCAGGTATCTTCACAGGGAGGCTGCATCAGCTCTGCCGCCACCCACCCCAAAGTATTTCATAAATTATCCATGAGCAATGGCTGGGAAATGTTTGCTTATATTCCATTACACATAAAATGATTTGAGTGATTGATATGAAGATATCTGTAATGCTGCAGTATCACTGTGCGTGATAGAGATCAGGTTGTTTTTATTTTTTGAAAACAAAAATGTCAAAGGTGAATCACATCCAAAAAAAAAGACTGATAAATCCAAATGTGTTATTACCCAGTTTCTTGGACTTCTTGGAGCATAAATTATCTCTTGCGCTTAAAACCTAAATATCATGATGGAAACATGGCTACAGTTTCTACACAGCTACAGCCATGTCCTCTACAGTTCTAAAACAGTAAAAGTCTCTAACGTAGTGGTGTCTTCCCTCCCCTTCCTCCCAGTAAACAACAACATAGTTCCAAACCACAAAAAGGACAATGTTGTTATCTCAAAGAGATAGTTAAGGTTAAAGGAATTTTCAGAACAATTTGTGAATCATGAGAGTAAATGCACAGCACAACTGCTTCCAATAATCTGATTAAAGGCACCATCGTACTTCTGAAACAGAGCATCAACTATCTGCTTTACCGAGTAAATTTCTAGCACTTACAGGCTTCTGTGTCTTTTTTCATTTTACATCTCCATTTTCACTGTGTCCTGAAAGAACAGGTGTTAAATAAAATACAAGAAAAGTGAAATGAGAACCAGAATAGGTTTTCATGACACACGTATTAAACAAGGTAGTAAGATTAGCTGCGACAAATCATGCCAGGTGAAACATAAGTATAAATCTTTCTAGGAAATCTAGGCTAAGCCTGTTTCTATTACACACATTTTTAGACACTTAGACCACCCCAGGCATTCTATAAAAATGAGATACTTGCACATACTGAATCTGCCTCTTTTTTCACTTGAATTGGTTATTCATTACATTGAACTCCATCATACAGCTAAAATACACAGACTTCTTTAATAAGTTATGAAGAGGGTTGTGGGGTTTTGTTTTGTTTGTGTGTTTTTTGTTCGTTTTGTTTATCTGTTTTCGTTTTGGAGTAACAGGAAACACAGTTACTGTGAGGTGTGAACTGTCTTTATGTTTTTAGCTTCATAAAGCATCTAATGCAACAATCGCCTACTTCAACAGCCATAAATATGAATACACAGAGAAAATAAAGAACATGCCTGGCTTCTGACTTGTCAAATGGTATGGACCCACACTATTTAGTATGTTTTGCAAGCTGGAAATATTGCCCAGACTGTTATGAGGATGTCTATGACTAGTCTACATCAGAGTTTCAAAGGTCAGTTGCTGATTTAATATTCCAAATTCTATGAAGTGCAATTTACAATTTTAATCTTGCATCCACTGGGGGCTTGTCTGCACTTAAGGGGAAATATCAAAGGAATATGAAAGCAGTAAAATATTTTAAGCCTGATAAATTGTTACTGGAGCATTTGAAGATAATTTACACTAGGTGAGCATATACTCTACCTTCAGATCCTCTCACCATATTCCAATATCATCCTCTGCAGCTTATTCTAAAAGATAAATGATTTATTCATTCTGGGCCCTGCAGCACAAGAAGGACATGGAAGTATTGGAATGAGTCCAGAGGAGGGCCACAAAGATGATCAAGGGGCTGGAGCACCTCTCCTATGAAGAGAGGCTAAGAGAGTTGGGGTTGTTCAGCCTAGAGAGGAGAAGGCTCTAGGGAGACCTTAAAACAACCTTCCAGTACCTATAGGGGGTCTACAGAAAATCTGGGGACAGACTCTTTTGTCAGGGAGTGTTGTGATAGGACAAGGAGTAATGGCTTTAAACTAAAAGAGGGGAGATTTATATGAGAAGTTAGGAAGAAATTCCTTACTCTGAGGGTGCTGCGGCATTGGAATAGGTTGCCCAGAGAATCTGTGGATGCCCAATCCCTGGAAATGTTCAAGGCCAAGTTGGATGGGGCTTTGAACAACCTGGTTTAGTGGACAGTGTCATTGCCCATGTCAGGGAGGTTGGAATTAGATGACCTTTATGGTCCCTTCCAACCCAAACCATTCTATGATTCTATTCCTCTTACATTCCACATTGTCACTGAGGAGATGTTATACTAGCATAGCAACACTAATATAATGCAGCCATATGCAAAGTGAAGACATTATACCCACTGTGTAAGGTCAAGGTAAACAAAGCTATTTGGTTTATCTGATTTTATTTATCACATACACATGCTCACATATATCAGTTTGCCGTGAGTGTCTTGAATAGAAACTATCAAAGTAGAAAACATTTTAGATAAGAAACCCTTAGTAGCTCTCTCTCTCTGTAAGAAAAAGGCATGTTTTGAGGATTATTCTCATGTTGGAAGTACCTGCTTTCTGCACAGATCAAAATTATTAAGAAAATATCTTATGTGTTTTCCCAATGTGCTCTGCTACTGTCAACGATCTAGCAAAAAGAGTGGTGTTCCTGTGCATGGTGGTCCTGCAGTGGCAGCCACCAGCCCTTGAATAAATACCAAAATCAGGAAGATTTTTGCTATTATTATTTCACTTCTTCATTATCCTCATGTTGCAGTGAATTTCTTCAACCTAGGAGAGCTGGATTGCACCTAAAATAATTCTATGTCATCAACTGAAACTTACAAACTTTCTTCTGAGATTACTTGGCTTCCATCTTAGCATAGGTTTGGACAGCCTTCCACCAAATAATAACACTATTGAAGAGCTAAAATTGACCAGGAAATGTTATCTCATAGCCTAGAAGTCACATACGGACCACTGAATATAAGCCACCACAAAATGTCAGATAGCAGCTGTGCAACCACACTGGTGGAGAGCAGTGTGTCTGTGTGAAGGAGAATCTGATGTCATGATAGTGCCTCTTGAAGAAGCACCTTTCTAAGGGAAGATTTAGAGGGACAGCTAATGGTGAAGTGGAAGCCTGATGACAGTCATGACATAGTGTTCCTGGTTAGGAGATTAGGGGTTAGGAAGTGAAGAAGACTGAGGACACAAAGTAGTTATATTTCCTTATCTAGCAGTTCCAGGAGGCATTTGGAGACAGTAGACCTTGAGACACATGTAGATACCAAAAGATAGTTTATGTAATATACACATGTATATGTGTATGTATACATACACATATGAATTTCTTTTCAGTGTTTTTCTAACAGTTGGATTTGGCTCCTGAATTATTATCAACTATAGCTGTGAATTATTATATCTGAATATATTATACCTGAATTATTATATCGACTATATAAAATGTATTTGGCAGGGGAAAGCTTTCTATTTTGTCGTAAAAAGTCTCATTTGAGACTTTTAACCTAAATATTGGATCCCAGTGATTCTTGATGTTATATTGTCTGCATGCAGATTTTCTTCATAAGCTAGTAGTAAATCTGAATTTTGCCACTTCAATCCATTCCCGTGCTTGCTTTGTGTCCAGATTAACAGTAAATTTGCTAACCCTATCTGGTGTTAGCAGGCAGTATTAGATAATTGTACTTTTTCATGGGGAGGTAGGATAAAAAAATAGGATACTTTTGCTTTTACATAGCAACAGATAAGGCTTACTGTTAGGTATGTGGATTATTATTAGGTAGACTTTAGTATTTAATATTTCTATTTTAACTGAATATTATTCAGTTCATTTTATTCTTGAATACTCAGAATAGCCATGAAGTTTTGCCAGTTTAGAGGGCTTAAAGGATTTTTGTAGCATACATTTTTTGTGATGAGATTTGCTGAGTTACTGTTAAATGACTGAAGTCTCTTGTTAATTATTTGCTTAGATCAGGTAACTTATTATTTTCTGATACACACGGGAAAATTAATCAGAGACTTGTCTTGAAGAGCAGAATGAACTGAGAAGAAAAGAGGAAAGAATTCAGGCATAAGATAAAAGCAAAACATCATGATATCGATAAACAAGATTAAACATTCTTGTTCAGTCACCCTCAGGTGATTATTAATTTCTTATTAAGCCTTCTTGGCAGGTTTTTATTCAAACTTACTCAAAAAAAAAAAAAAAAAGTTTTACATAGCCGGTTATAGAGCTTATAATTATCAATGTTTACCTTGATAAATACCATATAATGATACATATTTTATATATTTTTTTTCTCCATAAACACCCTTGTCTTTGTCATACACAATAAAAGAGTTAAAAAAAAAAAATGTTAACCAGTATCTAGGCAAGGTTTATTTTGTTTTGTTTTGTTTTCAAGCTTGCCTAGAATCTTTCTTTTCTGACAAATCAATCACAGCAAGTCTTCTATATTCTATCCCTTGCTGAATAGGTAATATATTCTACATAATGTTTCAGGACAAATTCAGTAAACTTCTGCCCATGTTAGTGACTGTATAACTCTCAGTCCTACGTAAAAAAAACTACTTAAATAACTGGATGGTCAGAAATGTCCCATTATTTTCAGTTACTCTATCTAAAATTAAAATTTTTAACTAGAGTCTGAACTGACTCATCACATTTCTGCAGAGAGAACCTCATGTCAACACACTTGGCGTAACTCTTCCAAGTCATTGGCATAGTTATGCTTAGCTTGACAACTTCTCTCATTTTTATTGTTACAAAACTCAGTTAATGAAAAGTTCAGAGTGTGTTAAAGACTATGAGGTTAAACTGAAAGTACTGCAAAGGGACGGAAAAATCAAAATACTACATGAAGGCACAACAAGAATAGAGAAAGCCGTATATTTTGTTTCAAGGATACTTTGGATCATTTTTTTAAAGTATCAAAATAACTCAGTTTTATGCACCAAATAAATATTAAAATTTTTAAAACAACTAATCTTCTGTGGGGCCCTGTATGTAAATACCCTGACTTTCAAAAGGATATTTTTCCTTGTGAGAACAATAATATATGACAGCATTAAATACTGGTGAAAATCTAGCATCCAAAGTGTGTCAAAACCAACAATCCAAAGCTTCTAGAAACCCTAAATTGGGCCAATAAAACCATTATGCTAGCTTTTAAACCAAGAAATTTCACAATGAAATTGTTACATTATTTTCCTTAAGAGAACAAAGCCACTCTTGGTTTCAGGGAATACATAAGTACAACAGTGTCTCCTTGAAAATACAAACCTGGCTTTCCTAAGAGTTGGGAAGGCCCTGGACACTTAATATGTTTATGGACAGAGGCATCTGCATTGTACATTCAATAAACTCACAACCCGCTGTGCATAAAAAAATAATTATCTGTAGAAGGAAATTTAAGTCTATTCTTTGCTGTACACACAGAGATATCAGCTCTGCAATTGGCCAATGTTTAACTCTTAATTTTTAAGTCATGCTCAGTTTGTTCTCAGGTAGTAATAAAACATTAACTCTCATTGCTTCTAAGAGATACAAATGAAAGTATTCCCAACAGAATTTTTGACAGCAATTTTAATAAGATCAAAATGAGCAAAATTCTCTATTAGAAAGCTGATGATTAATATTTGAGAGCTAAAATGGACTTATCTGTCTGACGAACAAACCAGAAAACTGATCAAGATGAACACGAAAAATTCATTGGTATTGGTAGGGAAGCAGTGCTGCAAAATTGAACTTCAGCTTACCTTTATGTCCAGGTAACTTTAGGAAACAGTCAATTGAGGAAACTTTAAGAAATAGTCATAGGTGCAGTTATGACCAAAACCACAACGCAAATCATCAAGATCAATCTATGTGTAACTACAATAGTGTAAGTTACATGATCAATTCTGTGTTAAATTTTATAGATAACTCTTGTGCCTGGGTGGTTTTTTAGACATCAGCTATATTCACATGGTCATATTCCTTTTTTATTCATGTAGGCTTCATCACTATATTTGAGAATCTTGGAGTCAGTAAAATTATTTCTGTATCTGTAGGAGAGGGTCAAACTATATTCCTCTTTTTACAAACAGAGAACCAAAACAAAGGACAATTAAAGGTAGTGTTTATCACATGAGTCCATGTGCCTACAACACAGTAATCTGTATGCAAACTAGAAGTCTAACTGCCTTTAGATACAATGAACAGACACTGGCACTTCTAAACAGATTCATCAAACCTGTCTTTGATTGTGGGTTGAACTGAAATGTCAGAGATCTCTTAGGCAAATTTGAAACCCACAAATCCATGGACCCAGAGGAGATGAATCCACGAGTGCTGATGGAGCTGGCAGAAGTTATTGCTGGCCCACTATCTGTCATCTTTGAAAGGTCATGGAGAACAGGAGAGGTGCCTAAGGTTTGGCAGAAATCCCATGTTACCCCCATCTTCAAAAAGGGCAAGAAGGAGGACCCAGGAAACTACAGGCCAGTCAGTCACACCTCCATCCCTGGAAAGGTGATGGAGTCACTTATATTGGAAGTCATCCCAAACACATGGAGAAGAAAATGATCAGGAGTAGTCAGCATGGGTTTACCAAGGGGAAATCATACTTGACCATCCTGATAACCTTCTATGATGGAATGACTAGCTGGGTGGATGAGGGGAGAGCAGTGGATGTTGTCTACTTTGATTTCAGTAAAGCTTTTGACACTATTTCCCATAACATCCTCAGAGGCAAGCTCAGGAAGTGTGGGATGCATGAGCGGACAGTGAGGTGGATTAAGAACTGACTGGATGTCAGAGCTCAGAGGGCTGTGATTAGTAGCATGGAGTCTAGTTGGAGGCCTGAACCTAGCAGTGTACCCCAGGAGTCTACACAGGGTCCAGTCCTGTTCAACCTATTTGTCAATGACGATGATGGAATAGAGTACATCCTCAGCAAGTTTGTGGATGACACAAAACTGGTAGGAGTGGCTGATACCCTAGAGGGTTGTGCTGCCATTCAGAGGGACCTGGACAGGCTGGAGCAGTGAGGAGCCTCAAGAAGTTCAACAAGGGCAAATGCAGACTCCTGCACCTAGGGAGGAATAAGCCCATGCTCCAGTACAGGTTAGGAGCTGACCTGGAAAACAGCCCTGAGAAGGACCTGGGAGTCTTGGTGGACAACAGGTTAACCATGAGTCTGCATTGTACTCCTGTAGTCAAGAAGGTTAATGGTATCCTGGGGTGAAGTCAGAAGAGTGTTGCCGGCAGGTCAAGGGAGGTGATCCTGCCCTGGTGAAGCCTCACATGGAGTATTGTGTCCAGTTCTGGGCTCCCCAGTACAAGTGCTCAAGCCAGTCAAGAGAAGGGCAAGGTGAGGGGTCTGGAGAACAAATCTTATGAGGAGTGGCTGAGGGAGCTGGGCTTATTCAGCTTGGAGAAGAAGAGGCTCAGGGGCAACCTTATTGCACTGTATAGGTACATTAAAGGAGGCTGTAGTGAGGTGGGGGTTGGTCTATTCTCCCATATGCCTGGTGACAGGACGAGGGGGAATCGGCTAAAGTTGCGCCAGGGGTGTTTTAGGTTAGATATTAGGAAGAACTTCTTTACTGAAAGGGTTGTGAGGCATTGGAATGAGCTGCCCAGGGAAGTGGTGGAGTCACCATCCCTGGAGATCTTTACAAGAGGTTTAGATGTAGAGCTTAGTGCTATGGCTTAGTGGAGGACTTGTTCGTGTTAGGTTAGAGGTTGGACTCGGTCATCTTGAGGTCTCTTCCAACCTAGACAATTCTGTGATTCTGTGTGGTCCTCTTAAATACTTCCAGAGGTGGCAACACTATAAATACCTTCAGGGATGGTGACTGTATAGTTTCATTTGGAAGGAACACCAAGCATGCAGACAAAATAAGAGTCCAGCCAGTACCTTCTACCTTGAGGTCTCTTCCAACCTAGAAAATTCTGTGATTCTGTGTGATTCTTGGGTCTGGGGACAAGGCATGCAGCAAACGCAGGCCAGTTCCCCAGTCTGCTGGTACACCGTTCAGGTGCAATTCCTGAGGAAAGGACTGTTATGCTTTCAACCCAAGGTATAAATACAGCCACAGGAATCTCCACTAGAGGTTAAGCTGCCTTATCAAAGCTACATGCTATATTGAACAAAAGGAGAAATCACAACTGATTTATTAAATATATTTCAGAAGAGACACAAAAAAAATTGTTGTACCCCAAAGTTTTAGTTATTTTTCAAAATAATGCTGTCAAGACATACAATTTTTCATTTGATGTAGGAGGAAAGAGCATCTGTAAACTGTATTATTTAAAATTAAATGCCTTGGCAACCTTCTCTATCTAAAGCTGATTTATTATCCAGGTAATGATATTGCTTTAATTACACATGAGAAAATATTCAAGGTAACAGTCTACTTGATCAGTAAGTTTTATACATACATCAGCACATAAAACACATTTGTATTTAAATATCACTAACTGATTTGGGAGCATGGTAAGAGTAACTTCCTGTGAAAAGTTAGTCTTTCAGTACCCAAAAACAAGTAAAAGCACACTAGAAGAGTGTCTCCTGGTAAGAAAGAACCACAGAACAAATATATCTGTTTAGGAATCAGGAAGTCTGTTTCTGAGTCAGAAGAGATGGGGTGTAAGGAAACTAAGATGACAAACTAGGCATATGACAAAAAGGTCATTAATGGGCGTATCTAACCATTTATGTTAAGGTTTTCTTACAAATAAAACAAATTAATTATTAAAAAAAAAGTTCAAAATCTGCAGGTGAATTGAAGTGTTAGGTGTGACAGGATATTCTTTTTCAGGTGATGTAAGGTCTAGAGCTGCAGGCACTGTTTAGTAGACTGACTGTTATACCTAGCAGCAACAATTTCTGCACCAGAGGATCTCCTCACACGTCATACTAACATTTGCTGTTTGAAGCAGCTTGGTCTAGCAGGAAATGTGATCTCTTCCTAAAACTTTGCTAACTCCCAAGTTTGAAGAGAATTAAACTGACTAAAGTAGTATTGCAGCAGATTGCTGTGATGAAGCAGAGAAGGAAAAGTAAATAAAAAATAAATAAAACGTCTGGCTTTTTCTTATTTCCTGAAGGGGATCAGAATATAAAATGCAGCCAAGAAAGAAAAGATACAGAAGTGAACTAAAAGGCTGTCCATTTGTATAGCACCCAGTAATAAGTTTTATAAATCCGACAAGACTCATGAAGACTAAATTTTCATATAGTCTACAGGACTATATGAAATGAAACTATATATATGAGGAATCCTGAATGCGTTCTTAATCATTAATTTCAAGGACCTCAGGAGATCATCTACTTCAACTTCCTGCTCAATGCAGGTCAAACCAGGTTGCTCAGGGCTTTATTCAGTCCTATCTTGAAGTACTATGAAGGATGGAGATGGCCCAAACTCTCTGGGCCATCTTCTGACAGATCTTCTGTCAGATCTGGTTTCACCCACTGGGGTATTTTTTTCTCCTTACACACAGACTGAAACTCTTCTGTATCAACTCATGTCCATAGCCTGTTGTCCCCTCTCCCTCACCACAGTGAAAAGCCTGGCTACATCTTTTTTACTTAGTTCTTTGTCTCTTTGAGGTACTGGGAGCTGTTGTAAAGCTCCCTCCACTAAAGCCATCTCATGTCCAGGCTAAGACATCCCTGGTGCCTCACTCAGTGCTCTTCTCACTGGGCAGGTGCTCCAGCCCCTGACCATCCTGGTGACCCTCCACTGAACTTGCTGCAGTTTATCCATGTTTCTTCTTGCATGGCAGAAGAGGAGAGGGAAAACTGGATACACAATTTTAGATAATAGCTAATAAGTGCTGAATGAAGTGGAGAAATCACTTCCCTTGATCCTATTAATACAGCTCCAGCACACACTACTGGCTCATGCTCTGCTTCCTATCTGTCAATACCCCTTGGATTTTTTTCAGCAGAGTTGCTCCCCAGCCAGTCCCCTAATTCTCCCCCTAGTATAAGATTATTCCCCAGTTCTCTAAGGACCATAATGCCTTTCCAGCCTCCCCTAGCTAAATTGCTAAAACATTCTTTATGCTTAAGATATATACATAAATTAAGTTACCATGATGGATTCAGTTTGAAAAGATTGATTTAGCTGTTTCAATTTTAACTAAAATACTGTAGCATCCATCCATTTAGCCATGATAAAAAATCAGACAGTTTCTTCTACCTGTACTCCTGGGCACATTTCATAGAGCCTGAACTCATCTACACCTCCTGCTGTCACTCATCTGAGAGTGTACAGTATTTCTGATTCCATCTACACGGGGGGAGGGCTTAAAAGCTACCATTACAGCTGGAGTTAAGGAGCGCTAATGGCTTCCCAGCCATGTTCAGAACATGAGAATGTACATACTACAGAAAGAGGCTAAAAGGAGTTGGTTTGCCCATCTCAGGGAAGTGAAAAGTGAGAGGGAAGGTTTTCTGGAAATAAATCATGCATGGTGAATGCTGTAGGGGGAAAAATATTTAGATAATAAAATAGTGCCATCAAAAGAACAAAGGAATATTTTTTAGGCTGGCAAGTGAAAACTCTCTAAATGTGGAAGGCTTAGAGCACTGTAACAAACTTCCACTTCGGTGGCAGAGGCAAGGAACCTAACTGGTTTTAAGAGACAGAGATTTATTTATGAAAGGTATTATTTGGGTTGATGACTTCAGCCAAAGTGATGATTTAGGAAATATCTCTTTGTCTTATGGTTTGCAACACTTGTATCGTGATTTATTTTTTTTAAGTGGTCACTGAACAATATCAAGTGTGATATTCCAAGTATGTGTTAAACAAATACAAATGACAGAAAGTTAACCTTAGTGTGATAAGCAATTAACAGAATTATGCTGTGACTGCAGCTGATACATAATTAACAAGTGCTGTAAGTGATATCCATCTAATTTGCCCAGATTGGAGTAGCATTATTCTTAGGCATGCTTAGAAAGTTCTGTGCTAATGTGCACTTGAGTGAAGTGCTCTTTACTAACGTGTTCAAATTCACAAAGCTGTTATTAGAATTGCAAATAAGATATACCCCAGCATTATTTTCTCTGCCCATCATTTTCTCTTCTTCATACTTATCCTTGACAGAAAATCAAATTGTAACAAGTCCAAAGGATGTTTACACAAACTGAGCAAAAGAAGCATTACATAATTAAACAGGAAAAAATGTGCAAAAAAATCATCCTGATGAACCAACTGTGATTGAATTAAAACAGTGAGTTTCTGCTGGGTAGGAAAAATGGGAACTATGGAGTTCACTGGGGACAGAAGGTCACGGTAGAATTCACTTAAGAAAGTGGAAAGAGGAAAAATATTTTTTGAAATGTTGTATATCTAAGGCCTCAAACTGGAGAATATCTGATCATTCAAAGTCTAATGAAAACAGTATAAAAAATAAAAATAAAATATTTGCCCTTCAGTGCTGGGTCTTCAAGGGCAATATTTATTGGATTTGCAAAGTAATTAGCTGATTAAAGCAAGACAATTAAAGAAAAAGCTAGTGATTCATAGGTCTTCTGGTCACCTTTCTCAGAAAGATATTAAAGAATCTGGACAGGTGGAATAGTAATATATGATGAAGGAGCAGTTGTCTCAAATGGAACACACAACAGCCTTGGTTGAACAACATATCAATCATGTATAATTGATGCATAGACATATGCAGTACAACATTTTGGTAAAAGTCCTTGTGTTAGGCATATCTTCCACCAACCTACCACCAATTTCTTCAATTTCATAGATGTTTATGTGGCTTTCAGGAGCACATGATCATTCAGACAGCTGTGTCTTCAAATAGTCACAATTTTCTGAGAGAGTGGCATGTCAAAATAGAACAGCTAACTATATAATCTCTAACAGGCAAGAAGGATATTGAAGCATGCAGTAAAACTTACATTCAAGCACAAAACAAGAGTGCAGAACCTTCAGTTCTCCATATACAGATGAGGAAAGGCTAATTTCCTGGGTTGTGTTTCCATCCTCACTTGTAGATAACACCTGCAGTAAACAAGAGTAAAATAAATGCTAAGCTACCTGTAACGTAAACCAACCACGCTTCTAAAACGTATGTATTTTGATTATAAATGCTGAGAATACAGTGCATTCATTCAAAGTACATAGGCATTTCAGAAGATTAAAGAAACTTCAAGAAAATGCTTAAGTCATCAGACAATGTTGCTATATTTTCTTCCACTTGTAGAGCGAAAAAGCATAGAATTTATTCAATTTCTTGAAATACTATCTGCAAGGATTATATATAGTGAAAAAGAGAAAAAATGTTTTTAAGACTCGACCTGTTGACAGAGAAGCATATGAATAAAAGATTCCCTGGGTTTTGGATAACTCTAATGTTACGTATTGGATAAACTACATAGCAAAACAGGCTTTGTAGTAGTAAAGTCTGAAAGAAAAGTAAGTTTAGTTTGACTATGTGCAGAGAATTTCAAAATGGATAAAGGTATGAAGGAAAGCAAGGGACAACTTGTAGTAACTTTGAGAACTACCTTACACATCTTACAGCCATGTTAATTTTTCTGGAGTGACTTGCATTTTTAAATACTAAGCTTTAGCTGAGCAGTACTACCTTTCTCCCTCCTCCCCCCCCCCTTTTTCCCCTTTTTTTTTTTTTTTTTTTTTTCATTATACACATTTTTGCCAATGCTACCTATAAATTAAGTACACTATTACACATCTGTAGTCTGTACATTTATAAGAAATCCTTAAATACAAACAAAATACACTTAAAATACACTGAAAGACACTTTTTTTTCTGCTTCTCAAATCTAATTCTTTACTACTAAATTCCAAGTAAAAGCATGTTATTTTCAGGTTCTCCTATTAAAAAAAAAAAAAAAAAAAAAAAAAAAAAAAAAAAGGCTTAACCTAATAAAGTGTTCTTTGCTTTGCTTTTTATTTTACTAGAAATGTTATGGATTGTATATTTTCTTTCCCTTGGAATAAACTGACACCTTCTAGACACCAGGGCTGAAAATATCTTCCCTTATTAAGATGTAACAGGACTTTAGTCAAGAACAGATATTCTTACAGTCTAGATTGTAGGTCTGCTGAGGCATTATACATGTATTCCTTATTGATCGTATAAACTGCAGTGCATGCAAAACAGAAAACAGTAAAATTATTAGCTGATAAGTACTTTTTGTCCTCAGAAGTGATACTGCTGTTATAGTGTATGAGGTTAGTTTTGTCAATATTAGAAATTAGAGTGTTTTATTTAGTAGTTGGCAATATCAGGACTTATTTAGTAGTTATGTATACATAAAACTAATTCTCATCTGCATATTTTCACACTTCGACTGTGGAACTGAAATGTACCATTTGGCTAACTGCGCAGTACATGTAATGACATTTCCTCTCCCACTGGAGCCACTGTAAAGGCGCATAATATTATCAGCTATACTAAAGTAAGGATGAAACCTAGAAATTGATCTGTTCTTTAAACCCTTTTGCACCTCTCTCCCTACCCTAAATTTTCTACGCAAATTAAATCAGCCTCTCCATCATCCATGATTAGGAAAATTTAGAATCTCTATAGGAAGCACACACTTCTTAATATACTTCTTTCAGTGCTACATTTTCAGAACTCCCTTACACACCTAATCCTATAGCCATTACTAAGGTAATAAAATGACATAAAATGAGCAAAGAGCAATAAAGCAATCATATCCCAGCTTGTTTATTTAGTCATGGTCCTTAATGACAGAGACCTTCGTACCTGGTGATACCTGGAGCTGTTACTAATTCCTCCTCTGTCTCAAATCCCTGGTTAGCCTTATTCTCAGACATGCCCAATACTTTACAGCCTGCATCACAAAAACCATGAAAAAACAAACAAACAAACAAACAAAAAGCTCAAAGAAAAAAAAAATGGTTAGTTGTATGAATTTATTTATTTATTTTCAAATTCAGCCCAAACTCATTTTCTTTTAAAGCAACACATGTAGAGTAGTTAGGTGAGGTAGAATGGTTACGAGTAGACATCAGGTCTGCCTCACCAGGTGTGCTCAGGCCGCATTTCTGCTGCCCACACTTTGAACAGGCTAGATGCAATGAAAAATGTGCACATCTGCACTGAGACTGTAATAAAATGTGTAAATGTTGGCCTCAGCCTTTAATTGTATTATCCAAACTAGGTACATAAAATGGCTGAAACATAGAGTTTGGTGGGTATTGTTATTAGACAATACAGACATCTTTACTAGTAAGAAAGTTTTTTACAAAACCTATGTATTTGTGAATCTGATGGCCATTCAGGCTTTCCTCTTCTCAGAATACTTGACAAGCAGACAAATTGAAGATGTACTAACTACAGCATGTTGTAATTACTTTTACAGTCACTGCTGTGCCAATCTAAAATCCATTCTTAATAAAATACCACTAATCTACCCTGACTTCTGATTAACACAGAAAAGTGCAGTTTGACCTGGTTATTCATAACCAGGAGCAAGCACATGTTCATCTCCTTTGAGAATCCATTTTGATTTTAAAATGATCAACGGCCTACCAAAAACACAGGGGACCAATGGCATTGACTAGTAACAGTCACAAATATGGTCACAGTCAAAAAACAGTAACTTATTTCCAGCTTGGATATTTCTAGTTTCACCCTTCAACCATCCTTGTTTTTATTTTGTTTTTCTTTCTTTCACTCTCTCTCTTTCTCTCTTTCTATCCCTCTTTCTTTCTATCTATCTCTCTTTCTTTCTCTCTTTTTCTCTCTCTCTCTTTTAATGAAAATTAATCTATTTTATCTTTTTAGGGTTGCCAATTTGTCATATCAAATGTCTGCAAAATCATTTTAGTTTCACCTCACTCACATGCTGTGTATGTTCCAGTATTTCCTGCCCAACATTTCTCTTTCTTCTTTCCCTGTCCCACTTGCTCAATTTCAATCAATCTCTTCCCTCTTTAATTTTGTTTAATTCATTCCCTACAGAAAAAGAACACTAAAATAAATTAAAAACATTATATTTCATGAAGCTAAAATGTCTTTAGACTGGTATTGAAATTAGAGAAATCCTTTCATGGAACCATTTTTCCAGATGAAAAAGTCATAATATTCCTGAACCTGGAAGAGACCTCTGTTGGATTACTACATCATACTGAAATATGAGCAGATTTCACTTTCTTCTTTAAAACCTGCATAACAAATGTGTGAGAGTGTAATTATACATTTTCTGTGGCAATTTGGACAGGACTGGTCTTTAAATCACTTTTTAGATCTGAAATTCTCTTTTCAGTAAATTCTGGGGTTTTAAACTGCATTTCACCTGCTGTAATACACATCTGCTGCAATACTCCTACTCTTCCCATCTGCTCTAGACTTTTCCAGAGATACTTTATCAGAAATTGTTTTACTGTAGATTTCAGCAGTGTTTTGTTCGTCTCCAATATGCTCAGGGAACCTGTCTTCCTTCAAACTGGGATGAGCTACACAAATGTGGAAGCCCAGCCATACACTAGCAACTGCTCAGAACAAACAAATTACCTGACCAGGACAATATGTGGTACGGTGCATTAATATTGTAAGCAAAAAGATAAAACAGGTTGTGTTTGCACAAGCAAGTGCACATGATATACAGAAAAAGCTTAGCAACATTCTTCAAAAAGCTTATTCTAAAGTTGGTCAAAAACTACTATGAAGAAAAAAAAATGTCCTTTTACATCTGAATTTTTAAGTGTCCAAAAAGTATTTTACAGTAAAAAAAAAAAAAAAAAAAAAAAAAAGCTTGCTGAAATAAAAATACAATAAAATAGAGCTATGTGTTAAATTATTTTATTTTATTGAGCCAGGACAAAAGTAAAGCACAGTGTATAAATCACCTCATTTCACTGAAAAACAGAGAACAAAATATGGACAGATACAAGGAAAAAAAAAAATAAAGGAGAAACTAAGAAGACAATGGCAGAAAAATAAAACAAAGAAATACCCCTTTCAGGGTGGTTGAATTTTGTTTAATCCATATTTTGCTCTCCTCTACATAATTTTATATTCTTGGCAAAGTCTCAGGCAATTGGGAAAAGACTAGGAAAATAGCTTTTTGTCAACATTATGCCTCCCTAAATTTGAAGACCTTTTTGAATAAAGAATCTAAAAATAAATCAAGGAAGAATGTCCATAACGAAGAATGAATTACCCAGCAATAAAATAATAATAATAATTAAAAAAACATTTTTAGTATATTTTAAAAAGAATTTTTATAACTTAAATAGTGGCAATGAAACTAGACTGGAAAAAGTAATTTGTAGCTGACTTCTACAGATGACCTTTTTTTCCTTTTTTCTTTTAAATGACACTGCTTATATGCCCTGTGCCTTGTTTACTTACATGTTTAAACTATTCTAAGTACTCACAGTTAAAATGTGGCCAACATGTACTTTAACTAATCTTAATAGCAAAAGCTGGCACTGAAGTTGGATAAGCAAATATATTCACACTAATAGTTACAATTTTCATTTCCAGAATGAAAACCGGTGCCAATTTACCTGGATACTGTAAATAAATTAACAGAATATACAGTAAAATTAATATCTACAGATTTATATTACAATTTGGTTTTCATCACAGGTATAGCATGTTTTTGTGTATACAAAGAGGTAGAGAAGGCTATGCAGGTTGAGTTAGTGACAATTTTATGAAATAGTCATGTTTGAACACAATATAATTATATTTAATGAAATGTGCTGATAAGTTATGAAGTTGAAAAATATGCATTTATACAAATATAACAGATTTATTCCTGGATTTTCTAACAGACACTTTTCCAAGACACTGTAAGCATTAATTATATTTATATAATATTATATTTATTAATTATTCTTCAGCTATTAGATTAACATTATCAGAGGTATCTGACAAGAATGATATTTGCTAGGCAACTACTATATAAGTTGTTTAGTTGTATATAAGTTGTAAGTTGTATATAGCTAACTAGTATAATTGATATATCCAACAATTTTCCTGAAAAAGCATCTATAAAATAATGACAGTGAAAAATTAAAAAAAAAAAGGAGCAAGTTGATTATCAAAATTAACAAAATGTTAATCCAAATATGAAAAAAATATATATTAATCATTTTGTTTGTTTGTTTGTTTTTAATCCTTTAGAACTTTAGCAAATAAAATTGTGTTTCTAACTATCTGTAATGAAATGCAACACTGAACCCAGGCTGAGATTTATACCAATTTCTGCCAATTCTTCATCTCTTCTATGAAATTACATGATTTTTCTGACCTACAGAATGTCCCAAGACAGAAGGTCCCCTACAGTACAGTAGGTTACAGTACAGTATAGCACATATATCCAGCTAAGATACTATCTTTTTCCTCCTGGGAAACCTGTAACCAGAGAAAAGCAGAATTATCAACCAGCTTTATTCACAACCTCTGGATGAAATTAATCATGTCTTACCTTACAATTCACTCAAGCCCCTAAATTTTTTCAGTGTTACTCTTCTGTGCCTATCCACCTGTCCCGTATCCTTTTCAATATTACTAGGATTATATTTTCCTATGTTAATGCACATAGATTTTTACCACTCACTTTGGTAAATTCATCAGTGAAACTATTGCTGGTCAGAGACGTAAAAGTGAATGGTACTACTTGTCGCACGGGTGTTATTAGATTACTGCCTTCTCAAGCCACTCTTCTTGATTTTCCAACATACCTGTATTAAGCTAAACAAATATTTTCACTCAATAAACTTCCAACAACTAACTGAACACAGTCATAAAATATACCAATCAGTAACCAAATCCACACACAAAATGAGCAAATTATTACAAAGCAGCACTACATCTGCAACAATAGCAACATGCAGTATCTTCTAGAAGGTACTGAAGGACAAAGGATGCAAACCTTATCAGTATCACAAAAAAAAATATACCATTTGGGATACTACTTTCAAAAAAAGCCTGTGAGGAAAGCTAGCTAAAACTGTTAGCAATAAGTACATTTAGAAAGTACATTCGAGTTTAGAAATAGAAGTAGATCTAGAACTAGGATGATCTTCAGATAATGGCTTGATGGCAAGTCTGACCAAAGATGGTCAAATTTTATATAGAAAAATTTTGCACTTTTTAATGGGACAGAAAGAAAACTCTCCCATTGTTTTGTGCCATAAGAATACTTATTAATATGTTAATAGGCTGACATTGATTTTAGCTGAAACACTCTATTAAGTATTGGAAGACATGGTATAGAAAATGTGCAAAGCAGTATCTAGTCTACAGGAAATTAAACAAAATTAAGTGAGATGAGATGAAATGAAAATATATAAAAAAGTGTGATATACTAAAATGGTTCAAAATTCTAAAGAAGCAGCCAAGAACAGAGACCTTAGACCTGCTGAGAACTCATATTCTCAGCAAAGTAAAGTATCAGTGAGCAAACTGAAATGAGAAGTATATACAATCCACAGATCATGTACCCCCATAAAAAAAAGATCCAGAGATTTTTCAAAAACATTCAGGCACCTTCTTTTGCACTGCAAAAGAACCTATGGCTCTTAAAATAATGGCTAGCCTCATCCTATTGGGAAACAGAAAGGTGAAATGCATAACTTTTAACTGAAAGACTTAAAGGACGGGATCACTAACATTAAGAAGGTGAAAAGGAGCAAGTATCTTGTGCCACACAAGACACTTCTCCACACATGCACACAGCTGCAGTATTCACTGTAACATGAAAGAGAACTACGACCCATAATTATTTATGATGGTTTCGATCATCCTGTTCCTTTTTGCTGGCAGACTAGAAGCTGAGTTTACATACAAATAATATAGATATTATCTGCTTAAGATATGGAAGCTGTATTTCACTAGATATCTATTTATACAAATCAAAAGATTCATATATATTCTAGTGCATGAGCCCCTGTGAAAATCTGATCCCAGTCCTAAGTATATTCCTTTGAGAAGTATGCTGATAAGGGCTTGTCTTCGCTAAACCATTTGTGTCTTGAGCTCATCAGTTGTCAGTTAACTGTAAATGATTAAGGCAATCATAAATGTTTGTAGGCAAGTCTTAGAGCTCAATTCCAGGTGAAAATGAGACATATTTTCAGAAACATGTTCTTGGAAAGTACAAACACCAACTGATTAACTTGAAAATGTAGTTTTTTTTGGTAAATATATCCTGAAAAAAAAAAAAAAAAAAAAAAAAGAGCTCAAGGTCTTTTCCTTGTTTTTCTTCTGCATGGATATGAATTTCATGAGCAATGTATACTACTAAATCTAAAATAAATACAGGATAAATTTTAATGTAAATGCCTCTTCATTAATTAAAATAACTGAAAAAAAAAATCTGCAATTATTAACTAAACCCCTTTTTTAAAAAATTGGTTTCCAGCAGTCCAACCGCATGGCACTGTGTATCAGTCACATTCTGCTATACTAAGACAACACAGCCAGTAGCAATTGAGAAAACACATTATACATAGCACTTAGTTCACCATGACATTCTAGATGAGCTAATGACAGATAATGGCCTACAATTCATGTGTAACTTATTTTATAGAAAATCTCACTGATACAACAATTCAAGCACATGGAATCAAGGCTGTGCTAAGTATAATCAACTGGACTTGCAGAAAAGTTGGCAAAAATCACAAAACAATAAAAAAGAAAGTGACACACTTAGAAGTTCTATGATCTTTATGTTGTCTGACTATCTTAACACTTCTGTTTTATTAGGATTTCCAGTGCAGACTTTGTGGAGAACAGATCTATGGTGTCATGCTCCTGAGTATGCTGCTCTTTACCAAAAGCTTTTCAAGTAGTTACAAAAACCTGCCCAGTATCACTGTGATGGCTGCCATAGTGACTGACACCAAAATGACATGTAGAGGGTATCTTTGCAAATCCTCTTACATCTTTTTAAGTGGGTTACCAGATCCACATCCAGTATTCAAGATTTTGGTGCAATCTGGATGCAACAGGTTTGCAGCACAAGCAACCTTTACTACATCATGAATCAACCCCTTTCAAGAAGCTCTGATGAATATATTGAATAGCAGAAATCCCAGAAGTATCTATTTATCTAGAAATAGATAAATATGATAAATATGATAAATATGATAAATAAATAAATAGATAAAATGTTAGCAATCCTTTCATTACAAAAGCCAACCATAAGCCTAATCCTAGCCCTACCCTTTGTTTTCCATCTATTAAACAATCATTAATCCAGGAAAAATCTTTCGGTTTAACCCATGATATCTTATTTTCTTTCAATGCTTTCTGGAGGAAATTTGCCAAAGACTTTTTGGAAAACTGGCTATGCTGTGATAGTGTCTAAAGTCCCAATCAGGAAGCACTTCAAAATTTCCAAGTCTTAGCCATGAATTATATTGGGATAAGGGCAGCAGACTTGTTGTTTCCCTCTCAGCATTCTTGATGATGGGACAGGAGCTATGGCATTTGCTTGCTTTCTCAGGACAGGATAGTCAGGGACCAGGAGACAGGGAACACATAGCACCAGGAGTTCCATCAAGGCACACCAAGATCAGTAATATCTTTTCCCTGTATTTACTAACTTATTGAAAGACGTAAAATCTTATGAAGTGGGTGATCCTGCTGGAAATATGCTTTCTGTTATAACTTAAACACTTTGTTTTCTATACAGAGCTTACGCTATATTTCATTGGATTTCATCTACAGACCTTTATATAGGGGGGAAAAAAAAATGTGTGGCATTTACCATTTTCCATGACATTCTGGTACTTTGATACAAAGGTATATAGTGACATAGACATGGGCTAGTGAGACAGATTAGTAATTATGGATCATGCTGTAGCAAGATAGATGAAATAATAATACCTTCAAATATCTTCCTACTTGCAAACAGCATGCTAGAATGACCATTCTTTTTACCAGGATGATGTGTAACAACTTCCTGTGGAAAGGACAAGAATGGTGGTTCTCATGCTCCTACCTTTGTTCTTCTGCATGGACAAAGAAGCACCTCACCGTTGGTAGCATAAAAGGCAGTGCTGTCAGCTTGGACTCTAGATGGCAGCTCTCTCTCTGCAACCAATGCCAACCAGATCAATGATAATGAATTTATTTAAAAATGAGAAGTCCACTCTGCAACCAGAAGTCATTGATGTTCACCCACAATAGGTGTCAAAGCGTGGTCAGTAAAAACTGGAAACATGTCTGATCCTTAACAAATGGCTGTGTTCATTTGTGGGGAAGTCCATTTTTATATGGCATGTGTTATTTCATTTTGCTGTTTTGAAAAACACTAAAAAAAAAAAGTGAAAAAAGCACATATGGAACACATTTTGCTATAAAAAAATACAAATAATCAGGAAGTACATGATCAGGCTGAAGAGACATTGGAGTAAAATTTGTCTCAATAATATTGGCAAAACTAGCCTATTTCCACAATAAAATATAGCCTGAATCATTTACTTTGTCATTATTTATTTTTCTCATCTATAATTATTTACCTAATATCAATACAAACTTGTGTAACTGTGTAGATATAAAGATCTCCTCTGTAATCATATTGTTGCCTCAATACCCAAGTATGTATTTTTAATTAATCAACTGAAGACATAATAATTATCTAAAGCTGAATTACTGGTTTTCCTTGATATTACCTGTCCATTCTCTTCAACAAAAAATAAGAAGAACAGAAATATCACTGCTCTTCTGCTACTGATTCAGTGGACATCTACAGGTTCAGAAATTTTTAGATTCACTTCTTATAATTTATATGGGGCTTGACATAATTTAGTTAATTCATAAAAAGATAGGCCCTCTTCAGCAGAAATGTCAGCTCTGGTAGCAGTGTTCACTTATGACTAGGAAGAATGTACTTTGTCCATATAAAGAGACTAAAACACAGTTCAAACTGCCTTTTTAACAACAGCTCCCCTAAGAAAATCAATACTAATACACCATTTCTTCCAAGACCAGAAATTACTCACCCCCCACCCCCAAATAAATAAATAAATAAATAATTAAAAACATAATCTCTAAGAATATGTGTAACAGTGCCCTCTGGTGAGTATGTGCCCAAGAAATATGTTTTCACTCTAAGGACAAAGACAATGATTCTGTGGCATGGTTGGTAAGTAATTTGAACAATTTTGTGAACTGCATTATGGTATCAATTCTCAAAACCAGCAGTGAAGAAATTAGGTATTTTGAGATTACAACTATTTCATACAATTGGTTTATGCCCATGTTTTTAACTGCAAACTTGCATGAAGAAAGAGACAGTAGCCTTGACTAGCTGAAGATTTATGAGTGCTATATACAGCATAGCTACTTTTATGGCTGAGAATGTAATATATCCTAAGCAAACACTGATAAGTCCTCTTTATTCTTCTAAGAAGTAACCACCCACCAAGTGTCCTGACATTGGAAAGCCCCATAGTTTTGATAAGAGTAAAGACAAGCTAGCTGTAGAAAACAACTTCATTTCTTAAGTCTAAGATCTTCATCAAATGTTTTGTGAGCAAGAGCTGTGTCTTCCTCCATTATTGGACAGTGATCACTGCATTTTCAATCCTACTGCAAGGTGTGCACATGTAAAATACATGTATATACACACATAAAATATGCATTCTATATATGTGTGTGTGTATCATAGAATTGTTAAGGTTGGAAAAGACCTCTAAGATCATCTTGTCCAACCACTTCCCTACCCACTAAACCATGTCTCTAAGGACAAGCCTTTTCTTAAACACCGCAAGGTATGGTGACTCCATAGCTTCCCTGGTCTCCGTTGGAACGCCTAACCACTCTGTCTGAGAAGAAATGTCTCCTAATTTCCAACCTAAACCTCCCCTGGCACAATTTGAGGCAATTCCCTCTTGTCTTATCACTAGTTATCTGTGAGAAGAGGCCGACCCCCAGTTCCCCACTACTTCCTTTCAGGCAGTTGTAGAGCAATAAGGTCTCTCCTGAGCTTCCTCTTCCCCAGACGAAAAAAAAAAACAGTTCCCTCAGCTGCTCCTCATAGGACTTGTATTCCAGACCCTTCACCATAGCCTTTCTCTGGACATGCTCCAGGGCCTCAATGTCCTTCTTTTAGTGAGGGGGCCGTATTTCTGAGAGTACAGGGGGAACGTCACTTCCCTATATATACATATATATATATACACACTGAAAAAAATAAGATATTGGAGAGATTTTTTTTACTGAATCAAGGAGTAAAATTCTACTTTCAAAAGTTTTAATTGTCAAATACAAGAAAAGGCACTTTAAAAAAAAAAAAAAAAAAAAAAGCTGATATTAAATTGCAGTGTTTGAAGCCTTAAAATACCATTCTGTTCTAGTTTATTACCTAGGGGTGAAAGTTTATTTCTCTAGGGGTGAAAACAAGGGTAGATTCACTGAGTGTCATAATACTTCATTAGTACCTCCCTGTAATCACATATGCTCCAGCTCTCAAGGTACTACAGCAGTAACTTCTAACCTCTATAACATAAACTAAACTGTTGCAGTGCTCCTCTAAGGGCAGGAAAAATTAGAGAAGTTATCAGAACTGTTTGTTTCTATGATGTTTGTACAGCAAAAGAATGAAAAGGGAACTTAATTAAAATATTACACTAATAAAGTTATCTCTCTCCTTTGACGACCACTTTTCTCACTCATATTAAATATGCCTCATCAGTCTCTTGCTCTGATCATGGTGACTAATTAACTTCATGTTTTTTAAGAAAGGAACTTGGCAGTCTCGCTGCTCTGTTTAACAAATAACTAGCTATCCTCAGAGGATTCAAAAGAATCACTTCCAGCCAAGTTCCTTTTGGCCAGGTACAAATATCAGCAGGTGGCAGCAAGAAGTAAGGGGGATTGTAAAATTAGATAAAAAAAAAAAAAAGACTTTTACATTATTTTGCAATGTTCAGTCAATTTATTATAGTTACTGTGATGGTTACATTGGACATTGTAGGTCTTGATTATACCATATGGCTCTTCAAAGTTATGCATTTGTCTCCCCTAACGATACCTCCAGAACATCCAGACATCAGTTTTCCCAAAACAGAGGTATTGGTACTTTTCAAAAAGGACAAGTTCATTCATTTTACACCAAATAAATGAGTGTGCTATGTTGCAAACAACAACTATAAAAGGTAGTTTCAAAGAGTTAAAAGTTCTCCCTCTTTGGCAGTGTGTCATCCTGAAAGAAAAACAAATGGAGTGAGTAAACTCTGCTTTTCCACAGGTCAAAAATGAAGCCAATTTGTTTTGGCAAATAAAGAAGGGAAGGGGCTGTGAAAGTCAAATCTGCAGTAGAAATATTAACTTTGCTGATAATACTTTTAAAAGCACTAACGGTCCTAGAGCAAAGGCTACCTTTTTATTATGCCAGCAAACAGCATTCAGTCTCTTGAGGCTAGCAAGCATTACTGCAATATATGAAAAACCTAGTGATGGTTCAGACCAGTCTGGGGTCTCCTTTGAACCTCAGGTGCATGGAAAGTTAGGAGTCAGCAGTCAATTTAAATTACTGACTTTTAAACTTTCCCATCATATATTTTTGTACAGTTCCATAAATAATTCTAAATTTAGGCAGCCATCGACAGCAGCCAACAGCAAAATGGAAGAGTGAAACTACAGTGTAAGATGTCACCACTTGCTTATGCAAGGAAGAGGAATAAGAGCAGAAGAGGAAAAAGAAAGACACTTTATGTTTAGTGTTCCTCACTGGTGATGGAACTGATAGCTCAAAGTGTTGGGATGAGAATGTAGTTATCTGGTGCCAGATTAACAATTTTGGTGAAAAAATATGATCCAGGATAGTAGTAAATAATACTGCGTGGGAATTTAGTAGATGCAATACAGAAAGTTTACATACAATACATACAAAAAAATCAAAAAGCAAATATGAAAAAACTACACTTCTGGAAAAAAAAAAAAAAAAAAAAAAAAAAAAAAAAAACTTAGCAAATTGACAAAAAGTGACAAATTTGTTACAGTTGTCCTACATTCAAAATTGATGTGATCTTACCGTAACGGACATTTGTTCCGGTGCTAAAAACAAGAGCACTAAAAAATCAGAAATACTGTCCTGCTTGGGGTTCAGTCCAGGCTTGTTCTGCTTGTTGCAAAGCTCTGCATTCCCTAAGGCATGCTCCCTTCTGTACCACCAAAAGTGGTGCTGACTTTTTCTCCCTGAGCATTTGTAGAAGAGTTAAAAGAAGCTTTACTGAAATTAAATCCTTATTAATCAAAGGCAAAATAATTCTCTCTCTTTCGGTCACATCACAGGGGGACAGTTATTTGGGACCTGGAGAACCCTGGCAGCCCTCCTGGTTCTTTTAGCTCAAAACAGTATATCTCTGCCAGCGCTGTGGCATGATTATACTGAACTGACTTTATTCTTCTGTTCACAAAAGGGTACTTCACATATCTTAGATCAGTCACATCTTGCCCGAATGATTTGAAAGAAAGAAAAGATAAAATAAAATAAAATAAAATAAAATAAAATAAAATAAAATAAAATAAAATAAAATAAAATAAATATACTATTATTCTAGATTAAAAAAAAAAAAAACACTGATTTTGTTGAGTACTACTCATTTTCCTGTGCATTTCTACATCACAAGCTGCTCAGACAGTAATGCTGCATAGTAAATAAAGTAAAAAGAAATACACTCTGATCAGATATACTTATGATTCATTTAGCTGTGTTACCTTGACAAAAATGGACTCTAGTTTGTTTCCTTTGGGCCGTGGTATCACACCATTACAGACCCTTCAATATAAAGTTACAAGAAAAAGAGGGACAAATACGTTTTTTTTCCTATTTTTATCAAGTTTTTATAATGTCTAGGTTTTCCATCTCAACTGCTCTTGTTCAAACTAAATCTAGTTCAGGAAAATATCCCCACCTCATTTCCCTGAGAACCTAGTTATTTTATCTACCTCAACAACCAAGCTACTCTACCTTGTCATTTCAATTTTCACATATTTTCTTTTTGTGTATTAGTTCTATGATTCAGTGAAATCTCATCTCTTCAGCCCACTGCCATAAACTATTGTCCGGAACAAAGCCCTCTCTCAAATTCAATCTCAAACAAAATGAAAAAGAGAAAATCACAAATGAGAAACTGGACCACGATCAATCCTATGGGTCCCGTTCTCTCAAGGTCTGCAAGTCTGCTTCATCAAGTAAACCTGAACTATGGTAAGGTGCTATCACCTCTCTCATTACCAAATGAGAATGTGTTAATAAAAACAAGACCTCCTTACAGTAACATAGGAGTGTCAATGTTAATCACTGATTTTGCTGAAATACACTTCTTGATCTTGAAAGTGATTTCCAGATGAAAGGATTGAGCAAAGACATTTATTAAGGTTCTCTATGGTGAGAAAACACTTTGTTATATAATGATGCCTCTAAGTAATTTTTGCAATCAAGAACAAGTAGTTGTCTGTATCCAAAATGTGCCATGGTTGAGGTACAAGTCATACAATTGCTTCAATGGAATTACTTGCAAAGAAGGGTATCACTGAATTCAAAAATGTTTCATACAAGGATTGTGAATTATAATAAAAACAAAATAATTCATTTTTCCTTCTGTTGCCATTATTTTAAACTGGTGTAACTCAACTAATTAAAGTATGATAAGCAGAGAAATCATCAACAGTGTGCAGAATTAGTTCTAATGATTCCCATGTGCCACATCATATCCGTATCACTGTTATGATGTGGCACATGAAACAGTAATAGCATAATCTAGCTTGATGCAGATGTTCCTAGAGCCCCCATGACAATTGAAACAGTTTCACTTTGAAAAGCAATACTTGGAATTCTTTATTCAGCATGAAATAGGAAGTGTTAATAATAATAATAATAATAATAATAATAATAAATTTTTAAAAATATTTATTTATTTATATGTTTTATTTTAATTATATATAAACATATTTATATATTTATAATATATAAAAACATTATTATCATTATTTTATTTCAGCTGAGCTTTTAAAAATCTAGGCTTCAGCTGAAAATTGCTAGCATTTCTCCATGACTCTTCAGGGAATTACATTATTCTTATCAGGTTTACTGCAGTATGATTCCGTAAGTGTGCATACGGTACAGAATAAGACCCTAATGAACTTGGGAACCTGCAACATATTAAAAGTAACCCTCTAACATGCATATGTACACACACCTTGTAATGCACACATATTTCTCTAATGCCTACAACTTTCCCATTGCTGGATGGGAATATACATCTCTTCTTACTGCTTTATCTGTGAAAAACTTGTTTTACATGCTTCAACATTTTCTTCTAAGCAGAGAATCCTTCTTTTACGTAGTCCTGCAAGGCTCAATTTTGAGCCCTCTGTTCTGTTCTCTCCCAGGTTATCACCTTACTACCTCCTAAGCATCAGACCTAAGGTCATCAGTCACCTAAATGCTAACCACTACACCATCTTCAGTGATGTTTATCTGTAGACACTTGTTATCATTCATATCTTATTCAACATTGTCCCTGCTGTTCAAGTTCTAGGCTTCCTCTTGGCTTCCTATACCAAAGCTTTAAATGAGCCCAAACAAATAATCTGCCCTTTTTCTCTGTTCTTTTTGAACTTTTTGCCTATTTCATAATCTCAGCATCAAATCGGGTCTTCTCTTACATCTTCAAATTGCTTGATGATTCCTGAAACATTCTCTTTATACAAAGATTTCCTTGGCGTGCAGATGCAGTGTTTTTCTTACCCACAAACCATGAGGCAACAGTTTACTCAGAAACCAAGACCTTGTAATGTAAAGTTTTGCAGCCTTTGTCTCTTTTCAAAGATGCCTCCAACTAGAAGTTGGAGCCTGGTTCAGTAGCTGCTAGAACTGATACCTGAACTATGGTCTTCCTGGCCATAACCACTTCAGGTGCTAGAGGCAAGCCACCTCACTTCATCCCTTCCAAACATAAGGTGGGAGGGTAGAGCCTTTGAAAATGCACTCTACATGCATCTTCACCACATTCCTCATCTTGACACTCATCTGTTTTCAATCCAGTTACACCTTCTTCTGTCCTCGAGACAAGCTCTCTAGTCCTACAGATGTACAGACTATAATCCATCCTCTAACACACAGAATGGTGCTCCTGCTCCTTCCCCACGAATAAGTTACGAAAAATAAAAAATAATACTAATAAAAAAGTCCTCCAGCATTCACCCTTTCCCTCACCAAAACATTTGCTTGGAAGAAATCTACGGCAATGGAAGCAGATCATGGTATGCCACATTTTTTTTTATGCTGCAACTACCAGCCAACCAGCTACATTTAATATGTAGCCAGCTGTTCAACTTGTGTCTTTAGCAAAAGTTGATGGGTTACTCAAAGGACAAACAAAAGAAAAAAGAAAAAGTTCAAACTCTCAAACACACACACACAAAGCATACATATATGATCAGCCTTTATACACAGAAAAAAAAAAATAATAAAAAAACACTTTTTATTAGTACTAACACTTATAAATAACACGCAAGTTTATCTTAATTCACCTAAAGGTGAATTGGCAATTCTGAAGGAAACAGACAACTACACTAAAAATAGGAGAAAGACATATAATGGTAATACAAAGTTCATATAAATAAATTATTTTGCTTAAATAAAAATGTGTGTATGTTTATTCCTTGTTTAGAGGCATCCATAGAAAAATTAAAGTTAACTCTTTGAACATAGGTATTAACACAGAATATATAAAAAGTCTTACCTCTCAATGTTGAGCACAAAGTCAACAGGATGAATGAAACACAAAGAAATACTCAGAAAACTGAAAATGTGTGGTATTTTTTTCCTTCAAGAGACACAACTCTGTTTTTTAATAGAACTTAATAAACCTTCACTTTCTATTTAAAAATAGTTTACCAGAAGATTCATGTCATGCAAAATACATGTAAGATATTATTCCAACGTGTTTTAAGTCAAATTCCTAGAAATTAAAGAATTTGATATAAGTTGCCAAAACCTGTTCAATCACTTCTTCCAATATTTTTTTTTTATTTTTATTTTTTTTACATATTATGTTAAGGATCTATTTCCTAAATAAATAATTAAATAAGCAAATCTTTGAAATATTGAGATTATTTTTTAGAATAAAATTTAGAAGAGCAAACAGCTTGCTTAATATATTCAAATAAAATTTCTAAACATTGACTGCTTGTCATAAATAAATATAAACATACATACAGTAAAAATAACTATAAAAAGTAAGAATTGTTTAATAGAGGAGCTGTCAAAAGCTTTTTTTTTTTTTTTTTTTTTCCTTCTTATAACTGTCTAATATAGCTGCATCTGTTTTGGTTTGCTACACATTTTACTACATGAAAAAGTAGGTGTTGCTGTACTTATAAGTGTAGCAAATCTTATTTCTTCAAACATGCATTACATATGACAGTTTATATTTTTATAACTCAAATAATGCCTAGCTTCAGTTTTTCTGTAGGTCATTATCACCTCCATCTCATTTATTTCATTTGGTTTGATTCCCACAGGGTTACTGCATGGAATTTCAAAGGTTCACTATAATTAAAAGTTGACAACTGTACATAAAAGTACATGACCCTTTCTCTCACCATAATCTGATCAATCAACTTCCAAAACACTCACTTAAAAGTCAACAATATTATTCTACATTGTACAGTGTCTTTCCTTTCAGAAGCTCGGTACATTTTCCTTTAAATGCCAACTGTGCTTAAGTATTGGGCCTACTTTTTAAAAAATAAAATGCCCATATCTGTTCACATTCACCACCCACCTTCTAACAGGCAGTTGCACAGAATCCTCAAGAATGCATTCAGTATCTGTTTAGTTCCTATGTAAGTAAGCCACATAGCTGACAAAAGAAGGAAGGTAGCAGTGGTTTCAAACTTCCTACAGCACACTGGGAATCATTACTACATGTTTGATGGGACTCAGTTTGAGAACCACTGTCCTGTTCAATTCTAAACAGAGGTACTTATAGACTAACAGATATATTTAGTGTCATAAACATTCCCTTTGGTTGGAAAATGTAAATGAGGCACGCCGTTTAACAGTAGGTGGCTGGCTTGTTTTCTCTTTCTTTTGTTCTTTCTTAAATTGCAAGGCTAATGAGGCATACAAAATGATTCTAAATGGGTTTAGGAAAGAATGTAAGGGTTGTTTTAAGGGAAGGTTATTGATTTTCAACAGGAATCTAACTATGTCACATACTAATAACAGCATTATTTTTGTTGTTTCAGGGCAAAAAAAAAGCAAGTAAGTTGCAGACTTGTATGACTCCCAACCACAGAAAATGTACATTCATCTAAGTGATGTATCTAAAGCATGAGATACACCATAAGTAACGCCCAGTGTTCCTAACTGGAACCCTTGTACTTACCTTTGTACGTACAAAAGCTTTTCTCACAGTTCTACTATATCTACGCTGACTGTAAGGTCAGGGTCATTTCAAACAGCCAATACTGAGTGTGACACAAAATTAGCTAGGATTTTGAATTCACTGGTATTAGGACTAGGACACCTGGATGCCTGTATGTTCTGTTCCACAACAAATACAAACTCTATAAGGAAAGAGTCTTAGCTGAAATAAAAGGATTCCTGAAAGCAGCAGCCACTAGAAAGTGGCAGATTTTCTTGCTATCTGAAAAAATATATCTTGTCTCATCCTGGATTACAGGACATGTTGGATTCTTTATCTAGCTAAGAGCAATGGAGAATCTTTAATCTTCTAGGATCACAAGCTACAGTTGTGGTGGGCATATACCCTTTGTGGTGAAGTATACCACGCTAGCCATTTTTGACATTTCTAAACTATTACTGATGCCTGTACTCCCCACAGTTTCTACCATCAGTTGTACTTGTCTGAGGTAGAAAGTGCTCTTAAACTGAGAAATAGAAATCTATTACTTTGATCACCTAAAATTACCAGACAAGGCAGACAAAGAAGCTGTTTTCATAGTGACCTCTCAGAGCACATTGTCTTTCTAGGTTTGATAATGTGTTTCATTCTAAACTGCAGCTTCCCTACAACTAACTGTGCTATTTTGCCCAACTAATGAAATACTTCTGTATCAGGATTTTTTTTTTTCCTTCATAACCTTCTTCACACAGCGGAGGTTTAACAAGCACCTTGTTGGCTTGAGCTGCTTTACAACATTGCTTTCGTTCCTGTTGTGGAAAGCAAGAGGCCAGCCTTATAAATTCAAAGCTGCTAGATGCAAAAGAACATCATAAAGGGTTAAAATGTTTTCTGCAGTCTTTTAGATATGTTCTTCAAGCCAGTAAAAGCTGTGCTCATTTTCTACCTGCCAAGGTTTTTCCTATTCATACATGTATCTTAATTTCAAAATGCTCATTTACACTTTATGATACCATAGAAACTTGGGAATGATCATTGGGAGTGTTTTTCATTTTCTACCTTCTTTCAGCCTCAAATACATATTGAGAAATAAATTACTTGGCCTAGTGGATTAAAATGAGATAAAAACTCTATTAAGTTAGATAGCAAAATTAATGATGAAATTTTTGCTAAAATTTGAATTTCTTTCTCAGCTAAAGCCTGTAAATAGTTTAGCATTTCCTTGTCCTTGAAATGTAAGCCTATTTATTTAAAGTTTCCCATATTTTATCTGTTATTAAAAAGGTCTTTACAGACTTTCTATTATAAAGATTTCTATAGCAAAGTTGCTTGTTCTCTTATTTTACACTGATCAACATGATGTTAAAAACGACAGATGAAGTGCTTTCAATCAATTTTCAAGCACGCAAATATCCCCACCATTACACATCCACCAGTACAGCTCACTCTTGGGAGCAAGAAAAGGCATAGATAATATTTCTGACATAACAATTTATGGTTATGATCTGGTTGCAGTACTCTACAACTTCAGCCTCGTCTCTTCTTAGAACCAACCATTCCACTCTATGGATAAAGCAGAGGCAAGCATGCACCCACACCTGGACACTGATGTTCATAATCCACTACATTAATGTAAGTGGCTCTGCATTCAGCAACTTAAACTACTACCTCTGTTGGAAACAAGAATATGCATTCTGTTGCCTCTGTTATGGGGACAAAGACCTTCAAGTGAGGTGGAAGATGAAGCATATAAGCAAATGGTGCTAATGCCATAAACTGCCTCAGTTATTTCAGTCAGGCCTGACTGAACTGTGTGAAATGCATCAGGAAGTATGTAGAGTTTCTTCTCTGCTTTTATTTACCTGCAAACAAATGCATTTTAATAAAGCCTGAGAAATCTGGCTGGGAAAATGGACTCCAAATCAACCCAAAGGCTCAAAGCAAACGTGCTCGTGAAGTACAGAATGCACCTCCATTTTTTAATGTAATACATATTGTTCATTCCTGGAAGCTGAAGCTCTACTACATCCCATTCATGTTTTATTCTCAATGAAAAATAACAATAGCAAAGGAGATAAATAATCTGAAAAGCACTTGTTTTTATTTATTTTCTTTTTATCTTGACTAACATTAAACCAAAATAGCCCTAAACCAATCAATCAATAAACAAATAAACAAAAAAAAATTACCTTAATCCTGTGTTTAATTTTTTTCTTTGGGGAAATTCATTTTTGCTGATGGTGTTTCATCTTTGATCTAACGTTTAGGTTTTTCAAGTAAGCTTGGGTGTCAAGCCAAACTCTTAAAGGGGATACTGTGAATCCCTGTAATTTATCTAGAAGATTCTGAAATGAAACACAGAAAGATTCTCAAGATTCTCACAATAAAACTGAGTGCCTTCCTTTGTTTGTTTTGCCTTTTTTTTTTTCCTTACTATCACAGCTAAAGTTGTTCATGTTACAGTAATTAAATCAAAAGTTCTTCTTTAAATGTCAGACCATGTTCTGGCACTTCAAAACTGAAGTGAATGAAAAAGTCACTGATGCTGAAAGAAAGAGCCACATGATAAGGGGAAAAATTAAATAAATAAATAAATAATAATAACAATAATAAACTGTTTAATACTGTTAAACATGAATGGAGACAATAAGCTCAGAAGACATTAAAGCTTCTTTAAAAATGTAAGTCCTTTAAAAATATTTTGGATTTGGACACTGGAGATGGGAATACCATTTTTCTCCCAAAAGTTAAGAAGGGTATTAAGTAATGCTTATACATACCTATTATGTAGATAGCAACTACCAACAAAGTCAGACCTAGCAGTAAAACCTATGTTTTGTTTTCAGAGTTCGTAAGAAAAAGTCAACCTCCATTTCTGTGATGACAGAAGAAGAAATATAGATCGAAGGTTAACTGCTCAGAAATCATATGAAACCACAGATGTAGCCAGCACTGTATAAGGTCTCTATCCAAACTGCCAGCGTCACTGCATGGCTACTAAATGGTCCATCAGAAAAGACTGTTTTTACCTTGTTTGGCAGTTGGGAGAAGAAAAGTAATAAACAGGTGAAGTATTTAGCAATAAGGTAAATGAAATCCTGTCAGTTCACAAAATCATAATTACTCCTGCAACTGTAGCAGCAGACAAAAACCAACACATGACTACAGCTACTGAGGACAGTGGGTGGGTATCAATGTATAATCACAGTGTAGGCACCATTTCATTTCTCTGAGTCATCTCTAGACCTCTACTGAAGGAATTTCATCTGCTAATGTAATGTCAGTCTGACATTTCCTTGCACAAGGAATAAATACTATTATCTTGAAGGGCATATCAAAAGATGCTGTCTGCAAAACACTTTGGAGCATGACTCTGAGACAAGTAATATGAACAAAAGTAATCTTTCTCATCACAGTCATCAATTAAAAAAAAAAAAAAAAAGGAAAAGGAAAAGGAAAAAGGAAAAAGGAAAAAGGAAAAAGGAAAAAGGAAAAAGGAAAAAGGAAAAGGAAAAGGAAAAAATCTCTATCTGCAAGAGACACAAAATGTGCCTGAGGCATATGAAGAAACATGGTGGTTTCAATTAAGAGTCTAAGTATGTGAGAAAGCTCTGAGAGCATTAACAGGTTCCATTCTGTGCCTGGTGCTGATACTTCAAAATAAAGTAATTAATGAACAAATGTCTTGTTCAACAAAGAAAAGGGGAAATTCTAAGGTATGCTTACCTTACTGCTAGTGAGGCCTATTTTGGTAAAGAAGTAGCTGGTAAGCATTGCTACTTTTTTTTTTTTTTTTCCAGACAAGTACAAACTAGGCTGGTACAGCAGAGCAACCCCGTACAAAAGATAGGGGGATTCTCGTTGCAACATTGCCATTGCCATAGATGCACTACAGCTGCAAGCTGAATCATATTTACCATTTCACAGAGATAGAACTTAACTTTGGGAACAGTTCAGAGTATTAATTAGTACTTCTTGAATCCCCTCTCCCATCAGAACCTGTGTTTTAACAGGTACTTTTGTACATATGCGCCAAAAAATTCCTCTTCTATCAGAGAATTAAATATAATTAAAAACAGAAGTCTTGGGGCAAAGTTTGCCATGTTAGGAATAGAGACTGTAAACAGCAATATTTATATACATCTGTTGTGTTTGGATTCCCAGATAAGCTGGAGGCAAAGAAAATTCACAGTGTCTTTTATATAGCTTACTGTAATGTATATCCTTGTAGATTGGATACTTCTAGTGAATTACCAAATAAGGGTGCTAGTCTCTTTCCTAGTTAGTATTAAAGAAAAAAATCCCAACCTACCACTCCATTATGGGTAGAAGATGAACATGGAGGCTTCATGCACCTTTGCCAGCCAAGCGTCATAAAGTGACAGATCGAGCTGTGAGAATTTTAAATCTTGTGGGTTGCCGTACCATGTTATGAACTAGATCTCATACAATTCATCACCCAAGTTGCAGAAAAATAGTTCAAGAACTCAAAATAATGAATTCTGTCATTTCCAATAGAAGTGTGAAGGGAGAATTATGAATGAACCTTTTAAAACACGTATGTGGAAGGAGATTGCCCTTCTACAAAATGAAAGCAGCAGGCTTCTATTTAAATGGCCCAATCCTGAAACCAAGACCTTTCATTTTCAATTAACTTAAATTGACAATTGAGAAAGGTTTGAAAATGTTGTTGGAGCCTTTCAGTTTGATATATCTCAGCTCTGACATTGCACACAGCATTCTGACCTGATTTTTAGGGTGTGCTATTTTAAAATTGAAAATTTGAAATGAAAAATATTTGATTCAATCAAAGCTGTTTCAAGACACTCAAACATCTTAATCTGTTAGAAATGAATTTTCCTTGTTTTCTCATCATGTTACATAATGCTTCATTCATTAAAAGACATTAAAACCTAAGAGCCGTGCCTTTCTGTAATGTTAAGTTACCTTATGCTGCAGCAATATTTTTCTTGTGAAATTAAATTCTATCACAGAACATATTACCATATACAACAGGTAACTATTTACTACAGAAATAAAATCTTTCTTTATATTCTAAAGCAGTCTATATTACCAGGCTTGAGTACCAGAACAATGCAATTACTGATGGTATATACCTCATATCAACATGGCACAGGATATTCAAATCATGCTAATTTTCAGGCTTAGCTTCAAACAGTGTGAATTGTTTCAGTCACTTTTAAACACACATAGGAATCAAGAGAGACTTCCAAACAGCCAAACCACTTCATTTAAATTAAAAAAAAAATAAAAAATAAAATAAAATAAAAATAAACAGAGAATATTTCAAAGCTTACAAGATGAAGATGGAACTTTAAAATCACTGAGATGTGAGGTAGCTAAATTCCCACACTGAAAGAGTCTGTTTGTCAGTTAATAAATGGAGTAACTTGCCCCTGCTATCTGAGAGACATAAAAGTGCAGCTGCTCAACTCAGAACCACATTATAGCAATGACTCAGTCTTAAATCAAGTTGAGAACTATTATTGTTGTTTTGTTTAAAAATCCAATTCCCAAATAAGCAAGCATAAAATTTGATGGATTTTCCAAAACCTCTGTAGCTTTAACGGTTACCAGAATCTTTTTGATATAGACCATACAAAAGTAGAATGGGTTGCTGCATTGGTACCTTTGAATTTTCTCATGAAGTCTATACTAACAATCTAGTAAAAAAGAATGAATAGTGTTTAAAGTAGTGTTTTGTTTCTTGTAGGTGACAAAAAGTCAGTGGAAACTGATCTATGTGATGAAGATTTGCAAGTAACTTTGGTGATATGTTCTGGACCTCATTTCTCCACACCAGCCCTAAAGAGCTTGAAGAGACAACAGGAACAACCTCTTGCATTAGAGTCAATCTGTTATAAATTCTGCAGCATGGTTCAAAACAGAATCCATGTGGATCAGAAGAACCAAGTTCTGTTCTTGCACTAGTGCAGTTTATAGTAAACTCAGAGGGATCAAACAGGATTTGGTTCAGAAATTCAAATGTGGCAAAGCTATACTAGGCCTTCACCTCTGGAGGAATAGGAGTAGCAAAGGTGTGTTTATACTAGAATACCTTTGTTAAGGAGCTGGCCTGAAGCTGTTTTAGTGATGCGCGCAAATTAGCAGTAAATATCACTTGACCATCCAAGGAACTAGATACTGCCAGGCCACAGGAATTCTGTTTTCCTCTCTGTATCTCCTCTGCTCTTCATTGGTTGGAGGTGGGATAGACGACAGTGTTAGCTCAATGCCAACAGACACTTTTCCCAGTATATTTTACATCGGTACTTACAAAAGCCGTCTTGAAAATCCAAACTGGATCTCTGCATTGCCTTGTTTTTACATTAATGCCACTTAATACAACGTTATGGAATATAGGTATTCCTCTAATTATATAAGTCACAGAGAAAGTGGTAAAGAATTAGTTCTGGGAAATCAGTTTTAGGCTCCAAATGCTTGAGCTAATAAAATGAAAGGCAACTTCATAAAGTTCTTTTCCAGCCTAAGTGATTCTTTGATTCCATGAGCAAGATGATGGCATCCTGATCTTGTCCTACACCTGACTGCATTCTTTTTCATATGTATGAAGTGACCCTCAGTCAGTCTGGTATGCTTTGGTAAGCAAAACAGGGACAGAGAGCTGAGCACTGGCTGATGGAAAATATAATTTAAATTATTTTTTTTTCCTCTCATTGATTCACAGACCAAGGGACAATTTGCCCAGGGAAGTGGTGGTGTCACTGTTCCTGGGGGTGTTGAAGGAAAGGTTGGACCTGGCACTTAGGGACATGGTTTAGAGGGTGACATTGGTAGTAGGGTGATGGTTGGACCAGATGATCTTGAAGGTCTCTTCCAACCTTAATGATTCAATGATTCTGTGATAATGGGAAGCATGAACTGAGTTTCAACACAGCATTGTCTTCCTTTTTCCCTTATCATATGACTAGAAAAAGGAAAGAAGAATGAAATGGCTGATTCAATTCCTAACAGTTGAAAAGCACCTGCACATATATAAATATTTAATATGCCTTGTATATAAGTTGTGAGAACTGCTATTCTTAAGGAATATGAAGAATTACATAGCACTTTGCAGTTTTCTCCAGCACATAAAAGACTCGGGGACTTGCAAATATGTGCAGCATAATCACTCTTATTCACTAACTCAGTTTTAACAAACTCAGCAGCAATAACAAAGATGTCACTTTAAACTAGACTACTGTCTTTGTAATATCGATGAGAAATCACAATAAAGTATGTGCTGCATTGTACAAGAAATGGCCTACAAAAAGGAAGGTCTGATATAACCATACATCACTATGGGATATTGCTCATTACTACAAATGTGAAAAGTTGTTTTAAAATAGTGTTATCGTTGCAATCTACTGTTTACTTCAGAAAACGTTTGACTACATCTCTTATTTCAGTGTACAGGAACAGATTAAGTGTTAACATCTGAAAGTTTGCCTTCAGCAAAGTTAAGGTAGCCCATTTCAATGCACCTGCAGCACTGTTAAAGCACTGGCACCACCGTTCTATCTCCCTGCAATACTTTTTCTTGGCTTGCTTTGCCCTTTTAATGTTTTGATTTTCTTTTTTTGTCATTATTTTTCCCCTAGAAGTATTCCGGGATTCCTTACCAAGGTGTATTGCAGCAGCCAAGAAGTTCTACTAGGAGCAGCACCACCATAACAAATCCACCTGCTGCACAGGTGACCACGAGGGCGGGGACGGAGAAAAAAAGAAGGGGGGAGGGGAAAGGGGGGGAGGCAAACAGAAAATCTTCCTAAACGCAGTCCAAAAATGTAACTTGGACTGCGAAGGCGTCCCAAATGCCTGCACAGCCCCGGGCAGTGGTAGCAGCGCTCCCGGCCGGTGGCGCCGGGACCGCAGGAGCGTGCAGCGGGGCCGCGCATCGCCGCGCTCCCACGGCCTCGGCCGGCGACCGGGCAGGACAGCACACCCCGCCCCGGGGGCCCGAGGCTGTGCCCAGCTCTGCGCGTTTCTCCGGTGCGCCCCGGGGCGCCGACAACAGAGACACGTGACCAGACGTATTTATAAAAAAAAAAAAAAAAAAGTCGTATGTATGAAACACAGAACAGCCCCCCCCCCCGGTCCTCCCCCAAAACCGGCTGCCGGGCGGTCTCACGCCAGCCGGGCCAACTTTCCCCGCTCCGCACGTTTGCCTCCTGCGGCGGGGCTGGGTCAGTGGGCGGCCGCCAGCCCCGGTGACTTACCGGCGGGGCCGCGCCGTCCTTCGGGCTCCGGCGGCGCGGTCGCAGCTCAGGGCGGCGGCGGCAGCATCCCCCGGGCCGCCTGCCTCCCCGCACCCCCCGGCTCCCCGCGGGCGTCCCGGCGCTGGGCTGCGTGACTTGTTGGGTGCCGCTGGCACCGTCTTTACCATATGCTGTAGCGGGAGGGAAGGAGGCGGAGGAGAGCGTGTGTGTGGAAAGGGGGGGGGAATTAACTTTGCTCAATGGCGACAGGGCAGCAGCCTCAGTACAAGCATCAGATCGATTTACTAAACAAACTGAAACGTGGGTGGGGATGTTAAACAGTAACCAGCAGGCTCAATGAAAACTGAAAGCTGCTGCCGACAGAGGCTGGGCCCTGCGGGCACCCTCCTGCCCCGCCCGCGGCCGCGCAAGGCGCTCCCGGCCCGGCCCGGCCCGGCCCGGCTCGGCCCGCTGGGGTTCGGGCGGGCCGCACCTGGGCTTTCCTGCGCCCTCCCTGCGGGCTGGGCTCGTTCGCCGCGGTGTTGCGGCGGGGCTTTGGCTTCATTCCCCCCACCCCCTGCAACCCCTCCCGCTGTGTGGGAACGTGAGTGGGTGCCCCTTAGTGGGGACCCTCCTGCCGTGGCACGGCAAGGGCCGGGGTCTCCTCCAAGCCCCGCGGGGCGAAGGGCACAGCACCCTGGCTTGAGGGCTCAGCCAGCGGCCGCTACGGGCCCGGTGCTCAGGGCAGAGAAAGTGCCGGAAGCAGCGGCACCAGCCCGGGCTGCAGGCGGCCCTGGGCTGGGGACACGCAAGAACAGCCCGGCACGGCTGGGCACGGCACGGCCCGCGGCGGGGGAGCCAAACCGCAGCCCTCGGGGCTCCACGGTGTTTGAAAGCTAGGGGTTTGGGGAGCAGAAATCTCAAAGGTTCCTCCCCGTGCGACGCTCCCTTTGCTCCTCTGAAGCCGTCAGGGGGAGGAAAGCAAAAATAAAGCCTCCCCTTTTTAGTTAGGCGCCTGATTGTACAAAGGAACGGGGCTAAACAGGAGGATCCACCGCAAACTCGCTGTTCACAGCACTGCAGGCACTTCGTCGGCCTCTTAGGGAGGAGGTCATGACACAAGGAAGTATTTATAAAATAATAATTGTCATTGTCCTCCGACATTGCACATTCACAGACTCGAAACAATAATTAACGCCTTGACCACGATATCACCCGCTCACGCCCTCAGAGGTATCAGGAAGAAAGAAAGTAATTCAAGGCGGTGAAGGTGTCGTCTTGTACCTCCAAACATCGTGCGGGGTGGGGGACGCGGGATACACGACGGGTGGCAGTGCAAGAGGAGGAAGAAGGTCCCATGCGAGAATGGGAAGTCCCCGCAGAAAGGGTCTGCTTTGATGCGTGAGCATGTCTGGCTCCCGTAGCCGCACACCCGTGTCAGTGATTTAACGGCACTCTCGGAGGAGAGGCACTACGCGGGCTCTGCACAGGAAGGAGATTGGAAAAAAAAATATGAAAAATGTTCTTTTCTTCTAGCCTCTGTAAGCGGCCGGTGATTGATTGGTTTCCCCAGTGAGGAGATCAGCAAGGTTGCTTTACTTTCTTACCGGTGGTACCTTGCCATGCTGTTGTATCTCGTTAAGATGGCCAATTCTTCATTTCCAGAGTTTCCCCGTGGAAACTCTGGAGCCAATTTCTAGAGGCTTTCGATTGTCACTTGGAGGGAACAAAGGGAATTTCGCTTGACAATTCCCTCCCATTACGAAACATTAATAATCACTGGAAATAATCGCCCAGATAGCCACAAGAAAGGTGTAAATACATCCAAAGTCCTCCGGTGTTATTTCAGAGGTGGTTTTTAAAAGGCCAATAAAAGTCGCCGAGGAAGACTTGTTCCTGAGGAGTTCTTGCCCATCGCCTGCCACAGATAAAATACTGCAGGCGAGGGCAGTACTGACAGTGAAATAAACGTTACTGCTGCTGGCTACAGCGCGCCTCGGAGCGATCCGCAGGAGCAAATAGCCGGTTTAAAAAGTGACTGTCACTTACATGGGGGTCGCTTTTTACCTTTCTTTTGAGAATCTCAGCTGTGTGCCGTGAGCTAATAAACAGTTTGCTTACGTGAATAAAAAGGATGGGTCCTCATCTCTTTGCTGTCTTAATTAAAATAAAATTAACATACTAAAGCCAAGTGGTCATCTGTAGCAACTGTATTTCCACACTTGAATCTGGATCGTAAACTGAGATGTGAACAGATTTTACGGGGTGAAGGGGCGGGAAGGTGGGAGGGGGGGGCTGGACGTTTTGATTCCAGTCACCTCAGCGTGTACAAACGTTATTATTATTCTTTCTGCGGAAAAGGTGCTGCTTTGTACCAAAAGCAAATAGCCTAAAGAATAGTAAATAGAATTTCTTTCCTGTGCGGGGAATATTTGTGTGTATATCTCATCACATAAGGCCACGTTTGATTTAACCTTAATCTAACTAGTGGCTTTCATTTCGACTTCAGCGTTTTCTTAAATGTTTTTTTTTTTATGATGTGGTTGCCTCTTTTAGTTATCAACAACGTTTTTGAGGAAGAGTGGGGGGCAGCATAGAGTCCCTTGACGGTCACCTCGCCGCCAGTGTTACCTCCGAAGCAGCATTTTCACGTGGCACCTCCACGACGAAATCATGAGACCGCCCTAAGAGCCGCAGTGGCTCTAAATTTCACCGGCGTCACCCCCCGGCTTCCCCCCAGCGGCAGGGGCTCCCCCAAACTTCAGTCCTGCCCCCCTCATCTGAGGAGGGAGCACCAAGCAAGCCACGGCGGCAGCGTGGATCCTCTGCCTGGGATCTCTGAAAGCACCGTCTGGGCCAGCAGGGGCAGGTGATGCCCCTTCGCTCACCACTTCTCACCCCCAACTACATCCCGGGAGGCAAGGCAGGGAGACGCTACTGAGGTTAGGGCGGCGAGCAAATACACATAGCCTTTTGCGGCGCAGTTAACGAATATTTCCAGGCGCTGACCTCGAGGGGGAAGCCCCGAACAGTAGAGTTTCCGTGGCAATTTGGACAAACCTCTCTAAGCACTCGGCCGCCGCTGGCCGTGGCTGCAGACCCCCGCTAAGCGGCTGCCCGCTGGCTCAGCCCCCTCGTCCCCCGCGGGGCGCCCGGGGCGCGCAGCCGGGCTCGCTCCCGCAGAGCAGCCACCGGCGGCCGCTGCCCTTCCCCGATCTCGCCGTCCCTCTCCGGGCACTTTATTTGGGGAGAAAACAAGGGAATCCGCTGGGGCTGTTGCCGCGGCCGGCAGGGCAGGGCAGGGCAGGGCGGCGGTGGCAGGCAGGCGGCACCCCATCGCGGCAGCTTGGCCTCCCTCCCCTCGCCTCATCCTGGTATCATTAACCTGCGGGTGAAGCAACTGTTTGTGTGCCCTCACTCCCTTTCCCGAGCTGCTTTTTCCCTGTTACTTATCTATTGCTTGTAAATCATTTATAGGGAACAGGGCACTTCTGTCCTTGCAGGAGCTTCCCTTGAAAAACTTTCCTATCTTCAGGCAAGAGCCTTTTTTCTTTGTTAACACGAATAATTGATAAAGGACCCCAACGTGCCTTCAAAAACCATCTAAACGGCTGCCGGGAACTATAGTCGCTTAGGGTCAAGGGGAGCTCCTGGCTTTACAAACGCAATACAGGAAACGATCAGGACCAAACCGGTTTAAAGAAACAGCTAGTTTTATGTGGTTACCTGAAACCATAAATGGGAAACCTGATCTAATTTTACAGGTTCTGGTTTGGGGCGTTCAAGCTGACTTCTGCAGAGCCCTACCCCCCTCACCCCTCATCAGAGAGCACCTGGTATTCTGGTACTACCTCATGTTTTTGCGTTTTCTTGCCTCGAAAAACAGAGTGTGAGAGAAAGTGCATTGTTCAAAAGAAAAAGAAAAGCTGTAAACCTCTTAAAACTGAATCGTGAGATTACGCCGGCACCACGCGGCTATGAACCGATTTCAAGGGCTGCATTAGAGGCTCTGTTTTCTTTAAAGGTTCCCTGGCTAAACTATTAATTGCCAGGGTTTCATGAAAGATTTGCAGACTTTACAATCATTTATGATCCGTGCAATAAAACCTCGGAGATATGAGCAGACTGGTTCAAGGTGTAATGCAAAGATGTATTAGGTGCCCTTGGCAACTATCTGTGGGTGCTGTTTGTATTCCCCGAACACGCCCTTCGCTGCAATGAACATTTCTGCAAACCGCGGGTTGGGTTGTTCATTTCCAGAGCTCTGAAGGCTCACACAAAAGAGCTATAGATTTCAAGCAGGGGAATCAAATGATTGGAAACTTATTCTAGTCCCCCGAAGAGTTCAAATGCAAGTGAGATAATTACCCTTGACGAAAAGTAAACTTCGAGGGAAAAATATGTGCCTTCCTCTCGTCCCCCTCCCCCCCCCCCCCCCCCCCCCCCCCCCCCCCGTAAATTAAAAGCCCTCGAGAGAGAGCAGATCCGAGCATTCAGACCCGCAATGCTCTCCTGACCCCCATCAGGGCGGAGACCACGTTATTGTCTGCCACAACAGAAGGCGGAGAGGAACCCCTCGAACCCGAAGAAAGACACCTCAAAGCGTATTGACGCTCCTCCAATGATATGGTATTTAGGAGCCTCACCAGCGAGTACCCTAGGCAGTTTAAAGATTATCCCCCTCAAGATCTTTGAAGATTATGCTAATGACTGCAGATTACAAGAGTTTATTGCAAGAGGGGAGAAACAAAACCGGCCTCGTGGCGGTTTCCCATGGTAATTTTCCGCCTCTCTTTTAACATGATTTGTGCCCCGCTCCCTCCGGCCGTTCCCCTCATTAGCCGGGAGGTGAGGAGGGGGCTCCCGGGGACGGGGGAAACGCGGGGAGCTGCAGCCCCGGGGGGGCGCACCCGGCAGCGCCGCAGGTAGCACGGGTGGAAGAGCCGGCGGCGGCGGGGCGCGGTGCGAGACCCAGCCGTGCCACCTAGCGGGCGACACGCCGAGCCGAGCCGAGCTGAGCCGAGCCGATCTGGAACGCGCTGCCGGCTGCAGTGAGCGAGGGGGGACTTGCTCTTCCACCTCATAGCAGCCGACTTGGAGTGGGAAAATCCTGCAGCGATGACAGGATCCATCTCCCCAATCTTCACTGCTTGCCGTCTCCCCCCCCCACCCCCCCCCTCCCCCATTTTCACCCTTTCGCCCATTGTGTAGAGATACATTGCTAAATGGAGTCTGAGAGCCGGGGTCTCCTGGCCTGTTTATTGCACCTGACCCATGTCAGTGATCCTATCAATTCCCTCCCTGGAGAAAGCACACCCTCTGATCATGCAAATGAAGGGTGTGGGATACCTCATCTCAGACGCTGTTATTAGCATAACGGTAGAGAATATGTGGAAGAGCAAATTGTGTTCACAGTGTTTGTTTTTCCGATCAAAAATCTTGCTAGACTAGAGCAGAAATAAGGGTTTGGGATCACAAATGCAGTTTTACTGATGTGATGTGAACAAATACAGTGAAATCAATTCCCCAAATACAATATCTGTATATTTGGAGATATTCTTTTGATCTTGTTGCTTATTCCAGGCCATGTTCAGAGTATTCTTAATGCAAATTGTGATTCTTTTTTTTTTTCCTCCCAAAATACAGTCAAGAGATACATGTATGAACAAAATATAAAATTAAGAACATTCCATAATTGTTGCAAGTAATTCAACATACCACATGTAAAAGCACTGGCCACATCTGATCATCATTCTAATGGTTTCTTGCTTCATTTACACTTGGGAAGTGTATTGCTCCATCACTATATGATGCTTTTAATATCATTTAGAATATACCTCATGCTTATCTATAAAAATGATTGAAAGGTTAATATACGTGACAGTTTCAGCATATATATGTATCTGTCAGTCTGAAAGGCTCCTTCCTCAAAGTGGAAACGTCAGTGTTTGAATATTTAGTGGTTGCCTTAGACAGCCTACCAGGAGATACAGGTCTTGGGTGATATTTTGGAAACTCTGGGATAGGTAAGTAGAGGATATTTTTGCTGAAAGAGATTAAAACAATATCAATGTGAGAACACAGCAAAACTGAAAAAGGCTAGAACAGAGATCTGAAACAGTCTAGAACAGAGATAAAGAGGATGGAAAGTGAGTATGATATAAAATTTTTACAAAAAGTAGTTCCACCTCATTGATTCAGTTAGGGATGGTTGGATTCAAAATGTAGGCAGGGCAAAAGAAAATGTTTTGCCAATAAGTGAGTGTAACTCACACTGTGTTTACTGATAAACAGTGTATATACATTGATATTGACAGTGTAGATATGGCAGATGAAAATGAATTTTTGCTGAGAATCGTGAATTATTCAATCTCCATGACATCAACTGATGAAAACTTCTGCAATGTTTTCAGTTGGGCTTCACAGGAAAAAATAGCACTCAAGAAGTCTAATGAACCATTTAAACAAATCCCTTCTGTCTGGGTTAATAATGATAGTTAAACTAATTGGTCTGTCTGGGCTTTTTTACACTCACATAGAGGCAACGATGAGATAATTCAACTTTCCACAAATTTTTAATTTACCAGTTATTTTTCATAGAATCACAGAATGTGTTGTGCTTGGTACTGTATTTACAGAAGTTTAGATAGGTTTTGAAGCCTATTTTTGGAGGTTGAATTGTTTAATAGAATGCTTTCTAATTTATTCCATTTGTAGATTCCCACCTTTTCAGCACAGGTACAGACCTACAGTGAAACACTACCTACATTCCTCCCCTTGTTCCAAGCACATCTTCCTAAACTTCCTGCCTTCTCAGATGAAAGCTACCAGTACCTGAGATCTGCCACCAACCACTCCTGACATAACCAGGTCAAAATGAACCAGTGTAACTTAAGTATATATTTATGTTAATTTGATTGCTTTTTAATTGGATGATTTTGAGAGATCTGGACTTGCATGCAGTTATGATAGCAAATCTGAGGAGGGAAAGAGCATGGCAACATTCAGAAGATATGATCAAACTCCTCTACGTTCATATTTATGTTAACAGTACAGAGCAATTTTAAATTCTAATGTCATATAAAAGTGGAGAAGAATGGCATTTTAATAAGTTTGTATTAACACTAATATTTAACACAGCTATAAATCTAAAGTCATCTTGACATTTACATTTCCAGTAAGAAACATGTGACATAACAGTCTCTCTTAAGTCTAGCTAAAGCATGCTTACAGCATAGGCATTCTGGTATTATAGATGATTAAACTTACATTGTCATTTATTTATATAATTTGCATAAAACTAATAGCTTAATAAAATGTGTAAAAGCAAACATCACTTATGATCGCTAAGAGACAATATATTTACCTATTAAATCATAAGTAAAATTCAGTCACTATACCCAGGAAATATATCAAGGTCACCATAAAATTAAGCACATTCAATAAATCATATCACACAATGTAAATTAATACTTGTTAGTTTCTCTTGTATTTTTCTCATATTGATTTGTACAAACAACTGCTTTCATTCAAGGGATAAGAAAGATTGATGCATGTTTTTGCCAGCCTGAGAGTAGGATGTTTTACTTAAGTACTCATATTTATTTATTTATTTATTTATGTATTTTCTAGGGAATTTCTGTGTGTAGCTTGATAGCATTCTAACATGAATGAATTCGAAAGCATCCACCTTTTTCTGAGAAATAACCAACAAAACAAACCAACCAACCAAACAGCAATAACAACAGCAAAACCAACAAAAAGACTTCTTAAGTTGGGTGATTTGGAGGCAGTTGGAAGAAATGGAGATGCATCAAACCCATCACAAAACAGCTGAGCTTCATTGCCTTACCAGTGTAATAAAAGTATAAAGTTAGAAAACAAAATAAACATACTGGGAAAGAGTACCTTAAAAGGAAATTTTCTTACTTATGATACATTGGAGGCTCCAAGACTGATGTCCTCGGGAAAAGTTGCTTGCCTATTTTCTATGCTACCATCATTATGGAACAGCTGATTTATATATATGTATATATACAGCTGATATATATATATAATCCTTCAGATACAAATATATATATAATTATACATTTTTATAGATGTGCTACTTCTCCTGCTTTCTTAGACTTACTGTGTGATGTTTTGCCAAGTTTCTTAGGCTCTCTTTGTTCCAGTTCCTTATTCACATACCTGGTAAAATGGTATGTTCCTGATGTTGGGAGAAACAGAAGGTCCTGGGAGAAGGCCAGACTCATACAATAAAGAGGCTCCAGGCTTCCCAGGGACAAAGCTGAATACTTGACAGCTCTAGCCTAGGAATTCAGAGTGCAGAACATGTATGCAAGTAGACCCAAGATATATTTTTTCAGGGGCTTGATTTGAACTGTGTGCATTGGAACCTACTTTTTCTGGACCTGTGTTGCATCTGAACTATCAGTGCATATCAGATTCATCTTCCGTTATCTTGTTTGGGTCTCAGGGCTGGAGATTTGTACTATGACTTGAAATTCAGACTTATTTCTCCACCAGAGCATTGATTCCTTATACAGTGTTTTCCAAAACAGGGAAGGAGGTTCAGAAATGTGAATTTTAAACAATCCCTATTACTGAAGCAAATTTTGTATGAGCCTTCTTGAGAAGTCTTGGTTTCATAAAGTCTCATATACTGATTTGTGAATGAACAAAAGAGGTCAAACCAAGTTACTAGACTGAACAGACTTGACAAAATAATCTCTTTCAAGTCTTTTAAGCTATTTATGTGTTTTAGTAAGAGTTATTGTCAGAGTACAAACAAGCATATTTGTACTAATGCATTTATATTCATGTCACCTTGTTTTTGACACATAAATATATGTAAAGTAACATGTATGCCTAATATGTATTTATGCAACCCTCTTGTGGGCCTTAATTATGACAATCATGCTAGACAGAGAGGCAGAACATTTCTGTATGTACATACCTATTAGAAGAGTAAACTGTTTCAGTAGACAAATCCCCTTTCCCTGCTTTCATTCAAAACCCCTAATTATAGTTTTAATGCTTCATGGAATCATAAACTTCAGGTCAGAGAAGACTTTTAAGATCATCAAGTACAACCATCACCCTGAACTACCAAGTCCCACCACTAAACCATTTATTTCCCTTAGTGCTTTACAAAAGGAAATTTAGAGAAGAAATTGTCTTTTCTTAATTTCATTCCTTTGCATAAAACTATTTTAACAATAGGAAGTCCAACTATCTACAGTAGTTTCTGTAGCTAATATTTTGTGAGTGTGTGTTTGTAAACTCTATCTTATTTCTCTGTAAATGTCAAGAGAGTATAAATCAATAATAGAATGGTAACTGGGCAATTAACTCATGTCACCCCTGTACCTTCACATTAGCATCACTGAGAATGGTATTACCCTTTCAGTGACCTCAGTAAAAGCAATAACATCCTTTTCTGCTAAAGTTAATTTTTTTAAGTGAACTTAATGCTCCTGAAGGGTGATATATTGACAATCCTGTAAAGTGAAGTTCCTTATTTGGTCATTGACTAGCCACTATACGGGCAGTATGTAATTCCATGAATTATCTTGTGATCCAATCCTGTCCCAGAAAGACAAAAATGGAGTCCAGTACTTTTTGTTTAACCCATTTCATTGAGTCATCACAACCTAGATATCAGTTGTCAGGGTAGTTTCTGATAGAGTTATTGTCAGTTATCAGGCAGAGCTGGAATTCCAATTCATTTTCTGCAAGCAACTACACATTACTGTAATCGGTATTGGCAGAAGGTAGATGACAACCATAGACCAGCAAGTGAATGCTATGTATCATGTTACCAATCCCCTAAGTCATTTCATTTGCAAAATGGTATCAAGTAGCAGTTCAAAAGGTATCAGGAAATCCTTGAATCAACTAAGGAAGTTAAATGCTGTATAATAATCTGTCAAACTAGTAGTAAAGTTATGAAAGCTTTATGCTTACTTGTGAAAATGGAGAAGATTCAGTAAATAAGAAAGTGGAAGATAATTTCATTAACTAAATACTTTAATTTCTCCTTCAAGTATATTTTCATCTATGTGTTTTATACCATACAACAGTCATCAAGTGTGAACATATTTACCAGTAGCTTGAAAGATACTGCTACTCTGAAACGTGTGACTGAAAAGATTTTTGTTCAGTTGTCCTCTCTGCCATGGATCTCAGCCCATACCTCTCTCTTTCATCTACAAGAAAAATCTGCAAATATTTCCATATTTCAGACTGTTACAGAGTACTGATGAATACAGAGAGATTATGAACTGTTCTGATAGAGTGGCAATAAGGGACTCAGATATGAATTTGAGGTAAGACTGTAACAGGATTCACCCTTTAATTGTTGCAGGGTCTTTTTTCCTCAAATACAATTACAGCGAGACATTTGGAAAGCTTAAATTACTTAATATCTCATTGATTTCTTTATGTATGATATGTATTTAAATATTTCTATGTGAAAATAGAGATATTTTCACTGAAGTCCAGAGAAGGAGAATAGAACCAGAGTTGTTCTATAATCATGTGTCAGTGTTCTTGTTTGAGTGAGAACTTGCTTTCATGTGGTATACACATGCTGCCTGTAGTGTAGCAAGGACAATCTCAAAGTAGTTTCTATGCTTTCTCTGCCATCCCGCATCTATATACCGAAGTGACAAGAGCTAGAGTGTATACTGAACATATTGCACATAATCAGAAGTGCTTGTAGTATTCCCATAATATTCCTACTTATAGTCCTACAATTTTCTTTACAGCAAACTGGACTTTGTAGCTCTCTTAGGACTGAATCTGGTCTTTTAAAATGTGATAGGAATAAATTTTTGCATGATGGGATGATATTTTTCAATATGTGGAAGGGATTTAGATAAATCCTTCACTAAATCTATTAGAAGATGTGTCTAACCCCTGAGATGGTTTTTAAGATATATATAAATATATATATATTTTTTTTTTGTCTCAGTTTACTGTGCTTTCATTTCATGTAGGGTATATCCAGTTACCTAGGTTGCATAATGTTGTGCTACTTTACACTAATGTTTGTCCTGTGGAATGGCTGTCTGAGCTTCCTCTCGGACATTTGCATATATGGCATCTCTTCTTACATTTAAATCCAACCAGTCCTCTGTGTGCCATCTCATTAATTGTACACTGGAAAAAAGAAAAGGAGAACAATATGACCTGTGTATATGTAGTACTTAGTGAGAACCTGGGGAATTATTTAATGAATTAAATCACCTCAGATATTTCTTCTACATTCTTGAATAGCCCACCAGATCCCATAAGCTGGTAGAAATTGTTATAGGGCTCAGGTGGTCCCTCATTAACTACAACGTCATTTAATTTCTTTTATCTTTATGCTGGAAGTACCTTCAAATAAAGCTTGATGGCATAATTCTCAGTGGCTATAATTAACAAATGAGGCAGAGGTAGGACAAGAACCCACATTTATAAGCACAGAAGAGATCTATGTCAGTGGCAGACATCACTGTGTTTACCCAGTGTCAGCAAGCTAGTGAACTCAGTTGTCATTGGCAGCACACCCTGCAGCAACAAAGGTAGAGCTAATTAAAACTCACTAAGCTCAAAAGGGCCATTGCTAATGAACATGTACTGATGAGACAGTTAACTGTGTCTCTTGCATCTTCAGAAGCACTAAAAGTTGCATTCGTGAAAGATTTCTCATACCAGGATGGGTAGTCTATTTTTCCAAATGATTTCAGACAGTACCTTTGCTTTCTCTGTGGAACCAAGTAGTGACAGGCATAGCATGCTGAAGTAGGGAGTGTGTATTGAAAATATTGTCAGTTTGCAAAAAGGATTCAGCCTGAGTTTTTGAGTGATGCCAGGAAGTGTTCTGATGGCAGGAGAAGGGGTTCTTTCTTTACAGCTCATTGAGTGAGGCAACATTTGGAAGTCCCTTCCAACCTAACTCATTTTGTGAATCTATTTCTACACTTCTGTGAAGGACAACTAATACAATAAATCTATATAAGCACAAATGAATTAATTTCATTAGAAATGTAATGCAGCCAAAGTCAATAGTAAAATTTCTATTGCCTTCAAAGGAAACAAAACATTGCACTGAATATATTATAAAATGCACAGGCAAACATTGCCATACAGCTGTAACAATTGTTTGTCATAACTCCACCCTGACATGTACTGACAGATACAAGCATGCTTTGACTTATAAATCTGCAAATAGTTGCTCTGGTTCAGCACCAGGTCAAATTGAAGCCAAAGAATCCTATTATGGCTGTCTTTATCTTTTATGCTATCAGTTTGAATCTGTCCACAAAGCAAGACCAGACGTGAGACTTGCAGCATGTTCTTGGATGTCATATGCAAGGGTATGCCTCACCAGGCATATTGTATGGCAGAGAGCTGCCAGGTTTCTGGGCATAACCCTGTCTCAGAGCAGTGTGTGCTCAAGTCATCAGCAAACCTGCTATAATGTAAAAAGGCGAGAAATCTTTATTTTGTTTTGAACAATAATTTGGGGTATCAGCTTATATTATTTACATAACCACAGTTAGGCACCTAACTACTGCTGAAATTCACTCTATTCACTCAAGTCCTGAGAGAGCCTCTGAAAATCTGTGGTGCATGTGCCAGTATCTCTGCTCCTTACTGATGAGTGTGCTGTGAAAGTCTAGAAACAACAATACAGTTAACGGGCATAACTGAAACTGCAAAATAAGCCCATTTACTGCGATTTTCTTTGTTACAGAAAACATTTACTGCGATTTTCTTTGTTGCATCGGTAAACACTGAGTGTTTTAACTGTTAAGGGAGATCTGTAAAGTTGCAAATAGAGAATAATGTTCTGAAGTTGATCGCTTGCATTTCTCACAGTAAGCACTAGATGGCCATGTGGCCTTTTTCTTCTTTCCATGTTTAAACATCACGAAAAAGCCTTGCGGGGATGACCATAAATAACATCACATTAGGAGGTTTCTCTACGAAAATTTTAGCCCATGTTAGGCCGATTGCAGCAAGGTCAGAATTGCACAATTGTATATTTTACCTGATAACTACACACTCTGTCCTACAAGACAAGCAGTAAAATAAATAAATAAATAAAATAAATCTTTAAAATATCTCTTTTATAGAGAAGAACAAAGTCTGATAAGAAAGTAACTTTGTGTCCTGGTGTTGTAACATAATTTATTTTTATGAAGGCAAATTGCTTCATGGTATGTGTGAATACTCACATATCAATATGTCGCTAAACCCCAAATTAAGATGAATTTTATAGTTATCAGTTTTTAAGAAAATCTGTATAATAGCAATGATCTGCATTCCTAAAGGATAGGAATCTATGATAACAAAAGTTATACTAAAAAAATAAAAATAAAATAAAAAATAAATAAAGCATATGTTGCTTTAGGATATGAGCTTATTTATTCTTTTTACGATGTATATATATATATATATATTTTTTTTTTTTTTCAGCTTTAACTTCTTAAGCTTTATTTGTAAACTTTGAATCCTTAAAAAGGTTTGATGGAAGTTATTATCCTCATTATATTTCTGTAGAATCATTAAAGTCTGTCATTGAAAAAGCTGTATTGTTCCATAAATCCTCATAATGAAAAGAATGCTAGTCTTTCTGTTTCTAACTTTTTAATAGAGACTTTGACTTCCACAGGTGTAACACAGTTCTTACACCGTCCTTTTTCTTTCTCTCATTTCATGACTTCTGGTGGAAAGGATAGAAGATATTCTATCTTTTGGTTCATTCTAGGGTAAAAAGGAACCTTTATGTAAATGGTAGATCCATTGCCTACACAACTCCTAGCTCTTAAATGAAAAAAAAAACAAAGCCTTATATATATCGGAAATGACTCAATAGCTGATCAAATAACACTTATATATGTAATTATGTACGAAAAAATCTCATTCTCCGATATAATAGGCATTCAAAAATGTAACACACTATATATTTTCAGGAAAGCTAATGCATACTCTGGAGCAGCCTGAAGAATTTCTTTGGTGTTTCTTACATTGCTACACATTCCACAGTTTAATAATGTGGATGTTGATCTGAAGATCTCTTCAAAAAGTTACCTCTGCTTATGCATAAGATGTGTACACCTTCTGTGACTTCTTTGGCTGCAGATGAGTTTAGTCCAGTATAACTGAAGTAAGGTAAATCCTGGCATTAGTTTTGTAGGATTAAAAATGCATTTCTTACTTAGGATACTACTGGCTACCTATACTAAATGCCATTAAGATGTGAGATCTTTATGTTCTGCCCAAGGATTTGAGGCGTATGTTTGAAGCAGTTTTCTGGATTTTAGGCAGATGGCTTGCTTTTCATTTATGTTAGCCTCGAGTGGCAGATCTTTATTGACCATAAATTTCTGGCACTCTTATAGTGCAGCAGCTGCACATTTAATATTTGGATGGCAGAATGCTCAATAGTATTGAAAGCCAAGGAATTGGATTTGAGTTTAATGCACTGCTTATTACTCTCAAAGAGCTATTTATTTCAGGGGGGATCAACTATGTATGAAGGCTGTTATATTAAACAGATGAGCAATCCTTTGCTGTAGATAGGACAAATGCTTGTTTTAAAATCTTCAGGGTGCATACATTGCTTCCACAGGTATTTCCTATTCCCTTCTATTGGGTAAATCTGGGCTTTTGTCTTTTGCCTGGTGTTATCACAATACATCTGGCAGCTGTGACTGCCTCTCAAAGAGATTCCAATACACTTCATAAGACAACCTTAGCATGGTCCATGTTCTTTGCTGACCTCACTTTGAGCAAGAGGCTGCTCTAGATGGCCTCATGAATTCCCCTCAAATCTGAATTATTCTTTGATTCCAGAATTTAGATTATGATCCTGGATAAAGCTTTTGATTGTTTTTATGACTTTCTACCAGTTGTTACATTTTTAAACTATAATTTTCTGTCTATTCTAAGAGAAGGAAAGAAAGTCATAGTAGTTTTATTTTCCAAACAATGAAGTTGGTCTCTAAGCCTATATTTATACTGTGAAATAAAATGGGTCTGAAGCATGGAGTTGAACACCAGATTACAGATGTCCTTCCTATTTAATTTTTAATATACTCATTGGCATAACTTACTCTCTGCCATCCAGCTGACAGACAAATGCCTGGTTATTCTTGCATAGGCAGCTATTCCCATTAGGCCATTCCCTATGGGAAGTGTAGATGTATCCCATCCTTGTTCTGCAGGGAAAGAGATTTTTTCCATAGAGAAGTGAGCTCATCCACATGATTTCTCTTCAGGACTAAAATACCCCTGGTCTACTTTTTCCATTAGGATAAATACTGAGGATCATTGTGATATGTTTGCTGACCTCAGCTCAGGAACCAGACAATTGGAAATGTAAAGCCATTTGTAGACATAAATTTTTAGGATTTACTAGGTAAAGTAGCACTGATTACAAAGTAGCAGGTCTTGGGGGAGCCCTTCATTCAGAAATTTGATTACTGAATTAATCATGCAGATTTAGTATGGAAGCTTTGGTGAACATTGTGAAAGTTGCGTGGAAGGTAAGGATGTTTGATAATACAGGTGAAATAATCTTAACTGACAGGCTTATCTTCCTGCAAGTGTCACCAGTCAAACAAAACTATTCCTTAAATTTATTTCAGTAGCTGACTTCAGTGAAAGTGGGCTATGCTAGAATTTTACCAGAACTATTGTCACTAAATTTCATCTCTGCTTGTTCTATCAGGACACCTGTTTCCAAGACTGGTTTATGTTGCTTGAGGAGGAAGCCCTCTAACAAGGTATAATGAGCACTGTATAGTAAAAATATTAATCACTAGATGGTAGAATTGACAGTTTGCTTACAATATCATAACTTCTCCAAAATGGTATTCTTTAGGTAGCTGGCCATAGAAACGTGTATTTGGAAATACAATAGCCAAATCCTTCCTCTTAGTCCAAAGTTCTTAAGGACATTTGTAAAAGAACCATGATGTCCAGCAGCATTCCACAGTGTAATATCATAAAGTCCATGATTTATCTCCTGTACAGGAAAGGGTACTGAAAATATAAAAGATGTTTGACAGTTTGACATGTTTTAATAAGTTGTTTATAGACTTGTCTTTGATTGGAATTATTTACTAGAACCCTCACATTTGTGGTGTTTATAGGATTTGGATTTACTTTCAGCAGCTTGTGAGCTTCTTGAATTGGAGGATCAACAGGTGGATAGTAGGTGACCTTTGCAATGTCTTGCTACCATGTTTACCAGCAAGTTGAGTTATGATCAGTTTTCTATTTGGCTCTGACTCATCATTTTGGTGACCAACAGGAAGGAAATGATCCTCTGATCATCTCAGGAATGATGGACTCTGGACATCCTTTGAGAGGTTCAGAAACCTCTCAAGTTTTACCACAAGTCTTCAGAAAAAATAAGATTCAAAATATGCTTGTTTGGTGATATCTTTAAAATGTTCTGAATCTTAATTTTCCACTTAACTGGGAATCAGAACATGTAAATTCACAAAAGGCTCAGCATTTGGTATTGGCTTTGTGGTACATTGATTAGTAGAGTCTATTTTAAGAATAATCTCAGCCTCAGTAAGAATGAAATTCTAGAAACTGGATGAGGAAAAAGAGAAAACAGATTGTGTATAGATCAACACAAAACATGAAGTAAAATTTTAGCACACTTTCCATGTGCCAACCTGAAACATTGCTTGGTTAACATCAAAGGAACCAGTTATTGTTTTTCTGAAGGTACATGTAAACATTTTCTTCTGCATTGCTAATATTTTCTGGTTTCAATGGTGGTTATTCAAATCATTGATATTGTAGTAGAATGGTTTAGTAAATTCACAGGGTTCTAGCCATTGATTCCACATGGAAGGCCTTGCAGATGCTTCTTGCATGAATGTCACAGGTTATAATCACATTCATATTTAATTCCTTAAAATAACTTAACCTAAGCAGGTTTCTTGTGCTTGTAATTTACTTGTGTAACTTCTCTTTAGTGCAGGTAGCACCTGGTGATAGTAGAATGTATATGTGAATACATCATGAAATGACAGCCTTCTATCCCAGTTGAGTTTTCTGAAACATCCAGAAATCAATGTTTTTATGATGCCTGATAATCAACATTAGCTATTTTTTGAATTTTTTATTATCTTACCATATGGCCCATATTCTACTTCAGGATCCATTGTGAGAGATTTATTATCCTACAATACATATCCTACAATAATTATCCTACAATAATATCCTACAATCCTATCTCCCCAAAAAAATAGCAACTCTTAACAATATCTTTGGCAAACTCATGAACTGCTGACAAATGGACTAAAGAAAACACGGGTCATACACCTGTCCCATCCACTGTATCCCACCATGATGTTTTATAGGAAATAAACCTTTCATAGCACTTTCATCTTGACAGACCATTCCCTAGATTTTTCTGCTATGACCTTCAGCTGTAAAGGGAAACATCATTTATTATTTATACTGAATTTATATTTAGAAACTATTATACCAAATTAAGGACTATTCCTAACAGTATTAATTCTATCTACACTTTTTTGCTGCTTTCTTGCTTTGGGATCCTCAGAGCTGCAGAACTTCCTTGTGAATCATCCATGGGCCAAGACATCTATTACTGAGTTCCAATGAAATCATCTTTTGGAGTAGGCAGAGAGAGGATTGCAGTATCACTGCATTCTGTATGTCTTGTCTATCAGTAGTTTTGCTGTTTACCCCTTCATTAACTTTTCCATTCTTTACCCTTCTGGAAACCACCTACCATTGAAAAAATCATTAAGCCATTCAGTCATTTTGAATTATGCCCAACAAGCAATATACTATCTTTGTGTATTTAGACTGGTCTTAAATAGCATGTACTTCCAGCCTTTATTACATTTATATATTATGAATGTGGACTGAATTCATGAGAATGTCAAATCAAATGTAGAATCATAGGAAACCTCAGTCTGGAAGGGACCTCAGAAGATCTCTAGTACAGTCTACCAGATCAAAGCAGAGTCAGATTGTAAAATCTGACTTAGATTGCCCAGGTTTTTAACCAGTCTGGTCTTGAAAACTCTCACAAATGAAGACTGCACAATCTCGTTGGGCAAGCTGCTTCACAGCTTGACTGTCTACACAATGATTTATTCATTTGCCTTGTGCCCAGTCTGAGACTCTTCTGTTTCAGCTTGTGCCCATTATCTCCAGATGCAACACTGCCAAGAGTCTGGCTCCATTTTGTTGATGACCTCCCTGTATGTGCTGGAGGATACTATTAGATTCCCAGAAGAGGAACGCTCTTCTCCCAGCACATGTTTTCCATCCCCTGACCATGCTATATTCTCTTGTTAAAGCAAGTACTTGGCAAAGAAGCTCTGTCATAGGGCATATTAGGCCAAGACAGTAAAGATGAGTGAGCATGTACTATTGTGTCAGCTCACCAGAAGGGAAAAAGCTAAAAGCATATGGAATGCTGAGAAGGTGGCTGGGCACTGGAACAGGCTTCCCAAGGAAGTGTTCATGGCACCAGGCCTTCTGGAGTTAAAGAAACATTTGAACAACATCCTCAAATGTATGGCTTGATTTTTGCGTGGTTCTGTGTGGAGCTAGGAGCCGGACTCAATGATTCTGGTGGGTCTCAACTCAGGGTGTTCTATAATTCTATGATTCTACGGTTTGAGGTAGATGGAGACCTTGAATTCTGCTGTAGAGAAGAGATTTTTACATGGCTAATTTTAAGCATGGCTAATATGAGCATTTATGAAAGTGTCACAATCCTCATAACACCAGGTGGGAATAAAGCAAGTGGGAAAGATTTTATGTTTCAGTGTACGATCCCTCATATCACTGACTGTCACACTTTGCAGGAATGCATCCATGATGAGTAGCAGGATATGACTGCATTTCTTTTGCCTTGGATCCTCATACATACATTCAGCATATCTAACTTTGTAAGAGTGTGCGCTATTTGAGCATTTGATATTGCCACACAGTATCCTGATTTTATTTTTATGACCTCAGCTGTCCTGTTTTTTTCATGTGCTGATTCTTCAGTCTTTCTAAAACGGTCTTTCACTTCATTGTCTCTCAGCTCCTGGCAGTCGGTAGTTAAAAGATATCTAATGTCAGAGGGTGGGCATAGACCATCATGTTAAATAATTAAAAATGCACCTATGCAACAACTTTCTTCATGAAAGTTGTCTCGTCCTTCTCTGAAACCATTTTGGCCTCCACAATATCATGTGGTATTAAGTTCCACAGATTAATTTTCTCCTTTATGCAAGCATTTCCTTTTGTTTGTAAAATAATTTCTTTGCATGTTACTTCCTCTTTTCCTGTAAAAGTTTATTCAACATTCATTTTTATAGGCTTCTACCAGAACCTTCTTCAACTGACTTTTCCCAGATAAATCCTAGTTTACATAATTTCTGTTCTACTAATCCATAGTACTGATTATCCTTGTTGGTTTTCATTCTGTTTTCTGCTGGAACATATTCACAGTGCATGTACTATTCAAGATGTTAATCCTCTGCAGACCTAAACAGTTGTACAAGATTATTTATTTATTTATTTATTTTGTTAGATTTCTGGTTTCAAGTGTTGATGAAGAATTCAGTGAAACATCTTTCTTGATAAGAGATCCTTTAAACTCTCATCAGCTGGGGAACATGTAGATCTGTTTTTCCCTTTAGGTAGTGTTTCAGGTTCAATCCTGTGCAAACTGCCTTGATTAATTCTATTATCTCTGCTCACATGGACCTTTTGGAGCCTCCAAAATTCATTTTCAGTTGGATGAGCCAAACTGCTTAGGCATGGTAGATGATCATGTGGGAAATTTTTAATCCATATTATTGTTTTCAAGCCCTCCTTTAAATGTAGTTCTATTTCACAGTTCTACAAAACAGGAATGGCAGGTTTTTCATAGGATTTTGTGTATTTTTTGTTGTTTTCCCATGACACCCAAAATGAATTTCAAGCAACTTCTGTGTTTTTCTCATACTGGAAAACAATTTCACTTTCAGTAGCTTTACAGTATTTTATTCCTGAAATGCCCAGAGCTAGAGATACCTCTTATAAAGCTGGTAAATCTAAAGCTGAGATAAAGGCTCTTTTGCCACTGTATGAAGGCCTTCTAACTCTCTGACATACTCCTTCCAGACAAGCAAATCTTTCCTTAGCAGCCCAGCCTACAGTATTTTACAGTAGTTTTTAGATTGACGTGGTTCTCACAAACATTGGAACATTACAACTGAACCTCTTGTACATGGTTTGCAAGATGTTACTCTTTCAGGCATGAAGGATTTTTAAAGCAGAATTTTTGTGACACTCTAAAACTAAACAGTCTGGACAACTACCGTTGCATCTAATCCCACTCCAAGAGACCAAACTCCAAGATACAGAGCTCTGGAGAAGGTAACAAGCCCCTCTGACCTCCTCACAAAAATTATAATCCATGAAGACAGGCAATATTGACCTTGCACTCATTAAAAACTGCTGCAGATGCACACTGTAGTCATTTTATTTAATGAGCTTATTGGGCCTTATCCTATGCAATAACAGATAGAATGTAATTTGTTGCATCCAAAGTCTGCACTTTATAGTTTGCACCTCTTTTTTATTATTATTATTTTATTTTTTTTAAGAAAGTATATCTGGTTTAATCTAGTATTTATTCAAATACATGAACTATTTAATGTAATTATTTATTATTTTGGAGAGATTTTGATACATCTTTCAGTGAGTCAACTATATTTTAATTTGTTTTACATGAAGATTTGCAATCACTCAGCACAATATCCGGATGGGAGAAACAAGACTTATTAGAAATATGCAACAAAATAGAAGCTCCCATTTTTTCAAGGAGAGAGAAAAAAGATACCTAAGCTGTCATCTGATCCACTCACACTTATCTAATAAAATTAAATGCAGAAATACTCAAAATAAAAATGGAGTTACAAATTAGGATATACATCTATAAGAAAATGAAATTAATTAAATGTATTTTAAATGTATTTATGAAGGTAAACAAAGTAAAAACACAGGAGCTAAGCTCCTGCTCCACAGGGTTTAAATAAGTCCTCAAGAGTTAAGAAAGCATACTCAGTGTTACTGATTCTGGTTTGTTTTTTCATAGTGTAACTGACCTATAGGGAATTCCCAGGGGACGAAATATATTCTGCGGCACTTGTTGTTTCTTTTATAATCAGGAAAAGAAGCATCACAAAATGTCATAACTCAGAAGTTTGTGTCTCTAATTAAAAAGTGAATGTTCCCAATATTTTGCCAAATAAAGCTCTTTTATAACAAATAACCTTTTGATGGGGAAACCACACTGTTTGGACACCAGCAAGTAATTTTAAGGCTTATCTTGAGCCTGTGCCATGGTAAATACAGGCTTGAGCTTCTTGCCTTTCCTCTCTTTACTAAGGAATCAAAACAGATGTATTTCAGCAACCAGCTTGTACAAATATTCTGCTGTAAATGTAACTACAGTTAGGAGTGACAAATTATCTTCTAATAATATTTTTAGAAGGATTACACACACTCTTACATTAAGGCAGTGGTTCTGTAGGATAAGGTTGTGGCACTTTTTCTATTATTAACCTAAACTTCTACTGCCTTTGTTTAACTGCCACCAAAAAGCTCCTTTTGGTCTGACTTTTATGGCTTTATGCTTACGTCATTTTTTCTTTTTTTTTTTTTTTCTTTTTTTTTTTTCAGTTAACTGAGGAGCTCAGAAAACACAGTGACTATAGTATGCTTTGAAGACACATGAAATGTAGGTATTGCTAGCTATGGGCTCACTCCCTCTGTTGCTAACATTAATTCAGCACCCTCCTCTGCTCTTTTCAAGTAAATTCAGCATAAGTCCATAAACAGATCTGTCTTTCTGAGGGCTTCCAGAGGCAACACACTAAAAGGGAGAGAAGGTATATCACTGACTTGCAAATCTTGGTGGGGTATACCTGCAGACAAACAGCAAGTATAGGGCTTTTCTTCACAGATACTTAACTTATTGGCTTAAAAGCCATTCAGTCCTTTCCATCAGCTTTGAAGTACCTGCTACAGTCTAAATCCATGTACATTAAGAGGGTCCTGCTTCTTTCTTGCATGTTAGTATCTTCAAATTCCTTGGTTTGTTTAAGTCCTAAATACTGGCCCAGTTACTAAATTAGATTAATACAAAGTCACCTTGACAAGATGCTAAGGGTGTCTTTGTGGTCACTGGAAACCTCAAACTGACATCACATTGCAAGAGACAGCAGCTTGTAGATTTCACACGAGTTAACAAAGGTAAAGCACAGCTAGG